>NW_027187278.1:2948798-3139939 GCF_028583685.1 Petaurus breviceps papuanus | reverse complement strand
ATATATATATATATATATATATATATATATATATATATATACTGATACTGATTATGTGGGCTTATTTTATGTCCTAAAACTTTGCTAAAGTTGTTTATTATTCCAAGTAATTTTCTACTTCATTCTCTAGGATTCTCTAAGTATACCATGATATTATCTACAAAGAATGGTACCTTTGTTTCCTCATTGCCTATTCTAATTCCTTCAAATTGCTTTTCTTATCTTATTGCTAAAGCAAATATTTCTAGAACAGTATTAAATAAGTGATGATAATGGATATGCTTGTTTCATCCCAATCTTATTGGGACAGCTTCAAGATTATCCCCATTACCTGCAATGCATGCTGATAGTTTTGATAGATACTACTTATCATTTTAAGGAAAACCCCATTTAGTCCTATGTTCTCTAGTGTTTTTAATTGGAAAGGGAACTATATTTTGTCAAAAGATTTTTCTGGATATATCGAGTTAATCATATGGTTTCTGTTAGTTTTGTTGTTGATATGGTCCATTATACTGATAGTTTTCCTAATATTCAACAAGCCCTGCATTCCTGGTAAAAATCCCATGTTGTCATGGTGTATTGCCTCATAGTAAATTGCTGTAGTCTTTTTGGCAACATTTTATTTCAATTTTTGTACCAATATTCATTAGTGAAATTGATCTTTAATTTTCTTTCTCTATTTTGGCTCTTCCTTGTTTAGGTATTAGCACCATATTTGTATCAAAAAAGAATTTGGTAGGACTCCCTTGCCTATTTTTCTGAATGGTTTACATAGTATTGGAATTAATCATTCTTTAATTATTTGGTAGAAATCATTTGTAAATCCATCTGGCCCTGGAGACTTTTTCTTGGAAATTCATTGATAGCTTGATCAATTTCTTTTTCTGAAATAGGATTATTTAAATATTTTACTTCCTCTCCTGTTAATCTGGGCAATTTATATTTTTGTAAATAATCACCCATTTTACTTAGATTGTCATATTTATTTGCATACAGTTGGACAAAATAGTCCCTAATTATTATGTAATTTTCTCTTCATTGTTCCTGAATTCACCCTTTTTGTTTTTGATAGTGGTAATTTGGTTTTCTTCTTTTTGAAAATCAAATTAACCAATGTTCATTTCTTTTATTGGGTCTTTCTGTTTTCATAAAATAACTCTTAAGTTTCATTTTTAAGTTCAATAGTTTTCTTTTTTACAATTTTATTAATCTCTTCTTTGGTTTTCAGAATTTCTAATTTGGTAGATAACTGGGAATTTTTAATTCATTTTTTCTACCTTTTTTTACTTATATGCCTTTTCATTGATCTCTTCTTTCTCTATTTTATTCATGTAAGCATTTAGAGATACACACTTTCCCCTAAGAACTGCTTTGGATGCATCCCATAAGTTCTAATATCTTGTCTTTTTGTCATTCTGTTTGATGAAATTGCTGACTGTTTTTATTATTTGTTGTTTGATCTATTCATGTTTTAGGATCATATTATTTAGTTATATTTAAATTTTAGTCTATCTTTCCATGGCACTTTATTACATGTAATTTTTACTGCATCATGATCTGAAAAGGTTACATTTAATATTTCTGCCTTTCTGCATTTGATTGTGAGGTTTTTATGCCCTGATACATAGTCAGTTTTTGTGTAGGTGCCATGTACCACTAAGAAAAACGCAGATTCCTTTCTATCCCCATTCAATATTCTCCAGAAGTCTATCATATCTAACTTTCCTAAAATTCTATTCACCTCGTTAACTTCTTTCTTTTTTTATTTTGTGGTTTGATTTCTGTTTCTGAGAGGAGGATGTTGAGTTCCCTAGTATATTTTTGCTGTCTATTTCTTTCTATAGCTCACTTAGCTTCTCCTCTAAGAATCTGGATGCTATACCTCTTGGTGCATATATTTTTAGTACTGATGTTACTTCATTGTCTATGGTACCATTTAACAAGATGTAGTTTCCTTCCTTATATCCATTAATTATATCTATCTTTGCTTTGCTTTTGTGCGAGATCAGGATTGCTACCCCTGCTTTTTTTTCACTAGTGTTATGCTTTTGACCACTACCTCCCTCTGTTTGTCCTCTCTTTAATCATTCTTCTTCTTTCCCCTCCTACTTTTGGCCTTTCTTCTATCATTCCCCTTCCCTTTTCTTTCCCCTTTGCCCTTCTTCTTTCCTATAGAGTAAGAAAAAATTTCTATCCCCAACTGAGAGTGTATGTTATTAACTCTTTGAGCCAAATCTGATGAGACTAAGTTCAAACACTTCTCACCCCCTCCCTCCTTTCCTTCTACTTTAATAGGTCCTTTGCACCTCTTCATGCAATGCTATTTACCCTATTCTGTTTCTCCCCTTCCCCTTCTCCCAGTACATTCTTTTTTTTCACCCCTTAATTTTTTTTAATATCCTCACATCAAAGTCAACTTATGCTCACACACTCTGGCTATGTGTACTCATAACTTCCCTAATAGTGATACAGTTCTCAAGAGTTACAAGTATCATTTTCCCCTTTAGGGATATAAACAGTTTAATTGTAGTGAATAATATGTTTGTTTGTTTTCTCCCCTGTTTACCCTTTTATACTTTTCTTGAGCTTTTTGTTCAAAAATCAAAATTTCTGTTCAGCTCTGGTCTTTTCATCAAGAAAGTTTGAAAGTCATTTGTTTCATTGAATATCCCTAATTTCCCCTGAAAGATTATGCTCAGTTTTGCTGGCTACTTGATTCTTGGTTGTGATACAAGCTTCTTTGCCTTCTCAAATAACATATTCCAAGCTCACCAATTCAATATTGTAGAACCTGCTAAGTCCTGCATAATTCTGACTGTGACTCATCATATATTAATTGTTTCAGGCTACTTGTAATATTTTTTTCCTTCATCTGATAATTCTGGAATTTGACTACAGTATTCCTTGAAGTTTTCATTTTGGGTTCTCTTTCAAGAGGTGATTGGTAGATACTTTCAATGACTGTTTTACCTTCTGGTTCTAGGATATCAGGACAGTTTTCCTTGACAGTTTCTTGAAAGACACTTTCCACACTAATACATCATTGTGCCTTTGTGAATTGATCCAATCATTATGAATAATAATTTAGAACTATGCCCAAAGGGCTATAAAAATGTGCATACCTTCTGACTCAGCAATACTGCTTCTATGGCAGTATTCCAAAGAGATCATGAAAATTACAAAGGAGATCATACAAAGTGACACACATGTGCAAAAATATTTATAGCAGCTCTTTTTGTGGTGGCAAAGAACTGGAAATTGAGGAGATGGCCATCAGTTGGGGAATGGCTGAAAAGTTATGGTATGTGACTGTAATGGAATACTATTGTGCTATAAGAAATAATGAGTAGGCAGGCTTCAGAAAAACCTGGAATGACTTCCATGAACTGATGGCTGATGTGAGCAGAACCAGGAAAACATTATAACCAGTAAAAGTCACAATGTGTAATGACTAACTTTGATAGACGTATCTCTTCTTAGCAATGCAAAGATCCAAAAGAACTCCAAAGGGCTGATGAGGGAAAATGCTATTTACATTCAGAAAAAGAACGATGGAATCTGACTACAGATCAAAACATAGTATTTGCTCTCTCATTTTTTTTTCTTTTTTTGTTGTTTCTTCTTTCTCATGATTTCTCCCATTGGTTCTAATTCTTCTTTACAACATGACTAATGTGAAAATAGGTTCAGTATGAATGTATATGCAGAGCCTATATCAATTACGCACTGCCTTGGGATGTGGGGAGCAGAGAAATGGGGAGAAAATTTGGAACTCAAAATCTTATGGAAGTGAATGTTGAAAACTAAAAATAAATATATGTGTGTGTGTGTGTGTGTGTGTGTGTGTGTATATAATTTTAAACAACTAATAAAGAAAGAAAGAGAGACACTTTCCAGGTTCTTTCTGATCATGGCTTGCAGGTTTTCTTCAGTGGATTTTTTTTTTCATTTGGTCAATTCTATATTTTAATGTGTTGTTTTCTTCACTTTTTTTATTTCCTTTTCCAAGCTGTTGACTCTTTTTCCATAATTCTCCTGTATAACATTCATTTCTTTTCTCAGTTTTTCTTCTATCTCTCTTACTTGATTTTTAAAATTCTTTCTGAGTTATTCCAAGAAGATTTTTTGGACTTGAGACCAATTCATATTCCCCTTTGAGGCTTCACAGGTAGACATTTTGATATGGTTGTCCTCTACTGAGTTTGTATTTTGATCTTCCCTGTCACCATAGTAGCTTTCTATGGTTAGCGCTTTTTTGTTTGTTTGTTTTTTTCCTCATTTTAAAAAGTTGATCTCTGCTTCTGAGACACAGGGGGCACTTCCCTAAGCTTCTTGTGCTGGGGGCCAGGGGCCTGGTCACTGACTTTCTGCCCCAAGACCTCAGGTGCTGGGGCCTTGCCCAGTGCACTGGGACAGCTGGGCCTAGTTAAACCTGCTGTGCCAGGGTTCCAGGGCTTGCAGTTTGTCTTCTGTGCTGGGGCTGGAGGGCTCATAACTGGCCTACTGTGTCTCTAGCCTGCTGATCCAGGACTGAAGGGCCTTGGTTGCTGATCTACATTGTGGTGAAGAGTATCCTGCTGATTTGCCGAGACATTGTCTGCACTAGGCTACACTCCCCTTTTATCCAAGTGAGGCAAAACCTTCCTGAAGTCCTTCTCTGCTATATTAAGCTGGAGAAGTGTTTCACTCCATCTCTTTGCAGGTTCTGTCACTCCAGAATCCATTTAGAGACTTGATTTAAGATTGTTTCTGGGGTAAACTGGGGAGAGCTCAGCCAATTTTCTGGCTTCTCTTTGCCATCGTGACTCCCTAAGAACCCTTCTTTTTTAGCTATCTTGGTACCTCTTCTTTATGGTGGAACTGATCCTCTAGACATTCTGTCCACTGACATGATCCTAGCAAGAATTAAAGTCTCCCTTGAAGAAGTCTGGGTTCAGAATTTTCTAGAGATATCTATTCATGCCTCCATTATAATCTCATTTAGAATGAGCCAAATGGACTTATACAGCCTACTAATGGCAAAATATATACCATGCATACACACATGTATATATGTATGTATATATATGTATATGTATGTATGTATGTATGTATGTATTGTGGACATAGATATGTAGATATAGTTCTCCTTGGGTTACTCAATTATTACAGGATAAATCACATATAGGCAGGGAAACTAGAGCTATGCTATTTGGGATGAGAAGCCCGTAAATCCCTACCAAACTAATCAGGCTTATTTCATGAAAAGGATAGTGAAAGAGCCATGGGTATAAGATGATTAGAAAAAAAAGGACTTAACCTTGGCCAAAGCCAGCAAAACAGCCATTATACAGTTGAAAGTCAGTAGCACACAGATTATTGATGTACTGTAAAGTTCTATCCTCTCTCTTGCTCTCTCCCTCCAAGTATAAGGTCTTGTCTTTTCTTTAGTACAACTCATTATAGAGTTACACTCACATACTCAGATAAATCAGTGGAGTTCACCCTTTAAATTCCTTCCCTGATCTTCCCCTCATGGCCAATAATAGAAAATTCAGTGTGATTGCTCTAGGCAAAATGGCCAAGTATTATAGCTGTATTATCTGCCTTTGAAGCTGAATAAGAAATGAAAGTAACAGAATAATTTTGCAAAGTATTTAACCATTGGGAATCCTCTGGCACATTCTAGAAAATAAGAAAGTACACAATCTAGTACAAAAATATACACTCAGACTACTACATTTGGTGCTTTTGTCCCATTTGGGTAATTGGACTCAGTTAAAAGTCAACTTCTCATAGAGGCATAGATTTAGCCATAATGATTTGAGATAATTAGCTTTTAAAAGGCTAGCAGAGCAAATCCATACATAAATGTGGTATTAAATATTGTATGGTATACTTTCCTCAAAATTTACCAAAATGCTCTATTTCATTGTTTAAAATAAATTTTATTTATATCTTTTGTTTTGCACCTGAATTTCTTCTTATATCCTCCCTTCCCCTTCTAGAGATATGTCTCACATAACAGAAGCATTTTCTTTTTCTCTTTGAAGAAAGTCTAAATACTTTTTCTCAATTTTTATACTTTGATATTTCTCCATAGCATTTGATACTGTTACCCATCTTCTTCAGGCTATTCTTCTCTAGGTTTTCCTGATACCTGTCTTTTAACTCTCCTGCTTGCCCAACTGCTCTTTCTCAGTCTATTTCCTCTGTCTCTCTATCTCTGTTACTCTGTCTTTTTCTGTCTCTCTGTCTCTCTCTCTCTCTGTCTCAGTCTCTGTCTCTCTCTGTCTCTGTCTCTCTCTCTCTGTCTCTCTCTCTGTCTCTGTCTGTCTCTCTCTGTCTCTCTGTCTCTCTCTGTCTCTGTCTCTCTCTCTGTCTCTGTCTCTCTCTGTCTCTCTGTCTCTCTGTCTCTCTCTCTCTCTCTGTCTCTCTGTCTCTCTGTCTCTCTCTCTCTCTCTGTCTCTCTCTCTCTCTCTCTCCCATCATTCATAACATCTCTCCTAACTTTGGGTATACTCCAAGGCTTTATCTTGGGCCTTCTTCTTCTACTCTTGCTCCTTAACAGAGCTTGCCATCTATACATGTCTAATAGGCATTTACAATAAAATATCCTATAGGCATCTCAGACTCAACATATTCCTCACTGATCTATCATATTTCTTCCCAAACAGACCTAACTTTTGACTTTTCCATTTCTGTGAAAGGTACTACCATTGTAGTACCTTTGGTATCCTTTGGTATTTTTTCTTAGGATAAATTAGGATACCAAAATTCCTTTGGTATCCTAGATTCTCACTCTCCCTCAACCTATATAACCAATAATTTACCAAACATTTTTTTCTTTCTACTTCTACTGTATATCTCACATTTATCCTAATTTCTCTATTCACAAAACCACCACCCCAATTCAGGTCCTTATTATCTCTTGCCTTGTCCATTGTAATGCCTCCTAATTATTCTCCTGGCCTTGTTTCTCTGTTCTTTCATCTGTTTTTCCCACAGCTACAGAAGTGATTTTCCTTAGTCACATATCTGACAATGTCATTGTTACACAATAAAAGTCACATGCCTCCCTGCCTACCTAGGATAAAATATAAACTTCTATTTTTCCTTTAAAGTTCTTGACAATATTGCCCCAATATTAGATAGGTAGATAGACAGATAACGTGTAGTATATATAATACATGCACAGATGTGTGCAAAAATATACATGTATCTAGATATATATGTATATATATAGGTACACGATATATACACATTTACATACTCATATATACATATAGATAGATACACATGTGTAGTATATATCACTTCTTTTACCACACCAAATGGACCAAATTTTATACACACATGTTAATATATGTGCATAAATATATTACTTCTTTGACAAAGCCAACATAATTTCTGTCCCTCAAAAAATAAAAAATATTCCACCTTCAATCTCTGCCTTTCTGCTAGTTGTCACCAATTCCTGGAATGTGTGCTCTCTTCAACTGCTCCTATTATAAGTAATTGTTTTTGTTTTCTAAAATACTACTCAAGTGACACCTACAAGAAAATTTTCTAGCTCCCCATAACTTTTAGTGTCTCATTCCCCCACCAAAAACACTTTTAAAAAATATGCATGTTGTCTCCCTGGATCAAATTCAAGTTTTCTGAGGGCAGCAACTGTTTCATTTTTGTTTTGGTTTCCTTTAGTACTTGGTCAGTATCTGACTAGTATTAGACACACACACACACACACACACACACACACACACACACACACACACACACCCTTTGTTGTTGATTGATCTTCCATTTCCCTTACCCAGTAATTCATCTGGATGCAAAAACAGCCCTTCCCCACTTATCTTCACCCTTCACTCTCCCAGACCCTACCTCAGACAACCCATCAAGAACAACTAGTAATCACCAAAATTTTAAGTGTCAACTATATGCCTGGAAAATAGTAAGAGATGGGGGCACAAAGAAAGGTAAAAATAAAACCTTTTCTAAAAAGCTCATAATCTCATGGGGAAAGGGCTATCAATCGATAAAGATGTATTAAATGTCTACTATATGTGCCAGGCCCTGTCTAAGCACTGGGGATTAAAAAAAAAAAGAGGCAAAAACCAAGACAAAACAAAAAACAGTCTCTGACCTCAAGCAGTTTATAATCTAGTGGGAGGAAACAATATGCAAACAAATATATACAAAGCAAACTATATACAGGTAAATAGCAAATAGTTAAAAGAGGAAAGGCACTTCAATTAAGAAGGGTTAGGGAAGGCTTCCTGCAGAAGGTAGGATTTTAGTTTGGACTTGAAGCTACAGATTGGCGTTGCTTGTCTTTTGTTCGTAAAGAGGACAATGACAAAGGTGGGGAGGTTATGCCATGACATGCAAGTGAATTGCATTTAAGTGAGAGAGGGATGTGCAAAGTCACCAACCTCACTTTTTCCTCTGGAGCCATCTGGGTCCAGAGGCAAGATATGGATGAGAACAACAGGGGACAAGGAAGCCAGAGAGGTCATTACTAGGAGGCATAAAGTTATGGTTAGAGACAGTGTCAGAGGTGCAAATTTAGGGTCAGAATTTATTTTCAAGAGAAAATAGCTCACATGAACTTTCTTAGGAATTTAAATGGATTCCTTCTCAGTGGAGATCTTACCAAGGTTGGGTGATCTCTCAAAAGGTATGTTCTAATGGGAATTTCTTGTAACTTATGGAATGTATTAAACAACTCAGGGTATATTATAACTCTAAAATTCTGGGTGCTTTCCTCTACCTTAAACATTGAAAATCTCCCTTGCCTATTACCTCTAGGATCAAATGGAAACTTCTCTGGCATTTAAATCTCTCCCATATATGTGGGTGTGTATAAAAGTATGTGTGCTCATATATACATGTATATATGTAAGATACATGTATGTATGTGTGTATATATGTATGTATATTATATATATGTAAATATAAAATTGGTTACTGCTCCTTATCCCCAACCCTCACCTCTGATTACTAGCATGTTTCATCCCCAAGACTTAGGTTACCTTGAATCGGTTCTGTCTGTGCTTTGTATATGCCTATTAATATACTTCCTGTACTACTTATTTTTGAATGTTAGCTACCTGAGGTCAGGTACTTTCCCTATTATATTTGTATCCCTAGAGTCTAGAATGACGGTTGGCTTGAGTAAGGAGAAGAGGACAGGACATAAGTATTTATATAGAGTGTTCTCTCTTCTAGGTTCTAAGCACTTTACAAATATTTTCACATTTGATATTCATGACAACCCCTTGAGATAGATGCTTACCATTGAAGAAACTGAGCCAGAGAGAAGTCAAGGTCACATAGATAGTAAATATCTGAGGCTGGATTTGAACTCAGGTCCTCTTGACTCTGAACTCTGTAGTCACTGATTAAACTTAATTGGTGCATAATAAATGTCAGTTGATACTTCTTGAAAGATCCTTGGCTTACCTGTTGAATACAGAGGGGAGGAGAATAGAGGAAGTAGCGAAGCAGGGCTGAACAGGTGGTACCATATGGAAGGAAGCAGACTTTTTTCTAATGAGGCACATGACGCCTCAACAGATGCTCTTCTCATAAGAATTCATATAAAAATTTCTAAAATAGGTGAATCTTTTTAAATGTATGCGTATATATGGATAGAAATTCTTTGCCTCATTTGCTAGCATTTTAGGGGAAATATACTCACGTCTGTGTTAGTTCTATGAATACTTTTCTGACTCTAATAGCCATCACCCTTTTCCCCTTCCTGTCTATTCCCTTCAATGTACATCTGAAAGGGACCTTTTACACTTCAAATTTCTCATTTCACTTTAGACCTCTCATTCTCATATCTCATTCTACCCTTGTATTATAGTTTTGTGTGTGCATCTCATTGCCTCCAATTTGATTAAATTTTTTTTCAGGGAAGGGCTTATGTCAGATCTCTTGTGCTGCTATTGCCATTGAAGAACTATTCAATTCAATTAAAAGAAAGACATATTTATTTCAATTAAAAATCAGATATTCAATTTAATTAAAAGAATATGTATTAATCCCTTAAAAGAACAATAATAAATGTAGCATTTTTCTAGTGCTGCGAGGTTTGCAAAGCCCTTTACACTTATTATCTCATTGGATTCTCACAACAACCAATAAGTGAAGTGCTATTATTATCCCCATTTTACAGATGGGGAAACAGAAACAGAGAGGATAACTGACTTTCCTGTGGTCACATAGCTAGTAAGTGTCTGAGGCAGATTTTGAACAGCACTGGTGGTCCTGATTTCAGTCCAACACTCTATTCACTGGGCCACCTAGTTTTGGGGGCTACAATCATCATGCAACCCTCCTCTGGCCATCTTCACCTCACAGGTATTATGAAAGATTTTCTCAAATGCCTTGTTGAAAACAAAACATAAAAATGTTTACTGCATCCCTTGTAAATAGAGTACAAGGAGAATTGAGGAAAAAAAAGATAGCTTATAGCTGTGGAGTCAGAAGAACCTCTGGAATATGGAAGTCTAGCTAAGCTTTGCAGAAAGACAAAGATTCTAAAAGACAATGAAAAAAGGTGCTTTCTAAGCATTGGAGATAGCTTGTGTGAAAGTGTAGAAGTGGAAAAGAAAATAGTGGTCTAGTTTGACTTGCATACCCCAAGGACTAAATAATTGCATTTGTTGGAATAAAATTAGTCTAGGAAATTAATACATTCATATAACATTAAGGAAGGAAGGGAATAAGCATTCATTAAGTGCCTATAGTATACCAACACCTGTAGGATAAGTGCTGCTATTATCCCCATTTTATAGATAAGGACATTGAAGCAGGCACAGGTTAGGTGACTATCCAGGGTCACACAGCTAGTAATCATATCAGGCTGGATTTTGAACTCAGGTCTTCCTGACTTCAGACCTAGAATTCTATCTACTGTGCAATCTGCCGTCAGTACCATGCATTTTTAATATTGTCTTGAATAACCCCTTGCAATAGCAATGTGTATAAGTCAACGCTTAATGAATTCTAATGTGTTGACATGTTTAATCAGACAAAAGTCAGTTGTGTTAAATGCATAGTATATAGGCGTAGTTAGTAATACTTTATTTAAGAGTTTTATTGAATTATTTCTGGGGAGGTGATGAGGATCAGACTTCTACTTGGTATGTCTGGCATTATTTTACCATAAAGGGCAGAACCTATTTCTTATCCCTTTTGTTAATGGCAGTCTTCATTGTTATTATTTCCAACAGGGAGATCTGGGATAGTTTAAGTTAAATGAAGGAATAATTAATGCAAAATATGGTTGAGAGGAAAAGGATTTATGTGAGTGAAGAATTCTTCTAGAAACTGCTAGTCCTCATGAATTTTATGGACAAACTTATCTACTGTGTGACAGCATAGAATTTCCCTTTTTACCTTCATAACTTCAATATATCTAAAAGTTTTGTAAAAAGTCTAATTTACTCGGGGAGTATCCTATAAATTGGACATTCACAAAGGCACAAGATCATTAACTATCTTTTCAAAAGTCAATTTTATGCTTACTAAATTAGATCCAGGTCTAGACTATTTTGGGATGGCAGCTTGGGAATAATATACGGATTTTGTAAAACGAGATGTTAGCCCATTTTCAGCTAAATCACACTCCATTTAGTGGCGATCATTGGAAACATGGAGAACAGACGATATTAAAAAGCCACACGTTCTGTGGAAATGATGATTTACTGGTTTTCCTTTTTGCAGGGTTTATTGTTAATTTTTCAAAACTTTCAGCTAAATTTAGACTCTGGAAATGTCCACAGGGAGAGGGTGGAAAGGAGTAATGCATATATGTCTGTATATATGTATTGGTACACACATATGGTCCTAAAATGTTTATCATTCTTTCTATATCAATGAATAAAATCATTAACAAAATAAACAAAAAAAAAATTCAAAGCATTTAGTTAAATTTAGACTGTGGAGATGTTTCCAAGGAGAAAATTAAAAGGAATAGTGTATGGGCACACAAATGTGTATATGTATAGGTATATACATGTGAATATTACATAGAGTGACTCAAAATAAATGATAAAATCATTTTTCTTACTCCAACCCTCTCATTTGGCACTGGAAAAAGTGAATCTAAAAAGGTAAAGTATTTTCAACAAGGTCATATGTCCTTTGACTTCAAATCTGGTGCTCTTACATCAAGCAAGCAACAAGAATTCATTAAGCACCTATGAAATGCCTGAGACTGTGGTAGGAGCTAGTAACTCAAAGAAAAAAAAATCAAACTGCCACTCCCCTCAAGGCTTTTCAGAAACAAATAACTATTAAACATTTATCATGTGAATGTTACTCTGATAGTCATTAAGAGTAGGAGGCAATAAAAGAAAATGCAAGAGACCTTGCCCTCAAGGAGCTTACAAACAATATGTGTATTTTTCTTGTGTCTTTTTGTATGTGTCTTTTTGCTTCCACTTATGTCCCTCTCTGATGCCTAGTTATAGCATGGGAAAAACCCTAATTCCTTGAAAGCTATTCTACATAATCTAAACTCTGCTAAGTATTATCCAGACAGAAAGGTTTGAGTTTGATCATGGTTGGTATGGCCTGACATGTCACAAAGTAATAAAATCCTTAGCAGCAGAATGAATCTCTTCAAGACTTTTTTCAACTGTATGTTCCAAACAAGTTGCAAATTATCTCATTGACATGCATATCCATTAAAAAAAATTTAAATAGGCATATCCGTGCCAGTGTAAATAATTAAAATGTTTATTGTGTACATATCTATGTGTGATAGGACTGATATCTCCCAGGCCTCTCCACTTCCCACATGGATTAGGAAAAGGCAACAAGGCCAGAATGTGACTGGCCCAGAGATTGGACAAGGCTTATACTCTGCTTCCCCAGATTCATCTTCTTTATGGCTTCCTTTTAACCCAGGAAAATAAAGGTTCCCATCAACATGGGGTCAGGGCCTTCTGATTTGGTGGATTTCTGAAGAATACACAAGTTACCACACCCTGTCCTGTTGACCAGATATGTTTTCATATAAAGAAACACTAGGGAGGGAACTGTGACTAAAGAAACAAAAAGTGTCATTATATTTTTGTTGCATAGAGACTAAGGCCTCATTGCCAAACCCTGCCTCCTCCCCTGTTCCAGTGGACTCCTAAAGAAAAAAAGCTTCACCTGGTTTGCTGACCATTCCATCCACTATGAAAGAGGCATAAGCAACTGGACTTCATTAGCAACCAATGGGCTAACAAGGGATGCCTTAGGGAATCAAGGTCTTATAAGTACTCCCAGTGGACTGATTCATGGCTGGAACATGAGACAGATTTGAAGGATGGGATAGAGAAGATCTTCATCTAAATTGATTCCTGCTAGTAGCCATAAGTCTGTCCAAGTGTACTGGGGTCTGAAGAGTTCAGAACTAGACAATCAAAGGTTGTCCTTTTTGGGGTCAGAACCAATGGAAGAATGTTGTCAGTGTCTCTCATTGTATAGAGCAGTATATGAAACATGTAAGAAATCATTAGAGACATAATACACTAAATCACGTTGGAGTCATCACAAGAATATCAGAGACTTGGGAGCAATACCATTACCAAAATGGGCATGGGGGTAGTGACAACATGCTGTATTGGAGATGGGACACTGAGATCTACCTAATTAAAGAGAACAAAACTGTTCTTGCCCTACTGTGTTCCTTATGTCAGAGGCAGAAGGGAGGGGGAGAATTTCTTAAGCACCCACTATGTGCCAGGCACTTTTCCAAGTATTACATCTCATTTGTACCCACCTAACCCAAGGCTAGGAAGGACAAAGATTCTCTCTTGCTCAAGAATTTCTGGAATTGTATCTCTAGGAAGGTTATCTGACAATGATGTACTGTTTAGGGACTTAGTTTGTCTGAACATTGTCTAGCCTTTCCTTATCCCTTCTCAGGCACAGAGCTGTCTTGCCCACCATGATTGACTCATATCAAGAGAAGAATATGTGCCTGTGCTGCTTTGCTTCTGATAACCCTGGTTCTGTTCTAGCTCATTATCACCATAGTACATTAGGGGGCAGGAGTCAAACTTGTGATGTATCTTGGCCCTACAGCTAAAACAAGATTAAAACACAGTGGGGACATGTTTAGCAAAACAAAAATGCAATACAATATGGATAATCTTAATTTATAGTTTTCTAAGTCAATGTAAGACCCACAGGGATCTCTTTCTGTTTGAGTTTGAATTTCCTGCAGTGGCAGTTAGGTGGAACAGTGGATAAACACTGGAATCAGGGAGACCTAAATTTAATTCCAGCCTCAGATATTTACTAGTTATGTGACCCTGGGCAAGTCACGTAACTCTGTTTGCCTCAGTTTCCTCATCTTTAAATGAGCTGAAGAAGGAAATGGCAAACAAGTCCAGTATTTTCACCAAGACAATCGCAAAAGGGGTCATAAAGAGTTAGACAAGACTGAAAACAATTAACCACAATTCTTGAATTAGGATACTAAATATAAACTTCAAGGATTTGCCATCACACACTATATTAACCAGATCATTGAGATCTGGTTCTTCTGAACAAATAAACAAAAGCTTTATAATTTATAATTTTTGTTCTCTACATTTTTCTCTCTATTTTTGTTATGAGTCTTCAAGAGATGGGAGGTATGTGTGTGTATGTATACACCCATACATATTTAATTTCTTTTCACTTTTCCCCTTAGTAATATCTATTCCAAGAAGAATGTCCAATAAATGGTCTAAAATCATTGAGATGATAGAATCTATTCTAGAATATCCTTAGGACCTTGAGAGTAAGGTGGTGGTATGTGACAGGATTGATATTGAGCAGGGTTTTTCCTTCACCCATGGCAATGTGCATAGGAAAAGGTGACAATTGCCAGGATTTGGTTGACAGGGATTGGATACAGTTCAAGCTGCACCACAGGTGAACTCAGCTTTCTATTTGTATTGACATGGCTTGCAGTTTACCTACATAGGAGTTAAAAAAAAAATCCATCAATCTAAGGTTGGTTCCCTACCAAACCAGTGGATATGTGAAGCCCACATTAGTGACCACACCCTGCACTGTTGAACAGATATGGAGATGGAGGAGGTTGTGCTTATAGAAACTCAGTGTCACAGTATCCTTGTTGCATATCCTTACTATTTTAGGGTTAGGTAACCTCCTGCTGTTAACTGTTCAGACTTACTAATGCTTCCTTTTGTCCCAACATGAACTCTGGGCAAACAAGGTACTGACATTATGCAATGTATTTGAATGCAATATAATGGAAAGAATATATATTTTTAAATGAGAATAATTCAATCAACAAGGATTTAGTAAATAGCTTCCACTTTTTAAAAATTTTGCTAGGACAAAAAATACAAGACAAAAATTAAATGATTTCTACTCCCAAGGAGCTAATTGTTTATCCTGAGAAAACAACATATACATATATGGGGGTGGAGGGTAGGGATTGGCCCACTGACTTTGTTGGTATAGGGAAATCTATTATGATCAAACAACCTGTATAGTTTTTTTTTACCTTATCTCTAACTTGTAACCTTAGAAACTTTCCTAAAACATTGAGAAATTAAATTGCTTGCTCAAGGTCTCACAGCTAGGATATGTTAAAGGTGAGACTTGAACCTAGGTCTTCCTGACTCTGAGGTCCACCTTTTTTTTTTTAATGAAGCAAGCATTTCCATAACATAGTACAATAAAAAATATGATCTTACATGATACTGCAAATTTACTATACACAACTTGCTATTCCTTTCAAGTATACAACAGAATAATTGTTAATTTCTTTTTTCTTCTTTTTTTTTCTTCCCTCTCCTCTACCCTAGAGATGGCTACCATTAGATACAAATAGATGAGTATGTGTGTGTGTGTGTGTGTATATATATATATATACATACATATATATGTATGTATATGTAAAATTATTCTATGCATACTTTTATTTATCAGTCCTTTCTCTGAATACAGATAGTGTCTTTCCTCATATGTCCTTTATACTTAATTTGGATATTTATAATAGACATAGAAAGTATTTGCTCGAGTCATTATTAAAATAATATTGCTGTTACTGTATACAATGTTCTCTTGGTTCGGCTCATTTCACTCTTCATTATTTCATGTCTTTCCATGTTTTTTTTAATTTTTGTTTTTGCTTTGTGGAGGAGGAATGCAGGGCAGTTGGGGTTAAGTGACTTACCCAAGGTCACACAGCTGGTAAGTGTTAAATGTCTGAGACTGGATTGCACTCTGGTCCTCCTGATTCTAGAGCTGGTGTACCACCTAGCTGTCCTTCCATGTTTTTCTAAAATCATTGAAGGCATTGTTTCTTATAGCACAGTAGAAATTCCCCATTGACAACTTTCTACTATGTCATCATGTAAGTAACTTCATACAAAATTGAGGTGGGGAAAAACAAAAACCAATATCATACACACACACACAGAGTGATGGTGGAGGGTAGGGTTGGGGAAAAAGAGAGAGAAGTGCTAGCAGCTGGGTAATCAGCAAAAGTTTCATGTAGAAGGTGTGCCTAAAGAGAATCTTAAAGGAAACCAGAGATTCTGAGAGATGAAAGTGAAGAGAGACTATGTGTGACATACGTTTCTAGGGTTTAGCCTTGGCAAAGAGGATTAACAGTGGTTAGAGTAAAAAAGGAGAGAATGGGGCATCATGTCAAGCCATTGTGAAATGAAGAAATGAGAAGAGGCTCACTGAATTCTTCTCAGTAGTACTCATTGGCTATGGTATCATTTAACATTCCTTGGCCTCGTCTTTCATCCTTCATCTGTATCTTGACTTATTTGTAAGCTATCATCATAGCATCGAGGTGACTCAAAATTTTCCTGGCAAAGGTTAAACTTAGTACTTCTCCTATGCTAGAAAATCTACAAACATGTTCCTAGCAATAAATTAAGTCTGCTGTCCAAGGAGTATTACATCTGAGTGTAAAGATTCTGACCATACTATATATGAATTTTTTGCCTTTGACGATCTATATACATATATTGATATTATCTATATGTAAGGATGGGATTAAAACTGTCCCACACCCCATTTTATATCTGATACCTTAACTAGGTGACATTTAGTTGGGAAACCTCAAGAAATCAAATACTTTAGGTTTTGTGTGTAATTTTTTACATAAATTACAATTAAGTTGAAAAGAAAGAGAATTCCATAACTTAAGCCTGTGACATTCCAACACATTTCAGAGGACAAAGCACCTGGGAGAAGTGAGGGAGGAGAGGCCTTGGGTTAAGCCTTGGCCTGATTTCCTTCTCTTCCCCATCCTCCTTTGACTAGCAGAGAACCATGTGACATTTCAAGGTCCATGGGGATATTGCATTTCTTACCAGTGCCCTAGCAACATGCCCTCAGATCAGCATCAGCTCCTATTTTCGTTTATTTGTTTTATTTACATAACCGATGAGGTGGCAGCATTGTCTGCATAAGGAGTCAGGGACAGATGAATGCAGGTTTACTATGCTTAAGGGAATTTTTTGTAATACCCCATGAATGAGAGAAAAGGATTTCTAGCTACCAGAAACTGTGAATCAGTACTTTGCCACATGTTCTCTCCAAGCCTGGGCCCACTTTCCCTGGACTCTACTTGTATTGTAGAAGAATATGTCATAGTCTTTTGGGGGTATATTTTGTATCTACTGCTTTTAATGCACCACCTTAGTGAATAATGTGTGTGTGCATGTGTGTGGGTGGGGGGTATGTATGTGTGTGTGTGTGTGTGTGTGTGTGTGTGTGTGTATTCTGTACTAAATGTCTATTTAAACAGCTAGGTGGCAGAGTTGATTGAGTGATGGAGTGGGAATCAAGAAGACTTGAACTCAAATGCTGCCATGAACCCTTTCTAGCTATATCATACAATTGACCTTTTTTAGCCTCACTTTCCTTGCTTGAAAAAATGTATCATTGTAATAATATACTATATAACTATATATGTATGTGTGTGTATATATATATATATACATATATATATATATATATATATATATAATGCTATAATAGTAACACCTGCATCACAGAGTTGTGAGGGTTAACTTAAATCAAAAGAAATAACATATTGTAATGGGAATGCAAATTTGGAAGATCTTCCCTGCCCCTTGGCTAAAGTGCATCTGAAGCCTGGGGAGGGAGGCTTGTTTTTCAGTAGATACTTTTTGATTGGCCAGTGGGTCAATAAGGTTGTTACATTCTCTGAGCCAGGAGAAGGCTATATAAGCCCTGATGTGAGGCTTTGTTTTGGGGGCTCACTTTGAGAAGTGTTCCGTGATTTGATCTGTATTCTGGGAAGCTGTTGTCCAGGGCCCCCCCGGCTTTGAAAAACCCAGATGTTGATTTGTTATGGATGTGATGGTTGGACAGTTTGGAAATCTGTCTACTTGATCTGTTTCTGTCTTGATAATTCTGCCTGTATACTTTGAGGTTCGGGGTGCTGACCTTTTTCCCCTGAACAAGGTAAACGACATATGTCTGACTGATTAAAGTAAGCTTGTTAACCCATTTTGAGTTGCTTTCCTTTATCAAAGCAGATCCAAGAACCTGTATGGGCAGCAAACCCTGAGGACATGCTTGGGGTGGGTGCTTGCCGCTACACATATGTAAAGTTCTATAGAAAGGCTAGTCATTATTATAATTTATATACATTATGAATCTAGAGAAAGAGGGCCCCTGTCAAATTTCCTATAACATTCTTATCTACCTATGACTCATTATAAACATATATACACATGTGTCCATATATGCATATATAATATACATGTATAGTGTGTGTAAGAGAGAATGATAGATACACATACGATATACAGTCATACTGTACAGATACACATACAATATGCCCCACTCTTTTATTTCCCAGGTTAGCAGAGATAGGTAGATATTACTATCACCTATCACTCACTAACCAATGTTCCTTTAGTCAGCTAAAGACGAATCTTATATGTTATATTTTCCTCAATGTCCTCAAAAACATAGCAGCAGGATTAACTTAAAATTCATACATTATATAAATAAAGTAAGTTTAAGGCAGGCTAAAGCAAGAAAAAGTAATTGTTTTCTTTTTCACCTTTTATAGAAAAGCCTACAAATATATGTTGCTCAAGCAAACTGTTCACTTTCTTATTTTGAAGGCATACTATTTTAATCCACCTTTGTGCAATCCATGCCCTCTGAGCATTCACTTAACTTTAATTCGGAAGGCTTTTTATAATATTCCTGAAATGTTGATATCTATTGCCTGACACAACTTGTTAATGTAATTACAGGCATTTATCTTAAGAAGGAACACCTTGTATTTAATGTTAATATGGTTTTGCAGTGAAAATGTTGAAAAAGAAAACTTTTGTACCTAATACTATTGGTAACTGTAAATAATGATCTTCAAGGAAAGAGAAAAGAACCCTGTGGGTTATACTTTCCAAACTTCACTGTATAACAAAAGTCTATTTGAACCTTTATACTTTAAGATTGGTTTGGGCATAGCATGCTTAAATGTAATTTACATATCCAAGAAGTTTGGAGACAAAAAAGAAAATCCCAGGTTTTAGTTATATTTAGTTCAGTTATAATGGCCAGCACTGGCCCTACTACAGTGGTTCTACATTGGGAAACTGTTCATTTATGATGATAAAAGGTACTGAAAATCAAACCCTACTCCTTGTCCAGCCTTCCATAGTGCTATAAATGGCCACTATCTATTACTACTTTGTTAAAATAGGCATAGTTGTTAATGCTTTCTCACTTTCCCCCTTAAAAAACAAAAGTTTTCATTTATTTTGTCAGAAGGCAGTAAGAGGAGGACTCTAAGAGAATTAAGCACAGGACAAATAAATTTTGATAGGCATTGGCTATAGAAGGAGTATCAAGAAATGAAAAATCTAAAGTATGAAGTGTTGCCTGTGGAAGGAAGGACTTGCTGAGCTCGTGATGATTTACTGATACTGCGGTGGGGGGTGTAGCATGAAGGACTAGTTTTTTCAACAAAGGCAAAGGTTTTTATAAATGAGCAACTTGCATATTGCCTTCCACGTTGATAAATGCTTGGTGCTTGTCTGATTGAATATTAAGTCAAGACATTATACGATCATAGAATTGTATCAAGAATGGTTATTAAAAACTGCCTGCTCCAACTTGGTCATTTTGCATAAGAAAAATCTAAATCCCAAAGAAGTACAGTGACTTTTTCAAAGACACATAAACATAAAGCAGTAGCAGTATTTGTATCCAGCTTTTTTGGGTCCATTTTTCTTATACTAGTATACTTCTAGGTGATGATGAGAAATTTTTGTGAAGTCATGTGATCTATTAAACATCTTTCAGTCTTTACCTTTTCCATGAAGCAGCAAAGTGCCTTAGTTGATAGAGAGCCAGGCCTGAAGTCAGAAAGGTTTGTCTTCCTGAGTTCAAATCTGGCCTCAGACACTTGCTAACTATGTGACTCAGGGCAAGTCATTTAGCCCTGTTTGCCTCAGTTTCCTCATCTGTAATATGAGCTGGAGAAGGAAAGGGCAAACTACTCTAGTATCTTTGCCAAGAAAACCTCAGATTGGTCAGACACAACTGAAACCACTACACAACAACAATCAGGGTACTTTCCTTTTTCTATTGTACCTCTTGCTGAATGAGAAATTTTTGTGAAAAGTCTAGTGATCTATTAAACATTTTTTCAGTCTTTACCTCATCCATGGTTTTTCCCTGATGTGTAAGCCCCTTGAGAGCAGGAAATATGTTCAATTTCTTTCTTTCTTTTTTTGCTTTTTGGAGGGCAATTGGGGTTAAGTGACTTGCCCAAAGTCACACAGCTAGTAATTGTGTCAAGTGTCTGAGGCCAGATTTGAACTCAGGTCCTCCTGACTCCAGGGCCTGAGCCCTATTCATTGCACAACCTAGCCGCCCCAGGAAATATGTTGAATTTCATGATTATGGCCCTAGACTCCGTATAATATCTGAAATATAACAGATGATAAATACATTTTGCTGAATTGAATTGTTTGCCCCAATTTTTCCCAGGGATTTTCTGGCACCTTGCACAACTCTATTTTACTTGAGAGGACTGAATTCCGGCATATTTAGGGAGCTGTCATTCAGTTGTAACATTTTTTTCTCTCAATCAGTATTTGAATGATTACTTGGTTGTTTAGATTTCTAAATGCTCATAGGCCCTGGGAGGGGGGGGAGTTTCTTTTCTACAAAAAAAACAAGTGGTTTTTCTTCAGTGCCTCTTGTGACTCTGGCAAGGCTACAGAAATGATGAACTAGCAGGTCTTGCATCTCTAATAGCAATTTCTGTGATTTCAGGTTGCTTATCTTAGGAGATTCAGTGGCTGTTTTACATTGCCATAACTCAGAAATTACTTACTTTTTAAAGTAAAGTGCTAGCTATTAGTCCTTAATATGCTCATGGGTAATGAGGACAACAAAATGAAAAATGACCAGAGAGTAGGGGATTATAGAAACCTGTGCAGCCTTCTTCAATTAAAATATGTTGCGCAGTTCTGTGGGGGAAAATGTATGTCTAGCACCCCCAGCAACTAACATGGCAGAAAAGATAACCTCAAAATTTATATTGATACACAGCTTTCAGAAATGTGCCTAGAAATGTATTGTATCCAAAAATGTTCTTTAATCCTCCTTAATGGCATTATAAAGTCTGTAAAAATGCTTAATAAAATCAGAAAATACATTCTTATAAGCCACTAAAACTTTTATTTAAATGAAAATGTAAAATCTGTGAAGCATCTAAAATCTGAAAGCTAGCAGACAGATATATCCTCCCCATAACCAGTACACTCATTCTTTAATTTTTAGTCCCGCCCACACCACTGCTACCAGGCCCCACAAGTATTTGTTTCTTTTAGTGTTGTAGCTGCCTAAGGCAGCAACTGAAGATTCCAGCTGAGCTAAACAGTATATTTGTGCTTTGCTGAAATGGAATGTATTTTTGCTAACTTTGCAGTTTTATGTTCTTCTTGCATTTTTCCTATTACTGTATTTCATAAGATTCTATCACCCTTACAACCAATCTACATTTCTCCCAATGCCATTGGGGGAATATTCCAAAAATGTGTATTTGACATTCTTTTACTTAGGTCTAGATGTTGATTTTACCACTGTGACCTGGGAACCCTCTTGACATAAACTCCATCATGATGGATGGTGACCTCCAATATTTATAGTATAAGTGTGGGAACCACTGAATGGGATTGGTGATCTGTGAAAGAAACCTGCTAGGTTTGCTGAGATGCTGTGCTTTAGAATTCAGCAATGTGGAAACTAGAAAATTCTAGAACAAATTTTCAATGTAAAAATGAAAGAATGTGCTGCTAATAAGTTTATGGTAAGTTGAAAGATTCAATTTCTACAATGTTGACTTTTCCCTTCTGAATGAATGATTCATGAATTCCAAGTTAGTAAATATATAAGGAGACAATTTCATAAACTGAGTGAGGATATAGGAATCAGGAAATTATTTTTTTTTCAGTTTTATTAAATGACTTACTCTTTGACTTTGGGAAAAAATATTTTATCTGTATCTCAGTTTTCTCAGCATTTAAATGCGAATACTAACTTCATTGTATTTGCACATATTTTAATAATAATAATTGCATGGTGTAATGGTAAAGAATATTATGTCTGCAGTCAGGGAAACAGAATAACAGTTTTGCTACTAACTACTTTTGTGACCTTGGGAAAGAAATTTAACCTCAAGGGACCTCAATTTATGAATCTGTAAAATGAGGTGGCAGGCAAAGAAAAGACAGTAAAATAGTAGGAAGAAAAGCAGCTGAATTCCCACCCACCCTTCTTCCACAATTACAAATACATCTAAAAACACCCAAACTGAATCCTGATTGAGAAACCCAAGGGGGAAAAAATCAAGGAAAGTCATTTTTTTCCAGCCAAGGTAGTTATAGGGTGAAAGTAAGATATGCAGAGTCTGGTGACTAAAATCTGAATATAAAAACCGCATGAATGGTCATGTGGAAAATTCCATTGGTGGGAGAAGTTGTGCACCAGGTTAAGAAATGGTCCCAAACATAGCACTGGGTGATTTAAATTTGTGTAGAATGCAAGAATAGGAGCTAAATAGCAGCTTTGTTGCTTACTGCCCACTTTTGGGTCACAGGTGAATGGAAGATGGTGTCAATGTTTATGGCTGGTATTTGGATTGAGAATCCTGCATTTTTGTCACTGAACCAACAAAGCTATCAAGGTGAGCAAAAGTATATGAGTCCAGAAGCAATATATAGGACTTCAAAAAAAGGACAAGCCCACAAGCAAATACTTGTCCAAATCCAGATCAGAAACTTGCAAAACTCTAATGAGGAGGGTAAAAATCAGACTTTGTTCTGCATTAGACCAGTTTGGGAGCACTGAAAGCCTGAATTTTAGATCCTAGGAAAACACAACAATAAAAACTCCAAGAAAGCAGCAGTAGAATGTGCCCAGACATTCCCCTTAAGTAGTTTCCAAATTTGGCTATAACATAAAATTCAGTGTTAGGAAAAAGCCTGGAAGAATAAACAAACAAGCAAATGACATAGCATGGGCACAAGTTCAATCAAAAGTCATGAAAGACATGAAGCAAGAATTTTCTTGTGTTAGTTTTTTTAATTTTGTAAATGAAAGGATTTGAGTGAAAAATTGGGGGGGTGGGGGTGATAGCTATAGAAGAAAGAATTGGGAGTTTCAGGTTTAGCATAAGGTACAAAATCTTGCCCAAATAATAAACTTTATGATAATTATAATGAATCAAATAAACCAAAAATTTTCTTAAAAGAGCCTAGATATAGTGTGTGGGATGAAAAATAAAACCCATTCATAATTTAATCAAAAACCCTTAGGTTTCTCAGGATAAAAACAGGAAATTTATTCTTTTTCAGTGAATGGAGGCCCCAACATTGGGCAAAGGAGGGGGAGGGGGGTGTTTTAAATTCCAATTCTGTAGGGTCACGTTCCCCACTGTCCCTCACTCCCATTGGCTGGGAGGCAGGGCTTACAGCCTAAATTAGGTAGGGAGACAAAGAACAGAGACTAGGTGGGGGTTGGGTCAAAAGACTCCTAAAAAGGCTTAAAGCTGATTGACAATGAAGGGGAAGGGTGAAACTGAAACTCAAGCCTGCCACAAGGTTCCAGGATGTAGTCTGAGAATAGACTATCCCACCCAATAGCATAATTCAAGAAATCATAAAAAAGAACTTCCCTGATCTCTTAAAACTAGAAAGTAAAATAGAAATACAAAGAATCTACCAGTTACCTCCTAAAACTCCCAAGAACATTACAGTAAAAATCCAAAAATTCCAGGCCAAAGAAAATATAAATAGCCAGAAAAAAAATCAATCCCGAGTAGTCATAGTCTGGCTCACACATGATTTAGTAGCCACCACCTTAAAGGAGTGGTGAACTTGGAATATGATATTCAGGAAAACAAAGGATATACATTCTTACTAAGTAAGAATAGCTTACAGAAAAACTTAATAAAATAAACATAAAGGGAAAAATGTAATTTTGATGAAATAAAGGACTTCCACACATTCCTAATGAAAAAAATAGAGATAATTTTAAATGTAAGCACAGGTATTAAGAGAAACAAAAACGTAAGCAATAAATAAGAGACTGAACAAGAAAGGACTACAGCCTAATATTTGCATCAATATATTCTCATTGATCTCTCATCATCAGCTGTCATACAGTCTCAATAGAAAGTCTGGGAGTAATGATCTTAAAAGAACAATGGAAAGGGAGGGGAAAAATATACACTAGAGTGAGAAGGAAAAGGAAAGATGGGGAAATCATCTCACGTCATTAAGGTGTGCAAATAGACTCAATATCATCTGAACTGGTAAAAAGGAGGGAAGAATACACACACACAGAGTGTTGAGCATAGAAATATATTTCAGTCAATTGGGAAATGAGAAAAAAGGAAAGAAGGAGGTAGGAAATAAGAGAGTGTAGATTAAGAAAGAGGTTAGTCCAACATAAAGCAAACTCTAAGAATGTATGAAAAGTATAGCATCTTGGGGGCTGAGGGGTGGGGAGGTGGGACAGGGAAGAAAAAAAAGGGAAAAAATAATTTTATGTAATTTTATTATATATTTAAAATGAATAGAAAATAAATTGTACATAATAGATTTGCAGTTTCATGTGCAATCATTTTTTAAATTTTACTATATTATGGAAATACGGATTTTATTCTATAAATTAAAAAATAAAAAAAAGTATAGCACTTTTTTTTGCAGTAGCAAAGATTTAGAAATTAAGGGGATACCTATCTATTGGGAAATGCTTAAAGTCCTTAGGATAAACTAGTGACTGTTAAAATTACCCTAAGTGAAGAAACCCTTAGGAAGTTCAATGAAAAAAAAAAGCACAAAAGCTTTTCACTCTAAAAGCTCTCCCAACAGTGGCAGTTCTGGGTCTCTACCTAACTTTCCTCCTTTCTATTTTTTCCGGTCCTCTTACCCCTTATTCTCCTCCATTTATTCTGTGATTTATCGACATTGACCTCCTTACTATTCCTTGAACATGACAATCAGAGACAAGTAAAACTCCAGTTTTCCCTTTGCTGTCTCCCATGTCAGGCTGGCATTCTGAGCCCTCAGCTCTATTTCGACTGGATTCTTTCAAGTCTCAAATAAAATCCTACCTTCTACAACAAGCATTTCCTAGTATTCATTAATCTTACTGCCTTCCCTCTGAGATTGCCCCCAGTTCATCATGTATGTATCTTGTTTGCATGTTGTCGTTTGCCTTTTGTCTCCCTCATTAGACTGTGGACTCTGTAAGATCAGGGACTGCTTTCTTTTTTGCCTTTCACTGAATCCTGGGCACTTTGCACTGGTCTTACAGATAATAGACATTTAATAAGTGCTAATTGGCTGACTAAAATCATACTTATTCTTTCTGACAGAATTTATCAAGTGTGTAAAGAACTGTGCAAACTGTAAAGAACTATGCAAATGCTAGCTAGCTATTATTTCAGAAGGGAGTGAGGACAGGGAATAATTTAAGCAGCATATATGCTTGCCCTAAACTTTTCCTATAGAAGTTGGAATTGCAACTGGGACTTAAAGGAAGACAGGAAGGTCAGTTGAAGTAGAGGAGGGAGAGCATAACAGGCATGAGGGATAACCAGAAGAAAGGCCAAGATCTGAGAGAGTTGAAGTATCTTGTTTGTAGAATAGCCCAGAGATCAGTATCACTGACATGTCTTAGGAAGTAAGATGTAAAAAGACTGGAAGGGGGGCAGTTAGGTGGTGCGGTGGATAGAGCACAGGCCCTAGAGTCAGGAGGACCTGAGTTCAAATCTAGCCTCAGACCAGGCACTTGACATCTACTAGCTGTGTGACCCTGGGCAAGTTACTTAACCCCAATTGCCTGCCTCTTCCCCAACCCAAGAAGAGACTAGAAAAGTAGGAGGGGGCTAGGTTATAAAGGACTTAGAATGTCAAAGAAGATTTTGAATATATTCCTGGAGGCAATAGGGAGCCACTAGAGTTTATTGAGTAGGGCAGTTATATGATCAGACCTGCCTTTTAGGAAAATCACTTTGGTGGCTAAATGTAGTATGGATTGGAGTAGGGAAAACCTTGAGGTAGGAAGACCCACCAGCAGGCTACTGTTGTAATCCAGGCATTAGGTGACAAGGGCCTGCAAGGAGGTGGGTGAGGGTAGTGCTCAGAGGAGAGAAGGGGGCCTATTTGAGTGATGTTGCAAAGATGAAATCAAAAGGCCTTGGTAACAGGTTGGGTCTGGGGGCCAAGAGATAGTGAGGACTCCAGGACAGCTCCTAGGTTCTGAGTCTAAGGGACTGGGAGGATAGTGTTTTGCTCTACAGTAATAGGGAAAGTCATAGGAGGCAAAGGTTTAAGGGGAAAGATAGTGAGTTCTGTTTTGGACAGAATGAGGTTAGGAAGCCTACTGGACGTCCAGTTCAAGGTGTCTGAAAGTCGGTGGGAGATGGGAGATTGGAGGTCATCTAAGAGATAGGGTCAGAAAATTGGATAATCACCATGATGATGGTAATTAGGGTGGCTAGCTGGCGCAGTGAGTAAAGCGCCAGCCCCGGAGTCAGGAGGACCCTAGTTTGGTTCCAGCCTCAGACACTTAACACCCACACAAAAAAACTAGCCTTGTTACCTTGGGCAGATTACTTAACCCCAATTGCCCTCCAAAAGGCAAAAAAAATTAAAAACGATGGTAATTAAATCCATGGGAGCTGATAAGTTCACCCAGTGAAGTAGTAGAGAGGAAAAACAGAAGGGGGCATAGGACAGAACCCTGAGGGACACCTACAGTTGTAGTTTGTAGTATATCCAATATAGTTATTAAATCAATAATAATACAAAAATTTGTCAGGAGCAGGGTCACCCCTAAGCTATGAGGACCTTGACCATTTGGTGGAGGTGGTAGGGTATCTATATACAATTTTATTTTTAAAATGCATTAAAAAATTCATGGGCCCTTGTAAGTTATACTGATTTATAGATGAAGATTCTGAATAATGGGCAGAGAAAAGAGATTTCCTTTTTTGTTTACTATCCAATCAGTGCACCTGAAGATTCTTCCCAGGTGGGGTAGGAGAAGCTCTGAGATGCTCTGAGGGGCCAAAGTCAGTCTCAGGGTGGAAGGTGATATGATTGGCAGTTGCTGGATCTCAGTTTTATCTCCAGGGGTGGGTGGGCTCCCATCTAGATCTTAGAGTTGGTGTCAGTAGATGGGGTGGAGCTTTCAGGTCAGGGTCTTTAGGGTTCTAAGAAGCTGATATGGGGGAGATAGGGTCCTGATGTTGAAGAACCTAGGAGTCAGATGAAGGATTCCTTTATAGCAGTTGAGAAAATTTCTACATGGTGAATGAGGATAGAAGTGAAAGAAGGGATGGAGCACCCAATTCATGCTTTGGTCAGTTGACCAAGTCAGCTTTGGTCCGGGGGTTCTGGCTAATGGGTGGAGATTGTTCCTTTTGACTAAGCCAAGGAAAGGGGATCTGGGACAACATGTGGATGAAACTCACAGAGGCTAAATTCCACAAACCTACAAAATCTGTCCCCGTAACCCCCATCTCAGCAAGCAGTGGGCCAGGTACACCTGGAGAGCTTCTCCCAAAACCCACCTCGCTTGGAGCTTCTCAAAGGCCCAGCAAAGGAGATGGAAGCCACTGAGAAACCTAGAGATAACTACTATAGCCATTTCCCAAGATCCAAGCCAAAAACCCTTAATTGATGATGGGGGCCAGGATATTTAGTGTCCTTGTCTCTCCGTCACCCCATAGACACTGGATTCTAGACTAAGATCAAGGCCATAACTATTTCTAAAATCGGGGGTTTATAGTGATAAGCATCTATCTCAGGTTGGGTAGAGATCATAGTTATTAGGAAGACTCTAAGAAGCTTTTGATGCTGACCTCCAAATTGGAGGGGAGAGGCATGAGGCCTAGGGCCTTGCTTGTGTAGGTCTAAGGATGGTACTCCACAGGAGTATTGAAGGAGAGTTTTTGGAGTATTTTTAGTAGGGTTTGGGATAGAAAATAGATGTTTAATTTAACGAATGAAGAAACTGAGGCTTACAGAGGTGAGCAGACTTGCTTAAGGTCATAATATATGTGTATATATATGTCTGTGTGTATATATATGTATATATGTGTGTATATATATATATATATATATATGGTAGAACTAGGATTTAGACTTTTGTCTACTTTTTCAAAGTTTCTCTTTCTCCTTTACACCAGGCTTGTTTTGCTACAGTAATCAGCTTAAGCGGGAAGACAAACAGCACTGACTAAATTACCTAATAAGAGACAGTCAAAACAAAGTATTAGTTTTCAGAATTTTTTCCTGGACACTAAATATACTAACATTCTGGAGGAGGCAGGGGGGAGGTTTTTCTCCTTTTTTTTTAATCCCTCACCTAACCCTAATCCTATGTATTTTCCTCTGGTACAATACTCATTATTTGAGATTTCATTTCTCTTCCACTTGGAAAAATTCCATTATAGAGCTAATGTTTTTACCATAGGATTGTAATCTAGATCTGAAAAGGGTCCTCCAGACTATCTAATCTAAATCCTTCATTTTACATATGAGGAAACCAAGGCTCAGGGAGGGAGGTTTTTACTTGCTTAATATCACCCAATTAGGAGGCAAAAAAGTCAGGATCTGAATACAGTTTCCCATTGTACCATGCAGGGCTGCCATGTGTTTTATTTTTTTTTTCAGTTAAATGATAAACAACAGCAGAAACATTGTAGACTTCCATTAATCTTATACATATATTTTACAATATCTTACTCCTCCTCCCCAGGAAACACTAAATACTAGAAGAATCACAGAAAGTTAGAGTTAGAAGGGAATTTAGAGATCTTCTAGGCCAGTTTATTCATTTAATAAATGAAAAGAAATTGAGTTACTAAAGTGACTGAGAATTTATTGCAGGCATGAACCTTAGTGATACATCCAATACTCTTTTTTATCTCCCTTTTTCTCTAAAAAGTGAAAACAAAAATAAAACACTTAGGAAAAATATTTATGTATATTCATGTACACATACACATAAATACAAACATATCTGTGTATATATGTATATGTGTGTGTGTATGTTATATACACATAACCAGAGAGAGAAAATTTATCTAAAGTAATAGAGGTAGCAATTGTCGGAGCTGTGACTTGAATTGAGGTTTCTTATATGTCCAATGCCCTTCAGAGATTATGACAGTTGACCTAGGAAAGTTCGCCTGGTGATTAGAAACTTTTCAGTAGCTTTGAATGATGTTTATGAACAGTGAGCTAACTGAAGCAGCACTTAAAAATATTTTTAAAAATATTCAAAACCTTGGCAGCTAGGTGGCGCAGTGGATACAGGTCTTGTCCTAAAACCTGAAGAGGTATTTCCAATCCAATCTTAGACACTAGCTTTGTGACCATGGACAAGTCACTTAGACTTAAGTTTCTTCAGCTGCAAAATAAGGATAATAGAACCTACCTTTCAAAGGTTATTGTGAAGATCAAATTAGATAATATTTCTAAAGAACAGAAAACATATAAATGTTTATTTTCTTCCCTTCATTAAAATTAGAGAGAAGCTCTTCCAGTAGCATAAAAACAAACAAAAATACCAATATTTGTTTTCACTTCATCCATACTATTTTCCTTTATAGTTGACAGGGAATGAAATCTTCCAAATCCAAAACTAGAGGGCAAAATATACCTATATAACTTTCACAACTGCATGGTTCATAGTTTATTTACACAGGAGTTTTAGAAGATTTCTTCAAGAACTTGATGAGTATATGAAGAAAAACAGTACATGAATGAGAATCTTTCCTAGGGAAGTTTTTTCTCCTCCTAGAAACATTATGAAATATAGTAGGTTGTCTATTATGGTCGAAAAATAAACTTTGAAGACAATGTCATAATTTAATGCTAATTAAAGCATGTATACAATTGATGCCACACACAGATTCCTTGTTTAAAGGAAGACAACTTTTTAACATCTTTTCTATAATATTTGAAAACTAGAACTTTAGTTGGAACACTTTACAAGTTACTTACAGTGGCTGATGGGGTGAGGGTGGGAGAACAGAGTGGCATAGAAAGGACAGGACACAGAGTATTAACAGAATGTCCTATGTGATCATTACAAAGGGGAGGCCAGAAGATGTGCTACAGAAATTTAAAGGGACTTTGATGCCAATGGATGGTGAGGATCACCTTCACTGAAGGGATTGAATCTAATCCTGGACTTGAAAAAGTGGAAAAACTTCAACAAATATGAGGAAAAGAATGATGAATTAATTCTGATTATGAGGGTAGTCTGGTTTATCATTAATACAGAGTATATAAAGGAGACTCCACAGATTTTCAGAGCTGGTTGAGAATTTGGTGACAGGTTACCCAGGGATTCTTGAAATTTTGGAATCTGAACAGCTTTCACATTCCATTGAAGCCTCTAGATTCCACCTCATAATGTTTTTAAAATCATAGAATAAAATATGTGATATTACAAAGGAAACAAGTGATATTGAAATACCTCTTTCTCTCTCTTTCTCTCTCCCTTTCTCTCTTTCTCTTCAATAATCTATCTACATACATGCTTTTTTTTCTGTCTCCCATGCTATCACTGTGACTAGAACATAGTAGGCATTTAATAAAAGTTTGTTGACTGATTGATTGAATATTCTCTTTCTGTCAATGTTTTTAACACTCCAACCCAGCAACCAGTTGGTAAGAATCAGATTCAGAGTAGAGTTTCCTCTTGTTGATTCTTCTACCTTTTGAGGGCTAAAGTTATCAATAAGATAATCAAAAATTATCAACTCTTTTTGACTGAGAGAAATAATGCTGGCAATCTGTGTTGGTTTGAGCTTTCTTTTTTCCTGGATGACTGATATGCTATAGTATTAAGCATCATATATCCTCCCACAGAGCTAGCCTCTCAATTTTTCCTGTCTTAGATTTTGTTAGATGCTATTGCATATGCAATTTTTCTGTACTATAAAACATTGCTTCAGATAGCTATAAATTCAAAAGGCAGTGAAATCTTATTAATGAAGTGTTAAATGAAGCATACTACAAAAATATTAAGTGTTAATAGTATAAAGAAATTTTTCAGACATGGTATTGAATTTGTGATGACCATAGGTGAAATAGAAAATACCACTGTTTTAAATTGACACTCCTATTATGTTTTTTTATAGCACTGAAACATCCTCAATTTCACATTCATCTCACAATTCTTGTCATTTTTGCTAAACTCTATATGTGTATATGTATGTGTATATGAATATACACATATGTGTGTATGTCTATAGGCAAAGACTGGATTTGGAATCAGAAATAAGTTCAAATCTCAGATATACACACACCCTTATACACATAGACATACATATACACATATATACATGCACATCTACATGTATACAAATATACATGTTTATATATACATATATCTTAACTTTTGTATGAAGCATATGATCTGATTTATTTTCAAAATTCCATTACTTAAATGAACACTTAATTTGGTTTTATTATAGATATAACAAAGATTTTCCATCTCTACTATACCATCTCCCTGTGCTAGGCTTGTGATTTCTATCTCAGTTTCTTCATCTATTCTTTCTTTCTGTTCAGGATATATGTTGCATATTCTGATGACGGTGTTGCTTTTACTTTCAGCTCCATTTATCTTTACACATTTGCTTTCTGCGTATTTTTAACTCCAGTTTCTTCATTTCCTTACCTAAAAATATCTTCTTAATATGCAGTGCTGTACTGGTTCCCCCATTTGAATTTTACTATGTTTCTTTAAAATAAGGTATATTCTTTTTAACCTGACATTGGCTGCATTTCTTGTTTTTCAACTCCGAACTTTTATATTCTTCAATTGTTCTTCTTCTGACACTGTAGCTATAGCCTGTGGCATCTACCTTGAGATATACACATAGGCAGCTTTTCCTTTCCTTCTTTTATTCACTTTAAAGCATTTTAAAGCTAGGGAGGTGAATTCTTTTTTTTTTTTTTTTTATAAAAGCAATCATGGTTAAGTAACTTGCTCAAGGTTACACGGCCAGTTATTTCTGGGTGTGGTGCTGAGTATCTGAGCCCGGATATGATCCAGGTCATCCCGACACTGGAGCCGGTGCTCTTACTCGCTGAGCCACCTGGCCGCCCCTAAGCAATTGGGGTTAAGTAACTTGCTCAAGGTTACACGGCCAGGTGTTTCTGGGTGGGTGCTAAGTGTCTGAGCCCGGCATTCGATCTCCAGGTCTTCTTAACACTGGAGCCAGTGCTCTTACTTGCTGTGCTACCTGGCCACCCCCAGGGAGGTGAATTCTTAAAAAGCAATCATTAAATATACTTCATCATTGGCCAGTTGCCAATACTTTCTCATTTTAATCTGTGATACAGAAATTCACACTCTATCATCAGATACCATCTTAAACTGCTACACTCTTCCCACATTTACTTTTCTACAATCCTTATTTTCAAATGGCTGCAATGATGGAAATTCCTATGACCCCATGGGTTTCATTTCTTTCTCCACCATTTCAAAATCTTTAACAATCTCTTTTGAATTTCTTTCAGCAATAAGCTTTGTGCCAATAAGTATCAACAGAGAGAAATGATAGACACCTATGTATGAATTAAGTTTGGAAAGACAAAACCAAGTTACTTTGTAAAACTTCTTGAATGTTAGTCTTAGCAGATTATAGTTTGACTGCTAGAGTGTTACTGAAGACTTTTTAGGTAAAGATTAATATTAGTGTACCCTCACATTGGGCAGGAGTCAGAAATATGCTCTTTGGAATGTGTCGCGGATCTCAAGCAGTGTGGTGAAACATAGGAGCCCTTTCTCATGCTCATGGTTTAATATGCATAAAATAAAATAAACAAAGTTTCAAAGAAAATCAATTATAGTGAAATGCAGTTGTAAAACATATTTAAAATAACCTTACATTTAATGGTAAGCTAAGAATGATTTTTTTTTCAACTTTGGAAAATATAGATGACTGTCACCAAAGGGCTCTTATATTTTTCATTCTACTTCCCACAAGGCAAAAACAATCTAATTCTAACTTTTATCCTCTGATTTTTGCAAAGATTTTGGTAATACCTTTCAGAATAATACATGTTCTGTCATGAAATTTAAAAATCTGCTGTGATATTTAAGAAATTATATATATATATATATATATATATATATATATATATATATATACACACACACCTATATGTGTATGTATGTGCTCAAGTGTGTTTACATATGTTTTGCAAACAATTTTAACTATATTACACTTAAATTTGAATGTTGGTTTAGTAAGTAAATCAACAACTTTATCCCTTAAAATGGAAGACTGAGACATTCAAGTAGAGAATACAAAATTTTCTCTTCCTCACTGACTTCTGTCCATCCTTTTGTCACTTGGGGAACATTCTAGTTTCCAAAATAGTTTTTAAAAGTCCACATGGATTGTTTTCTGTTGGTCTTATCGTTATAAATTTATTTTAGGGATTTTAAGAATTATGTGGATCTAAACTATAGGCAGTGCTAATAGTTTTGTAATGGAATGTAAGTTTTTTAATGTAACCTCTATATATGTGAACAGATTGGTGCATTTTAAATAATAAATCTATAATCTCAATTTCATACACTATATTTCCTGGTAGCTAAAAAAAAATCAGCATTATCTGGAAGTGAATTATTTTTACCTTAACAGTTAACCTCAAAGAACGGTTTCAAAGAACAGCCATATAACCAGCCCCTGATTATACTCACTCTTGGTTTAGGATATAAGAAATAATTTTTACTGAATAACTTGAGAATATAATGTTGTAATTTTAAAAGGCATGTATTTGGTTTTCATAGAACGCACCATATTAAAGATCAATAAATATTATATGTATGTATATATGTATATATGTGTATGTGCATGTGTGTGTGTGTGTGTATATATATATATATATATATATATATATATATATATATATATGTAGAAAGAATGTTGGCTTGAGAATTAGGACCTGGGTTTGAGTTCTCCAACTTTTTTTTATGATCTTGGGCAATTCATTTCTTCATTTCTCTGGTATCAGTTTCCTTATCAAAAAGGAGAAGGTTGGATAAAATGTTTCCTAAGAAATATTTGAGGTCAAACATTCTGAAATGCTAATGCCTATTATTTGTATGTTTTGAAAGTATTTATATGCTCTTAAATGTACATCTTACATTAAGAGATTATATAACACAAACATTTAAAGAAAGCAATTTGACATTCTTTTCTCTGTTGTCTGTAGCATTCACTCTCATGTGGAGAGGGCAGAGAGCAGAATGAATGAGTGAATCAGCACACATTTATTAAGTGCTGACTGTTTTAAGAACAATGCTAAGCATTGGGAAGAAAGACAAAAGTGAAAACAGTCTCTTCATACAAAGAGCTTAAGTTCTAGCAGGGGTAAATGACAAATACAAAATAGATTCAAAGTTATAGGAGTGAGTAGAATGGAGAGAGAAGGTACTAGCTGGTGGAAAGAACAGAAAAAACCTAATGTAGAAGGTGGAGATTTAGATTGAGGGATGAATGTGAAAAGAGAGAGTATGTTCCAGGTATAGTGTCAAGGGAGTACAAAGTCATAGAAGCATAATAAGGATTGCTGTATGTGAGAAAGAACAAAAATAATTGTCTGAATTGGAAAAGAAAGAAAGTTATGGACAATAAAGTTGAATAAGGTAGCTTCAGTCGAGATTATATAGAGGTTTCTATGCCAGAGGAGTTTATATGTGATTCTTGAGATAATAAAGATGATGGGTTCTGTTTCAATCATGTTGAGTTTGAAATAGCAAGGTGTATATAATAGATTTTCAGTTTCATGTGCAATCATTTTTTTAAAGTTATAGTGTTATGGAAATGCTTGTTTTATTCCATAAGTTGAGATATTTTTTAATGTCTATAGGACATCTAGTTCAATATGTCCATCAGAGAGCTAAAAAGGTAGATCTAGAATTCAAAAGCAGAGAGATGAAAATTAAACTCATGTGAGCTTGTGATCCAGAGATAGAGAATATATAGTGATAGGACTGAATATTCTGGAGTCTGAGCACTAACATAGAGTGAAGGGGCATTTTGTGGATGATGATGCAACAAAGGAGTCTGAGAATCATACCTTTGTAAACTTAGAACTTGAAAGGATGGCAGAGTTCATCTAGGTCAATACTCACATTTTAGAGGTAAGGGAATTGAGGTTAAATGATTTGCTCAGGGATATACAGGGAGTCAGGGAGCATTTAAAGGAATTCACACCCTCTGATTCCAGAACCAGTGTACTTTCCACTAAAACCTTGGAAGGGTAGTTCAGCAGGGAGGAGGAAAAGTTAAAAAAAAAAGAAAAGGACAGAATCAGTAAAACCCAGGAGAGAATATCCAGGAGGAGAGGATTCTCAACAGTGTCTAATGCTTCAGAGAGGTTGAAAAGGATAAAAAAGTGAAAACACATCATAAATTTTGATATTCAGTGACTCATCGACACTTACTTGGTCGCACATTGTTGAGAACAGTTTCAGTTGAATGATTAAGGCCAGAATTACCATTGTTCTAATTCCACTTCATAGTCATGGTGAAATGGAGGAATGAGAGAGTGCATTATACTTCATGATCCATATTTTGCAGGTTCTTGTATGATTTAATATATTCATGCTAATTATTATTACTCTTATTTTGATTCTTCAGCACTAGAAATCTATCCAGTCCGAGGGTATAATGAAAAGATGAGTCCAGTAGAAAAATGGGTCCAAGTTTTCCTTCTGACATATAAAAGGTTTTCTGGAAGGTGCTAGTCATAAACTCTCATTAGGTCTCACTTTCCTCTTCTGCAAAATGATGGGATTGGGGGAGATGTTCTCAAAGTTTCACTCCAGATTAAAATTCTGTGATCTCAGCAAAGTGTGACAAGAAATATCTCCACACAGTAAGTGAATATGTGGATTATGCCTATATAGTAGAATTTCAATTATCCCCTTGGGAAACAACCTCCATACTAGCAAACAAACCTGTATTATACTCTTATTTTTATATTGTCTGAGGTACTGAGAGATTATGATTTGTCCAGGGTCCCATAGACAGAAGTGAGACTTGAACTTAGGTCATATTGACTACGTGTATACTATACCATATTGACTCTCCGAACATATTTTTATGATACACAGAGTAAAGGAATATCCTTACATAATTGAGTATTCCTATTGCTTGTTGAAGAGCAGTTAAATATTCATGAAAAATATTCATGAATAGTCACAACAGGTTAAGCATTCAGGCCTCTCCTTTTGAGCTCCTCGTTTTTGGTAACAGTTCAAAAAAAAAATAAGAAAGGTCACCTGTAAATCTAAGATAAGCAACATTTACATATTGTGAAACTGTTGGTAAAATGTTAGACTACTTACCATCAGAAGGCATTAATTCATCAATGATATTGCCACTAATAGATGCTAAAATGTGTTTGGACCACAGACATCTCTCAAAAGGGAAGTAGATGAGGGAAAAATACATGCAATTCATGGGGTTGCAAAGTAAACTGTAATAGTGGTGTTTTTTTTTTTTTTAGTACTTTATGCTTCTATTCCAAGAGGACATATCTAGGAGTATCTGGTATATTTTGAACTAAAAATAAATCTGGGCAATAACATTAAAAAGCCTTTATTCAGTGAGAGTCTGTTATGTATGGTGCTGTAAGAGGAGCAGTGAACTAAAAAACCACATGCCTTTGGGGAGAAGAGCCTTCTCCAATGAGTCTTTCTTTCACTTTCCATTAGCTTAGAGTTCTGTATATTTTTTGTTCTTTATTCACTTGAACTCATTTGCATGTTCCTATGTTCTTAAATCATTTCTCTGTTTTTGTGGTCACTTCACTACAGTATAAGCTTCTTAAACATTGGAATATATTCAATGTATTATATTCCTTTCATGTTTCCCAGTAGCATTTATTTTAATGGGGGCACTGTGGCATAGTGGATAAAGGGTCATCTTTGGAGTCAGGCAGCGGCTTAACCTCCACAAGCTGTGAGACCCAGGGCAACTCACTTAACTTTTCAATGAACCAGGAAAATCTTGAAGGTTATAGCGTAGAGATGAGATAGAAATCTCTGGAAAACTTCCCCAAATAGTTGTAATGACAGGTATGGATCAAGAATAGCATATATCTTATTACATTCATAGTAATATTAAGAGACTCTAAATGGAAATTTTTTATGAACTGAAATAAATAACCTTTTTACACACTTTTTTTAGGGTTTACAAAACTCATTGCACATAATAACCATATGACTCAGCTGTGACAGCATTATCATTATTTTACTCATGAGGAAACTGAGGATGCTTGATTAAATTCACATATAATAAATAATGTGTAGAACTAAGCCTCCATATATAGAATCTCAGATAAAACTTGGTCTGAAGGACTCTAAGAGAAATGCTAGGTGCTGCTTTGAAGACTACTAACCTCAAAATGTATATGAGGGCAACAGTTTCTCCTTGTCAAATTTTTTTCTTCCCCCTTTAACAGGCTTCAGACTAAGGTTTGAGAATAACCCTGTAATGATTCTTGAAAAAAAATCTCATTTGTACCCTACTTCTAGGAAAACAAGCTTATGCTTAGAAAAAAAAATGGCTATTATTTAGATCTTCAAGACAGCAGTGCATATCAAGGAAATGATATTAATAATAAAAGCTAACATTTACATAATGCTTATTATGTGCCAGGCAGTATTCTAAATGCTTTACAATTATTATCACATTTATTCTCATGACAGCCCTGGGAGGTTTTGTTGTTCATTCATTTCAGTCCTGTCTGATTCACTGTGACCCTATTTGCAGTTTTTTTGGCAAGTATACTGGACCAATTCCTTCTCCAGATCATTTTAGAGATTAGAAAACTAAGGCAAATAGGATTAAGTGACTTTACCAGGGTCACACAGTTAAGTAAGTGCATGAGGCCATATTTGAACTTGCAAGGATGTGTCTACCTGATTCCATGCATGGCTATTTATCTACTGCACAACCTAGCTGCAGATATAATAATAGTTCCTATAATTATACTCATTTTACAGATGAGGAAAGTGAGGCAAATAGCGTTAAGTGATTTACCCTTAAAGTGATTACAATAATATGGATTTACCTACTCAAGTCTATAATCTACTTTTAAAATGTTACTATGGGGGGGGGGGGGGGGGGAAGCCGAGCCAAGATGGCAGAGTAGAAGCACTACCTTACTCGGCTCTGGCTTCCGCCTTCCCCAATCCATGTAAAAAGGGGACTCTAAACAAACTTTGTAGTTGCATAACCCACAACATGACACAGAGAAACTAACCTCCCGCTGAGGACAGCCCAGCAGGGCGGCAGGAATCCAGCACAGCGCTCTGGGAGCCGAGCCAAGCCCCAGGCCAAGGCTTTAGCACCAGGGCGGGCCTGACCAGCTACCAGCCAGAAGGACTCCAGATCAGCAGCAGCTGTGGCCATTTCCAGAGTTATCAACACATAGATGTGAAGGACAAAGTGAGAGGTCAGTGCAGTCTGGACGTTGGGACCCAGTAAGTGGGAGTGCGTGGCTTTTACCCCCAGGGCAAAAGCCACTGAGATGCCAGCAAAGCCAGCCAGCCCCATGGGCGGCTTTAGCTCCTGGCCTGCAGAGTGTAGGGGGACCAAGCACCAGTCTGAGGGGTAATCGCTCTTGCTTTAACCTGCTTGGATCTGGATTGCAGTCTAGGGTGGAGGTCCTGGGGTGTGTGTCCAGCTTGCCAGAGCGTGTGGAGACCTCAGAGAGGGCACCCATCTAATACCTCCGGCAGCTGAGAAAACCCCAGCATTTGGGACGAAAACTCCCCTGTCTGGTGGCAGAGTCCTACTGTGGCAAAAAGCCCAAAAGTCAAGTAATTGAGTGGCAAAATGAGCAGCCAAAGGAAACAAAGCAGACAGAAGATTCCAACATTACACTCCTATTTGGGGGACAAAAAGGAGCAAAGCATGGAACAGGAAGGAAACAGTGAAGTCAGAACTCCTGCACCAAAAGCTTCAAAGGAAAATACAAGCTCGTTATAGGCCATAGAGGACCTTAAGAAGCAGATAAGAGAAGGGAAGGAAAAATTGGGAAGAGAAATGAAAACAATACAAGAAAATTATGAAATGAGTGTCAACAGCCTGACTGAGGAAAATAATACCTTAAAAAACATATTGACTCAAATGGCAAAGGAGGCTCAAAAAGGCAATGAGGAGAAGAATGCCTTAAAAAGCCGAATTTGCCAGATAGAAAAAGAATCTCAAAAGCTCAATGAGGAGAATCATTGCTTCAGAATTAGATTGGAGCAAATGGAAGCTAATGACTTTATGAGAAATCAAGATGCTGTTAAACAGATCCAAACAAATGAAAGAATAGAAGGCAATGTGAAATATCTCAGGGGAAAAACCACTGACCTGGAAAATAGATGCAGGAGAGATAATTTAAAAATTATTGGACTACCAGAAGCCATGATCAAAGTAAGAACCTAGAAATCATCCTCCAGGATGTTCTCAAAGAAAACTGCCCTGATGTTTTAGTAGCAGAGGGCAAAATAGAGGTTGAAAGAATCCACTGATCACCTCCTGAAAAAAGATCCCAAAAAGAAAACTCCTAGGAATATTATAGCCAGGTTCCAGAATTCCCAGATGAAAGAGAGAATATTACAAGCAGCCAGGAAGAAACAGTTTGAATATTGTGGAAACACAATCAGGATAACTCAGGATCTGGCAGCTTCTACACTGAGGGATCTAAGGGCTTGGAATATGATATTCCAGAGATCAAAGGAGCTGGGATTAAAACCAAGAATCACCTACCCAGCAAAACTGAGTATCATGTTTCAGGGGAAAATATATTCATTCAGTGGAATAGAGGGCTTTCAAGCATTCTTGCTGAAAAAACCAGAGTTGAATAGCAAATTTGACATTCAGATACAAGAAGCAAGAGAAGCATGAGATGGTAAACAGGGAACAAAAATCATAAGGAACTTATCAAAGTTGAACTACTAACACTCCTACATGGAAAAACAATAATTTTAATTTATGAAACTTTTCTCAGTAGTTGAAGGGATTATATATATATATATATATGTATATATATATGTGTGTGTGTGTGTGTGTGTGTGTGTGTGTGTGTGTATGGCATATGGGCATATGAATACTTATGTGAATGTATGTATATATGGTTACAGGTATACATAGATAGAGGGCCCAGGACCAATTTAACAGGAAGGGATGATACTTAAAAGGTGAAATTAAGGGGTGAGAGGAATATAATGAGAGGAGATGGGGAGAGACAGATTGGTGTAAACTATCTCATACAGAAGATTTAAGGGAAAATGGTTACAATGGAGGGGAAGAATCAGAAGGCAAAAGGGAGTGGGTCAACCTTATTCCCATTGAATTTGGCTTGAGGAGGGAGTGAAATACACACCAAACAGGGTATCTCACCCTCCAGGAGAGTAGGGGGGGAAGAGAATGAGAGGGGGGATGATGGAAGGGAGGGCAGGCTGGAGGGGGGAGGAGGGAAGTTGGAAGCACCCACTTTTGAAAGGGAGGGGATCAAAGTAGAGAATAGAACAAGTGGGAGGTGGGATAGGAGGGAGGGAAATATAGTCAGTCTTTTACAATATATCTACTATGTTATTGTTTTGCATTAGCCACACATGTACAACCTATACTGAACTGCCCAGTAAGGGTGGGTGACAAGGAAGAAAGGGAATGAATCTGGAATTGAAAGTTTTAAAATCAAATATTCAAATATACATATATATATATATGTGTGTGTGTTTGTATATATATATGTGTGTGTGTGTGTGTGTATATATGTGTGTGTGCGTGTGTGTATATATACATTATTATTAATGCCATCTTACATGTAATTGTGAAATAAGATATACAGGCACTGAGCATAGAGATCCACAGGAAAAGTCGAAAGGGGTATGGGAGAAAATATGGGAGAGAGCAGATTGGAGGAGGGGATATCCTGTGGGACTGCTATTTTGGGGCGGTGGGTAGGGGAAAAGTGGGGAGAAAATTTGCAACTCAAAATCTGGTGGAAACAAATGATTTTTATGCTAGAAGTTAATAAAGCATTACAAAATGTTACTATGAATTAGGAATGTATCAGTTCTCTGGGTTAATTTCATAAAATTCAATAGGCAAAAATATATAATCGGATCTACATTTTGCCAAAGGATTTGAATTATGATAAAATTCTCTATCATTGTGCAGAGACAGAAGTCCTAAGAATTCTAACCATTTAACTTGTGTATGAAATAAAGCAAAAATTGAAATTATCCATTCTCTCCAAAGATAAAAGTACTTTTAGTTATATGTCCATGTATAGTTGAAAAGAATGAGAGAAGAGGAAAAAATTGCTTGTCTTAATATTTAGACAAAATTATATATATAGACAAAGCATAACATGGTAACTAAACAGTTGTCTTAGAGCCAAGAAGATGTGGATTCAAGTCTTTCCTCTGACACATATTGGATATGTTACCCTTTGCAAGTCACAACCTCTTGGTGTTTTAGGAAAATTTTTCAATCTGTATATTGTAGATTAAGTGTCTGCATTGGTTGAAAATTTACTTATACCAATGAAATCACAAATACTGATTTCTATCAGAGTGTCTTTTCCCCTGTTGAAGATAGGATAAAATATGCATCTATTGAAATGTCTATAAAAAGTGAATAACCATTTTAAAATTCTTATAGTGTTTGTAGTAGTGTGTAGACAGTGGGAGAAAAAGAAAGCTAAGCTAAAACAGAATCTTTCAAAGATGGTAGAGAAAAACCAGGGACTCATCTGAGCTCTTCTTAAAGTGCCTCTAAACAACTTTTTAAAATTCCCCAACACAAATTGTACAGTGGCAGAACCCACAAAAAGGACAGGGTAAAATTGTTGTCTAGCCCTAGGGAAATTAGGAGAAGCAAGGTCCATTGTGCCAGAATAAAAGTGGAGTGTGATCTAGCATAAAGCAGCGCAGCACAACCAGGTCCCAGCAAAATGTCAGTGGTGCTGGGAAGTGACTAAATCAGCAGGTGCAGTTGCTGCCTCTGGAACTCTCAGTCCACGTATGGTAAGGCAATAGATCAATTGGTCAGAAGGAAATTAAAGGCATCTCTTTGCTGGCACTGAGAGAAGGACTCTGCTGCATTGCCCATACTTGGATCTGTGTCTCAGTCTTGGTGGCAGCCCCAGGGTTAGATCGAGCATGTCAGAGTTTAAGGGCACAGCAGAGCAGGGACCCTCCTCACAGTTCTAGGGCAGACAACAGTTCTTGTGGTCACTGACAGTACAGCACACAGGCCAGAAGAGGAGAAAACACACCTGTCCTTACATCATGCCACTTTTGAAGAACTGAAAACTTACAGTTCCTAGAAATGCACAAAATGATTTGGGGCAGTGTGCTCTATACCCTGAAATCAGAGCCTCACTTTAGCAAAGAGTTAAAAGTCAAGAAATAGGTTGGAAAAAATGAGCAAACAAAATAAAAAAAAAATCTGACCACAAAAAGTTACTATGATGACAAGGAAGATAAAAACACACATGCTGAAGAAAATAATAAAATCAAAACTCTTGCATCTAAAGCCTAAAAGAAGAATATGAATTGGTCTCAGGCCATGGACAAGCTCAAAACAGATTTGACAATCAAGTAAGAGGTATAGAGGAAAAAAATGGAAAGAGAAATGAGAGTTATACAAGAAAATCATGAAAAAAAAGAGTCAACAGCTTGGTAAAGGAAGCACACCAAAAAAAATTAACACCTTAAAAAAACAGAATAGGCCAAATGGTAAAGGAGATTCAAAAATTCACTGAAGAGAATTACTCCTCAAAAAGCAGTATTGGCCAAATTGAAAAGGAGGTACAAAAGCTGACTAAAGAAAATAATTCCTTAAAAAATAGAATTGTGCAAGTGAAAGCTAATGACTTCATGAGACATCAAAAAAACAATAAAAGAAATGTTTTTTTTCAAATGGGAAAAAAGAAGACAATGTGAAATATCTCACTGAAGAAACAAATGACCTGGAAAATAGATCCAGTGGAGATAATTTTAAAATTATTGAACTAACTAAAAGCCATAATCTGAAAAAAGGAGCATAGATATCATCTTTCAAGAAATTATTAAGGTAAATTGCCCTAATCTAGAATCAAGATGTAAAATAGAAATGGAAGGAATCCACCAATTACCTCCTGAAAGAGATCCCAAAATGAAAACACCCAGGAAATCATAGGCCACAAAACCATCCCTGCCCTTTGACCTAGCAATATCACTACTAGGTCTATGTCCCAAAAGGACCTCTTCCCTTTAAAAAAAAAAAGGAAAAGGACCTATATGTATGTATGTGTTTTTATATGTGTGTGTTTATATATGTATGGGTATATAAATATATGTGTATATATCAGCTCTTTTCTGGTTGTAAAGAATTGGAAATTGAGGGGTTGCCTATCAATTGGGGAATAGCTGAAGAAGTTGTGGTATGTGGTTGTGATGGAATACTATTGTGCTATAAGAAATGATGAGCAGGATGCTCCCAGAAAAAACCTGTAAAGAGTTACATGAACTGATGTAAAGTGAAATGAGTAGAGCAAGGAGAATGTTGTACACAGTAATAACAATATTGTAAGATGATCAACTGTGAATGGCACAGCAATTCCCAGCCATACAATTAGTAAAGACAACTCTGAAGGATTTAGGATGAAAAATGCTATCTGTCCATAGAAAAAGAACTGATAGAGTCTGAATAGAGATCAAAGCATACTTTAAAAATGTTTTTCTTTATTTTTCTTGGAGGTTTTTTTTATGGGGGTGTATGTCTATGTTTTCTTTTACAATATGATGAATATTGAAATATGCTTTGCATGACTGCACATGTATAACCTGTATTATGTTGCTTCTTAGTGAGAGAAGCAAGGAGGGAAGGAGAGAATTTTGAACTCAGAGTTTTGAAAATAAATGTTAGAAATTATTTTTACGTGTAATTGGGGAAAAATACTAAATAAATAAAGAAAAAATCACAGTCCTTCCCTTTATATAGCACACAACCTTCCACAGGAATATGACTCATAAATCTACAATGGAATACAGAGCATGATAAATTTTTAGGAGGGGAGGGGATGAAATAGAATAGCTGAGATAGAAGATCATTAGATACTCTGGAAGCAAAGAGATGACATGAGTCCACATATATAAATTCAGAAGAATGAGAAGCAAGGGATTCTAGGCATGGGAAGCAGGTTAAATAAAGGCAAGCTTTCCAGAATGAACGGGGCATATGCAAAGGTTCTAAAACATTCCATTTAGCAGAAATGTAGAGCACATGGATGATAAAAATATGAGAAGACACTGAATGGACAGGGTAGCATTACAGAAGTCCTTGGATGCTGAACTAACAAGATCAAGTTTTTCCTTAACTGGCAATAAGAAACCATCGGTTTTTTTTTTTTTTTGCATGAAGGGTTGGTCTAATCAGATCTACATGTGAGGAAGCTAATTGGGAAGAGAGTATGATAAGAAGTAGAAATTAGCTAGTCAATAAGATTATTTCAGTTATTCTGGTTAGTCCTGGTATATTGGCAAATATACAAGAGTATACTGATACAAGGGTAGTGGCAAAGGGTTTAGGGAGGAAAATAATCAAGGCATAGTATATTGTGGCAGCATCCACATGACAGAAATTACTGGGATTTAAAAATTAAGGGAATCAAACTCAATCCTCATATTCTCTACTCTAGGGAAGAATCAACAATAATAACAAGCCCTCAGACATGCAAGACTTTTGGGGCCATAGACTGAAATATTGAAAGCAGAATGTAGAAGTGTAGAGATGATCAGGTTTAGGAAGAAAGATACTTTTCGGCCTTAGATATGTTGAGCAGGATTTTAGATGTAAGGTTTCAGATAAGTAGCATCATAAAATGCCAATAGCAGACCTAATTAGGAATTCCAGCCAGTCTGTCTGCCTATCTATCTACTTATAACTGTTTGTTTTCTATGTATACACATAAATACTTTTGGACACATGTGCATACATAAAGGAAACAAAAATATCTTATTCTGTTTCCTTTAGTTCTTGTGTGCTTTTCTTTAAGTAAAAGTACAAACAAATCTTATATGTTACAATAATAGAATACGATTTCTTTAAAATGACAAAATAAGCAACTCACTTTATTAGGCCAGAAGAATATAAAAAAGTTCATCTTTAGAAGAGCAGAGCAATAAAACCAAGGTCTGTCCAAACTCCATATTAATAATTAAAACACGGATGTATGCGTGAAGTGCTTTTTAAGTAATGAGTACTAGGTATAAATATTTAATGGTTTTGCTTATGAAATGTGTCCTAAATTATGTCCAAATGTTAACAAGGATGTCATACTTGACAGAACAATGAAGAGCATAAATATTTCAAAGGAGCATCTCTGACAGGTGGAAGCTGAGAAAACTCCTGCCACTTTCTGGATTAGTCTAACATTTCAACCTTCAGATCTGTATTTTCAAATCTAATAGAAACAAAGAATTTTCCTATCAAAGCCAGTATTTACAGGAGAGATAACAAAAGTATTTTGGATCCTTGTTCAAGTACACTAATCAACAATTAAAATGGGCAGCAAAAGTAATTGCATCTTCATGGTAAGGGGGGAAAGAACTTAAAGAAGGTGACAACAAAATGAAATTATCTTTGTACCTAAAACTGAAAGATCACATGATAAATTTAATTAATAGGAAATCTAATGTTCTGCATTTTATCTTCTAGCTTACCACTTGGCAGAGAGAAAAACAGAACACGTTCTCAAGATTTGTTTTTCACAACTAGTACCTACAAAACTGGCAAAAAAAAAAAATAAGACTCTTATTACTTGTGAGCCCCTAACATAAGTACACAGCTTTCCCTCCATGGGGTTTAAATAGAGTTTGAAAAAAATAGATGAAGCAGTTCTCAAGATGTTTCATTTCTTATTTTCTCTTCCATGAACACAGGTTAAAAAGGGGGGGGGGGGATGTTAATAAAATCACTTTTACTAATTGCCAAAGAGAGGCAAAATAGTAATTTTCCTCAAAATACTCAAAACTACATAGATTATATTTGCATAATGGTTTGTGCCACCAAGTCTTACCATGATTTTACTGCACTAAAAGTATTGTGACATCCTATATTAACCCCAGCGTCATCCCAGACTTGCTCAGACAAATCATTTCTGCTTCCAAAAATACTAGCATCCATAATGATAATGAAAGAAATAATCAAAATGAAGTTTAAATGTATTATAAAATTATTTAATCCTATGATTTCTGAATGCCTAGGGCTCCCACTCAGGCTTTTTGGGCTTCCTCTGCTTAGAGCAATAGGTAAATGCAAAAGACATTTATGAGACTGCGATTAGGAGCAAAATGGCATAATGGAAAGAGAACAAAAATTTGGAGTCAGGCAGTCTAGATTAAAAAGATCATGATTCAGAAACTTAAGAGTTCTGTGGCTGTGGGTAAATTGCTTAAAGATCCTAACGTTTAATTTCCTCATCTGTGACATCAGGATAAAAATACTTGCAGTACCAAGCTCACAGAATTGTTGTAAGGAAAGTAATTTTAAAGCTTAATACGTTTTTAATAGCACAAATATTGCACAAATGTAAGAGTTGGACCCCAGGGGGCCATTAGTTCAATCCAAGTTCATGATCAAGAATCTGTTCAACAAGTGATCATCCAGACTCTACTTCTAGTCTTCCAGTTAGAAGGATTGTACCACTTCCTGAATTAGTCTAGCCCACTTTTGCGTAGCTGTAACTGGTAATAAATTCTGATTGTAGCTTCTACCATTTTAAAAAATTCTACACTCTAAGGCCAAACAGAATAAATCAGCCTTCTTCCCTCAAATCTTTCCTGCTCCCTCCTTTTAAATCTCCATGCTAACTAGTTCCTTCATTGTGTATTCAATATGGCGTGACATCAAGCTCCTTCCCATTTTCTCTGACCTCTCACAAACTCTAAACATATTTACAAATTCTTCCCCAAAATATGGTTCCCAGAACTGCATACCCCAAATGTTATGTAGATAGAGCAGAGGTCAGGTGTCTCACATACCTAATCATCAGTGTTGGGAGTTGGATTGTACGGAAGCTACACGTACAAATGTGGATCACGAACTGTTCCTCAGATTACAGTCTTAGTTACCTGCTGGGGGAAGAAGGACAGGGAGAAGCAGAGCTTGACCAAATTATCCTAACTCATTGATTGGCCTTTAATTCACTAATGCTTGCTCTTCTCTTACTGTCTCAGTTTTTTTGTTTGTTTGTTTTGCCCTACAATATCACAATACTGACTGGCACTGAGTTTGTGGTCCACTAATATCCCCAGAAAATTTTAATTAACAAAAAAACCCTAGCAATGATTACACTAACCTGAAATTTCCCTTCTCTCAAAGAACTGTCTCTCACTGTTTTATTATGTTGATTTTATGATTAGCTATTTTGCTACTTTAGTTATCCACCAACATCTCAGAAATAAGGATCCTGAAAAACAATGAAAATTCAATTAAGTGCAAGTTTATTGCCACCTGTACTACTTTGATTAGGTACACTAAAGGTAGCATATGATTCTTTGCACATAGGCAAATGCCCTTAATAACTTCAGTTTTTTGCCTTGAGTACACATAATTCTGGGGCAGCTGTATGATGAAGTATAAAGAGTGCCAAGCTGGAGTTAGGAAGACCTGAGTTTAAATCTGGCATTAGATGCTGTGTGACCCTGGGCAAGTTGCCTAATCTTGTTTGTCTCAGTTTTCTCATCTGTAAAGTTGGGGTGGAGAAGGAAATGCAAACCACTTCAGTGTCTTTGCAAAGAAAACTGCCAAAAGGAGGCCATAAAGATTTGGACATGACTGAAAAATGACTACACAACAACAAACACATAATTCCAACTATTTCCACCTATCCAAAATATCCAAACTCTACTTCACTTTGATCCTTCTCTCCCAGTCCTATTTATTAAAGACACTCCTCCAAAAAAAAGTAGTATTCTTCATCTTAGACCAGAGATCTCTGAAGACTGAATTTTTATCTTAATGGAAGATATGTATACAATCCATAGGGGTTATCCTTTCCACAAAATAATTCTAATAATTATGTGTAGAACTCAGGAAAAAAAAATAAAGTATGCATGGCATAATGTAATGACTTAAAGGCATTTCCTGGCTCAAGAATTTCCCCAACAGATGATTTGAATTGATTTTTTTTAAAATAGTTTAGATAATCCTAAATTTGATTGTATTGGTATTTCCTTTTTTTAAAAATTTTCTCCTTGCTATGCCATTAAAGCTAGTCTTTCCAGTGTCAGCCATTCAACAAATATATGCTGAACACCTACCACAAAATGTACAGGTCACTGTGTGAGTGAATTCCTGAGAGGACATAAAAAATGCCAGGACACACAAACTCTGTCTTTTAAGAATATTCTAATCCAGGAGGAAGAGGTCAGGAATGGAAGAAATACATAAATTACCATAATTCACAGCCAAAAACAATAAATAGTTTAAGAAAGGATAAAGTGCTAGTAGGGAGCAGACCATGAAAAGATCATATCTGATGGGAACAATTAGGAAAAGATGTATATAGTAGCTGACATTGTAGTTGGGAATTATGTGTAGGTCCATTTTCAAGAAGTAGAGAGGATATGAGGCAAATATATTCTTCTACTTAAATAAATGGCTTTCAGAACCTTCGTCCTTAGTTTACAAGACACTATCTTCACAATAATTCTAACAGGCAGCTTTTGGAGCTATTATTACAAACATTTTACAGATGTCAGCTAGGTGGCATAGTGGATAGAATGCTAGGCCATCTGGAGAAGGAAATGGCAAACCACTCTACTATCTTTGTCAAGAAAAGCCCAAATGGGGTCACAAAGAACCAGAAACAACTAAACAATAGACTATGACTCTGAGATTCAGTCAAGTACCTTGTCAAAGGGTACTCAACTTACCAACATTAGCATGCACTCAAATTGAGATCTTTAACTCCAGTTCAGTGCCTTTTTCATACCACTACCATCTTTTCCCTTGCTGGCTCTGCTCCTAACTTTATAGACTTCAAAACCATTCCTGATTTCCTGTTTCATCTGTGAAGTTACCCCTGAAATTTTTTTTTTCCTCCAGGGCCTCCTTAACCTGCTACATTCAAACTTTACTTTCTGCCCTGGAATATACTATATCAAACTTGCCCCCTTTTTTCTCCAGATAAATTCCTCCTGGCATTTCATTTTAGGGAAAGGCTCAGACTGGTCTTCTTTTCCTTCCTCTTCTGCTCCAGAATTTCTAAACTTCAAAACCATGCTTCCACATAAGTCCAGATTGCCTAACATGGTGGTCTCCTTTGACTGGCTGCCTGAATCTTTAAAACTGATAAAACTGAAATACTTGATTTCCTCCCCACTCTTTTCATTTTTTTTTTTTCTGAGCTTGCTGGTTTCTGTTTTCACTTGTGCTCATCCACAGGGTGAAGATCCCAATTGACCTGCAGCATAAACTCACGAACTGAATCAGTGAAAGGCATCTTGGACCCTATTTCCTCTTTTACCAAGAAATGTTTTATTTCATTAGTCTTTCCCAATTCCAGGAGCCAGCAGCAATCCCCAGTGGATCTGGGAGTTTAAGTCATGATGAGGACCTTGAAGTCAGAATTTCAGATTTAGAAGTTAGGGTTCTAAGGAGTCAAACCTAAAGGGGGTTTACACCTAGACTGCGTCTGTGCTCTATAGGAACTGAGATAAACTAATTCCTTTGAGGACAACTTTGCCTCTCACATATTGAGAGAGTAAATTTGTATATTTGTGATTTTAATTTTTGAAAATATTTCTATGTAAAAGCCACTGTGATTATTAGTGGTTAAATGGAACTAGTATATCCAACTATCCCCCAAGTGCAGGAGATTTATGATCTAAATTTAGAGGGCACCAGAGTGGTGGGGTCTGGAGTCATTTGCAGAGTGCCTAGAAACACTCGCCAATACCTTTAAGTGTAATGTAGAATTTTGGAGAAGGGGTAAAATATAACATCTCTCCTTCAGTGTCTATAAGGGCAAGTGGTCTATGTTATATTTTTATGGGCATCTGTTTGCTCACTGGAAAAATGGAGGGAGAGGTGTGTTACATAATTTCTACGTCCCTGATCTAGCCATCAGTGAATTTGTAAATATTCTGCCATTATCCAAAATTCAAAATGTCTAAAACTTAGCTGATCATTTCATCTTTCCATAATTTTTTCCCTCTTATAAACATCTTCATTTCTGTCAATGATGCTGACATTTTTCCAAATCCTGAAACCTTAGATTCCTCCTCTTTCCCCATCTTCTATATCTAAGTCAGACAATAGTCATCATTCATTCCACTCTAATTCCTTTTATATTTGCCCTTTTGTTTCTATTCTGATAGGTACCCTTCTGACTCAAAACCTTTAAAAAAAATTTTTTTGCCTAACATTGTAATATCCTTCAAACTGGGCTCCTTGCTACCAGGTTCCCCCCACTCTGATTACATCATCCTATATACATTTCTAGGTTAATCTTTTTAAAACATCATTTTTTATTACAGCAATCTCATGATTTATAAATCCAACAGTTATCCAATGTCCCTTGGATAATTTATAAGGTCCTTAACTTAGCATTCAAGGCCTTTAATTTAATTTCCAACACAAAGAGATTTCTAAGAGCTCTAGTGACATCACTCACTGGATTCAGATGATCTTGAGACCCTGACCTCTTCCTTATTACAACTTGATAAACTAACTAAGTAGGGCACTGACATGACCTATTGTAAATGCTCTTTCTTTTTTCTATCCTCTTCTAGAAACCACATAAAAATAAAACCTAAATCCCCATTAGACTAGTGTAATGTTATTACAGTAGTCTATCCATATTAGTTGATAAAATTTAAGATTGAAAGATGTCATATACAATTTGGATGAGATACCAGAGCAAGACATAAAAAAAGGAAAAGAGCTAAAGAATTTTTTTAAAAGACAAGAAAAAAAGTAGAATATATGCATAGTGAATAACTTTAACAAATCTAAGGAAATTAGAGAGGGAATAATAAACATCCTTATTAAAATAATTAATTGTTGTCTATCTACTAAGGTAAACAGGAAAGAAAAAAAACTTTTTAAAAATGTTCTTATAGGAACAATATTTCTACCCTACTGAAACTACTCACTCAAAGTCATTAGTGATGTATTAATAATAATATAAAATTTCTTTTCCCTTTGTTTTTAGTTCACCTGCTATATCAAATAAAAGATCCTTGAAGGCAGATTGTTTCTCATTCTTTATTTTTATATTCCCTCTACCTAGCATATTTCCTGGCAAATAGTAGGCAGTTTTTTTTTTAATGTTTCCCACTTTTAGCCATGTCATTCTTCTTAATCCTTTCTTTCCTTGATGTAAATGACATTATTATTCCCAAATCCTCTCATCTTTCTCAATAACATAAAAGATCTATAGCATGGCTGATCTACAAAATTGCCTTAATGTTGCACTCTTGGAGGCAAAACAAAACAAAATAAAATAAAATTTAAAAAACCCAACAACAAAACAAAATTTTAAAAACCACTGAAATTGGTGCACAATTGCATTTTCCATTTTCAGATGTCACATTTTTCTTTCCTTTTTTTCATGCTAATTGTTTACCTCTATCTTTATTTCTGGACTCCTAAATGATTAACATTAGTATTAAATGCTACAAAACATAGATTATGATGACCTTTGCTATTGAAAATAAGTGCTTGTTTAGAATAGACTCCAATAATAATAAACCTGGTAAGAAGGTGTAGTGCTATGTCTGTGGGTAGATAATTGCTTTCTGGGAACAGAATACTGTATTGTGATGTTCCATAGAAGCTTAGTGATACATTAATGAATTGTTTTTAGTATCACAACTATAAATGTTTCATGAGAGGAACTTCCTCCCTGATAACAAAATGGCATACCCACAAAGCACGTCTCATGTTCCTTCTTTACAAATGGAGTATTTTAGAGAACAACTAAACATTTTTGCTGACTTAGTAAGCAAGTTAAAAGGGGGGAAAAAGCACTTATATGTGTGAATGTGCCATCTCAGGTACTTTACCACCAATTTTTAGGTGTAAATCATCCACACATTGAAAATAACAAAAAAAAAAAAATGCCAAGCCTGTAAGTTCGTAAGACACAATTCACAATTTATTGTGAATTATTAACACAATTGGAGCTAATATTTTAAAATTATTATTAAATTAATGTAACATTCAAATGTTTAAATAAATTGAAGGATCCCTGTTTTCATCAGTATGAACACTCCCTCCTTCTGGGCAAATCACATTTCATCTACTTCTGATTCTGCATTGCATAAAACATCTGTTCCATGTGTTGGAAGCTTTTCTCTAGATCTTTTTTTTTTTTTAATTTTAACATTTGGTGTAAGACGGAGCTATCCTTACTCCAGCTACATGAGTTGCTGACCTTTTCTATGCATATTTGTTGGCAATATACTTTTTAAAGATGCCCCTAGCATGTAAATTGTGATTAGTGATACTGCCACTAACACCCTTAAACAAAAACCTATCTTTCTAACATTGGTGTACTCGGAGTCACATCTTTATGGTTGTATATCTGGAAAGAACACATTCTCTGAACACTAAAATCTCTGAAGGAAGAAAGTTGGAGCTGACCCAAAGAGCAGTGGAAATATTCATGATGGACACCCATGGCTTTCATATTTCCAGAAATTACACACGCACACACACACCACACATACATAGGGGATATTATACAAAAAGCCTATAATTAGAAAAAAAAAGAAACCAATGAATCAGATGTGTCTTTCAATTGTGTTTTGGGTTACCTATAGTTTTTATTATTTGGATATTGTTATATTTCAAGATTTGTCACCATATAGAGAAACTGAAAGAGAATATCATTCTCAGAGAACAATTCTTGATTATACTATTGCCTCCAACAAAATCAGTACAGCTAGGTTAATAAAGGAAGTCATTCATTGAATTAAAATATTTTTGTTCCCAATAATTCTGATAAACTTCTGCTGTACAAACATATTTGAATGTTACAAAAACATATAATAAAAGACATTTTCTAATGGAGAAATAGCCAAAGGACATGAACAAAATGTTCTCAAATAAAATGAAAACCATTATCAACTACAAGTTTGCTTCAATCACTAATAACAAATTGACTAAGATGATAAAAGATGGAAATAACCAATGTTGAATAAGCAGAAAGAAAGTAGTCATGCTAACATACTCATAATGGAAATTAGTCTAACCATTCTGGAAAATAGTTTTGAATTATCCTTAAGAAACAAATTGGATGAAAAACACATTGTCCAAATTGTTACAAGCACATTGCATTAATGAATAAGAGTACAGTCTTTTTAAATTCTTAGTCTCTTTCTTCACCTAAATGTGTGTATATGTATACATGCATCTATGTATATATATGTATACATGTATGTGTGGTACCATTACTACCCATCTCAAAGTGCCGTTTTCATAGTCAAATGAGATAACTTATATAGAGTATTCCATAACACTTAAAACAGTATATAATTATATGTTATAATCATTACCATCATTGTTATTGTTGACATGTCATATACAATGGATTGACAGTGAGTTTCACCCTGGATTTATTAAGCAGGGAATATAAGTTTGGATCACATTTAGAAATTACTCAATCCTTTCTTTTCTCCCTTCCTCCATCCCTTCTTCCTTGCCTGCCTGCCTTCCTTCCTTTCTTCTTTCCTTCCTTCCTTCCTTCCTTCTTTCCTTCCTTCCTTCTTTCCTTCCTTCCTTCCTTCTTTCCTTCCTTCCTTCCCAGTTCTCTGCTTCTTCACTTCCCACACTTGCTTTGATAAGGAAAGACCTTTCTTTCATGTTCTGACTGTGATCAGGTCATGTCGACTCAAAAGTTGCCCCTAAAAAATCTGCTATCAGACCTCTTCTACTCAGTGTACACTGGGTGTCATAAGTTTTTCTAACTCAGGAATCATGGCATCAGGTAAAGGGAATTATGACTCAATCCAGTGATATGCATGCTCCATCAGGAGAGGACCTGCTATATCATTTTATTACCTCCATTTATAAATAAATCTCTGACAAGTGAATCATCCCATAACTCATAAAACAACAATAACAAGAAGTGAGGGAAAAATTAGTCCTGTAAAAAATAATGACCATGCTATTTTTGTCTAATAATATAAGCAACACCCTATACCCACAGTCCCCCCAACTATGAAAGGAATAGAGGGATATTTTCTTCAGGGAAATTTTTTTCTGTATGCAAATAAAATTCCATATTAAAAGTGAAAGAAAAAACCCTTCTAATAAACTATATATAATATACACAATATAAATCCAACATTATAGGGTAGGAGAAGAACCCTAGTTCCAAAGAGAGAGAGTGGATCTGGAAATTCCTCAGGTAGGAGGGAGGGCACAACTTGTATATCCACAAATTAACAAGCAAAAGATTTATTTGACATAGTTCAACAAATTCCTTCATTAGAAATAAGTGTGGGGGCAGAGCCAAGATGGCAGTGTAGAAGCAGAAAAACTCCATGTGCTCCCCCCAAAACCACCTCAAATACCTATAAAAATGACTCTAAACAAACTTTAGGGCTAGAGAACCAACAAAGTAACAGAGAGAAACAAACCTCTCACTGAGGGCAGTCGGGCAAGCTGGCTGGAAAGGTCCATTACAGCATGCAGGGAGCAGAGTCCAGCCCCTCATGAGTCAGCGGTTTTAGCCTCAGGGCAGCCAAAAACAGCCCCAGCTGGAAGGACTTTCTGGGGAGTGGATCACCAGCAGTTGTGGCAGTTGCCAGAATTATCAACCCATAAATGCCAAAGACAAAGTGAGAGGTCAGTGTGGACTTTGTGGGAACAGGGAGTCTGGGAGTGTAGTGTGGCCTCTGTGCCCAGAGGGAGAAACATCTAAGGAACAGTGGCCACCACCACGCAGCTGCTTCAGAGCTCCTGGCCTGCAGATTGTAGGGGGACCAAACAACCAGTCTGAGGGGTAATTATTCTTGCTTTAACCTACTTGGATTTGGATTTATGTTTAGGGTGGATGTCCCGGGGTGTGTGACCAGTGTGTTAGAGCCAGTGGAGGCTTCTGAGAGGGCATGAACTAATAGCTCTGGCAGCTTGAAAACCCAGAGATTTGGTATGAAGCTCTCCTCTCTGGAAGCAGAGTTCTACTGTGGCAAAAAGCTCAAAAGTCAAGTAATTGAGTGGCAACATGATCAAGCAAAGGAAGCAAAGCAAGCATAGCAATCCACTTTTGGATTCCCTTTTGGGGGACAAAAAGGATCAAAGCATGGAACAGGAGGAAGACAACAAAGTCAGAACTCCTGCACCAAAAGCTTCCAAGAAAAAATTATGAACTGCTTACAGGCCATAGAGGAGCTTCAAAAGGTTTCTGAAAACCAAATAAGAGAAGGTAGAGGAAAAATTGGGAAGAGAAATGAAAATGATGCAAGAAAATCATGAAAAGAGAGTCAACAACCTGATTGAAGAAAACAACACCTTAAAAAATAGACTAACTCAAATGACAAAAGAGGCTCAAAAAGCCAATGAGGAGAAGAATGCCTTAAAAAGCTGAATTTGCCAGATGGAAAAAGAATCTCAAAAGCTCACTGAAGAGAATCATTCCTTCAGAATTAGATTGGAGCAAATGAAAACTAGTGACTTTTTTGAGAAATCAAGATACTCTTAAACAGATCCAAACAAATGAAAAAAATAGAAGGCAATATGAAATATCCCAACGGAAAAATGAGTGACGTGGAAAATAGATCCAGGAGAGATAATTTAACAATTATTGGACTACCTGAAAGCCATGATCAAAAAAAAGAACCTAGAAATAGTCCTTCAAGAAATTCTCAAGGAAAATTGCTCTGATGATTTAGAACCAAAGGGCAAAATGGAGGTTGAAAAAATCTACAGATCACGTCCTGAAAAAGATTCCCAAAAGAAAGCTCCTAGGAATATTATAGCCAGGTTCCAAAATTCTCAAATCAATGAGAGAATATTATAAGCAGCTAGGAAGAAACAATTTGAATATTGTTGGAACACAATCAGGATGACCCAGGATCTGGCAGCTTCTACACTGAGGGATTGAAGGACTTGGAATATGATATTCCAGAGGTCAAAACAGATTGGATTAAAACCAAGAATCACCTACACAGCAAAACTGAATATCATTTTTCAGGGGAAAATATAGTCATTTAGTGGAATAGAAGACTTTCAAGCATTCTTGATAAAAAAAAAAACATAGTTGAATAGAAAATTTGACATTCAGATACAAGAAGCAGGTGAAACCGGAGAAGGTAAACAGGGAAAAGAAATCATAAGGAACTTATCAAAGTGGAATTATTTACATTCCTCCATGGAAAAATGAAAATTGTAACTTATGAAACTTTTCTCAGTATAAAAATAGTTGAAGGGAATATAAATGTGTGTGTATACACACATATATATATACATATACATATATACATACACACACATATATACATACATATCTATCTATATAGGACGGTATATGGGCGTATGAAAAAATATGAGTGTGTGTATATATGTGTACAGGTACACAAAGACAGAAGGCCCAGGACCAATTGAATAGGAAGGGATGATACTTAAAAGGTAAAATTGAGAGGTGAGAAAGGAATATAATGAGAGGAGATGGGGAGAGACAGAATGGGGTAAATTATCTCATATAGAAGAGGCAAGGGAAAACTGTTACAATGGAGGGGAAGAACAGGAAAGCAAAATGGATGGGTCAACCTTATTCTCATTGAATTGGCTTTGGGAGGGAATTACATACACCCTAAATAGGGTATCTCACCCTACAGGAGAGTAGGGGGGAAGGGGATGAGAGGGGAGATGATGGATTGGAGGGCAGATTGCAGGAGAGGGAAGTTAGAAGCACACACTTTGAAAAGGGTCAGGGTCAAAGTAGAGAATAGAATAAGTGGGGGGCAGGATAGGATGGAGGGAAATACAGTCAGTCTTTCACAATATATCTACTCTGGTAATATTTTGTGTAGCTACACATATAGAACCTATATTGAATTGTTTATTTTCCCAGTAAGGGTGGGTGATGAGAGAGGAAGGTAAAGAATCTGGTATTCAAAGTTTTAAAATCCAATGTTAAAAAAAAGTATACATATATATAGTTGCATGCAACTGGGAAATAAGATATACAGGCACTGGGGTATAGAGATCCATCTTGCCCTACTGGAAAGTCTGGGGGGGGGAGATGGAGGAGGATATAGGAGAAAGCAGATTGGGGTAGGGGGTATACAGTGGGATCACTATTTTGGGGTGGTGGATAGGGGAAAGCCAGGGAGAAAATTTGTAACTCAAAATCTTATGGAAATGAATGATGTAAACTAAAAATAAACATAAAATTTAATTTAAAAAAAAGAAAGAAATGTTCAGATTCTGAAACCATGGAGGGATGAGGCAGATAAATAGAAAAAATATAGGTAAATATCACTAATAACATCTGTGCAAAAATATTAGGATGCTCCTAAGATTAGATAAAGGAATTAATTAAAGAAACAGTTATTATTTTTTTTTTTTTTGCTTTTTGGAGGAGGGAAGGTAGGACAATTGGGGTTAAGTGACTTGCCCAAGATCACATGATTAGTTCAAACAGTTAATTTTTAACTATGTGCCAGATTTGGGGATAAATGATGGAGATATAAATACAAAAAAAAAAAAAACAACAATGCAGATCTTTGCCCTTAATAACTTCATATTCTGATAGGGAAGGATAGTATATAGTCAGGAGTGGTGACCAACAGAGAGTGTCTTGTTCTGGGAAGCCAGAGAACCCTAAGTGAAGTGTTAGGAAAATTGATTGAAATACCCTTGCCAGGTACTATAATATTGATTTTTGTTTCCACAGCATGAGGTGAAAAATCATGGAAGAGGGATGCATTCATAGAAATGAGGAAATGGAGATAGCTAGGATATGTGGGTAATGGAGGAATAATGAGCTCCAAAAGAGTAGCAAGCTGGCCTTGGGGTTTATTGAGTTTACCATCAACAAATTCCCATCCATAAGAACAGAGACTCTCCAAAGCGGTTTACTTGGTGTTTATATTTGCTTAAATCACAAAGGAGGGGAAGGTGTCAGAAAAAAGTTTGATGTTACAAAAGCAAATTTATTAGATAAGATATTGCTGACCTAATGGTCAAACTGGTTTCTGGATTCAGGGAACCTTTGCATTCTCCCAGAACACATAGTATCACAACAGGATATTCCTGTGGAGGGATCATGGGCATAGAGACCAGGGCAAGAAAGGCATCTAATTGGTGAGCTAAAATTTAACACAAGATGGAGGGAGTTGTACTCCATCCATTATACATAGCTACAACATATTGAATCTGAAGGTACCAAGATATGGTGAATTCTCACAGTATGTACTTTATGTCTAAAGAGCAAGAGGTGGAGAGCCTTAGCAGAGGGAAGAACACAAAAATGTGGAGATCTTCTGAAATAAGGTGCTTACTAAAGGAGCACATGGGCTATTTATCATGTATTCCTCAGGACCAATGGGTGTTTATAGGTCACATTTTTCTATGTGAAGCATTTGCTGCTCCTACATAATTTTTGGTGGCTTATGTCTTACTAACTACTCATAGTACTTTGCAACTTTGAATTGTCCATTGGTTGACTCTTAAGTTTGACTCTTTGGACACTATGGTAACCTGAAACCATATATTATAGGAATATTATTATATTTCTTTTTAAATAATAGACCTATGTTTCAGGGAGAAGTTTTGGTATTATTAAAACTACTAGATAATTTTTTTAAAGGCAATCCAGCCTGTTCTCTTCTTTCTGTTCAATTCTGTGCCCAAATTATTATCTATATGTAGAGTCTGTCCAAAGCAGGTACTACAGGAACAATCAAACAGATTTTATGTTCAACTGAATTTTATAGCTTTGATAGTAGGCAAACTTCATCTAATTATGAATCCCTAGTCCCCTGTCCCTTAATAACTGGTCAAATTGATTTGAAGGATTATGAGTATTATTTAAAAGAATTTGTAGTCCAACCATAGATTCAATCAAAACAATTCTAAACCCAAACAGGAGCCTCTGGAGAATTTCATCATCTACAGTGAATCTTTCTTTAATTTTCAGTCTGTCCTGGACATCTACTGTGATAGTGACAAATAACCCTGGTGTAATGGCAAGTTCAGAAGTAGTTCACATCTTGCTTCAGCTATTGAATTAACACCATGTTTCAGTTCAAGTTTCTTTTGAGCCTCTTGTATCAAGTCTGTTAAGAAACAGATCGTGTAAACCCCACAATTTGTGATCCCTAGAACTTGTGAACTCCTGGGGAGGAGCTAATGACTATATAAGGAGAGCCCCAGGGCTAGAGACAGAACTGAACTGAAAAGAGGACTCTTGTGGTGGCATAGTCAAGAAGGAGAAAAGTTGTGGTGTTCTGTTTGTGTTGATGTTTGTTTGTGACACTTTGTGCAGAAGCCCTGGGACCTTACTGGAAGCCCTGAAAGAGGATTTTCTAGTAGTATATTTACCAAAGTCCTGGAGGAGGATTTTGGAGGTCCTGGGACTGACCTTGTTTGTGGGTCTGTGTTGATTTCTATGTTGAGGATTTGTATTGAGTTCTCAGACCTTGCTGGTGTGTCTGAGTTGATTTCACAGACAGATAGTGAATTGATGATGGTGCTAGCAAGGTGTGTGAAGATTTTTGTGGCTCTATAATGCTTTGTCTTCCCAGAAACAGGAACTGTGAAGAACTTGAAGTGGACTGGACACTGTGAGCCTCAATATGGAATGGGAACAGGACAAAGAACTGTACAAGGAGCTAAACAAGGAACTGGGAGCTGAGTCCTTTGAACCCAGGTGACAGTTGGAGCTGGGGCCATGGAAGAGGAACCATAGAAGCTATCGAGTCAAGCTGAAAGAAGACTCTACTTGGATACTATGTACTGACTGAGAAAATTATGATTTACTGTGCCCTAGGGGTGGACGGCCTGTGTATTTTCCACTACCCCTTAAGAGGGTACTGAGTAGTTACTGATGACTGAGTAGTGACTGATGATTGGATAGTGACTGATATTGTACCTTAATTGCACCCCATGAGTGGAGGACTTTGACATTTTGTATTTTATGATGGAATGATTGAAATACTAAGTGATTGACTAAATGATTGTACTTTGTTCCAAACGATGTGGCCATTTTAGTGATAAGTTGTTGAATTATTATGTCATTGTGAATGCTATATTTTGATTTTCTGTGATAAGTTCTAACATTGTGAATGCTTTACCTTGATTTTCTGTGAATGTTTTGCTCTGATTTGTTACTGAATAGAGTGTTCACCATACTATGTAATCAGAACCTTGAAGGCTGTTCACAGCAGCAGTCCTCTGGAAAGCTGCTCATATGTGGCTTTACACCTGGAAAGCATACTGTCTATCTCCATGTGTTATAATTCACTTAATGTAAATAACCAGAGCGGCATCAATGTTACTGCATTATATCTTACAAGGAATATTGCATGCTATTGCTATATCCATGGGTTACATCTTGTTTGAGAAAACCTTTAAGGCAATATTTTTCTGTGAAACACACACACACGCACATTCTTCCCATACACACACATATAAATATATACACACATACATACATATATATTCTGTAAAAAAATTAACACAAGGGTATCTTATTTTCTCTGCAGATTTTCCTTCCACTATTTCTTACTGTTGTTACTTATAATCTTCCACTATCTTCCTCTGAAATAACTATCACATGAGTTTCTAGACTAAACCAATATTGTCCTTGGTTGTTACAATTCTCCAATTGGCAAGAAGAACAAATGTCTGTTGGCTGAACTCATTTCTGGACCCTTTTAGTCTTGCGATTGATTGACATAATTTAAACTTACTTATGAAATTATAATCAATTGTGTTAGTGTCTCTTTATTGTCTTTATATTTATTGGTATCAAAAACTTCATTAAATCAGTTAAGCTGGCACTGCCACAATTATATGTGGTATTTTTTTCTTCTTTTTTGATTGTGAACTTTAATAAATCAGTAGTCTAGTTATATTTAGAAAGATCATTTAAAATTTCTACCATATAAGTAAACAGTAATTTACTATATTTTAAGATATAATAAATTTCATTTTATGATGTTTTTGGTTCTCAACATATCTAGTCACCCTAAACTCTCTTCTTGAATAAAATATTAATGACATATAGGCATAAAGCTTCTTTTTGTCAACAAGCCTTTGACTTCTTATTCCTTTTTCCAAAACTATGTTTTCCAACTTTTCTTTTCATGTTATATCTCTTTGTTCACTTTTCTTTGAAATTGTTGAAGATGGAAAGTATAATTAAGTTCTCCATTAAATTTATCTGCCACTTCATCTTTGACAAGTATTAGTACAAAAATGAAGTCGTTTTAATGATAGTAATTGGGTGATAGGACTTCAACCCTGAATTTTCCCATACATTTCAGCAAGCCAGTCCCTTAACTTTTAACTGGTGGCTCACCCAATGCATCTGACCTAGCCCAGCCCACCTACTTACTCAGTAGTCCTTTTGCTGTGGCTCTCTGACCCATCTCCAGACCACTTCTTAAACCCATCTGAACCCTTTCACTGTTTCACTTGGCCCAGCCATAGCTATTGACCACTCCTTAATCCCATCTAAACCTTTTCACTGTCTTATTTTTTGTATATAGGTATCAATCTCACTCCATAGAGCTGCAGACCCTTTAGGAATTGTATCAGCAATGCCATATTCACAATGCCTATAGAGATTACAAATATGCTGATATAATTATCCATTAGAAAATATGTCATGTTTGCCATATGAGGAAATAAACTAGAAAATTTATTAAGATACCAAAAGACTGAGTCCCAAAACCAGAAAGTGAAAGCCATCAGAGTAGTTATGACATTGGCACAGGTAGATAAAGTAGAAAGCACCCACATTTTCAAGCCTTTAAAACAGAACAGGCTACCTCAGGCAAAGGTCCTCCTCTCCCCACGCACAGCAACCACCCAGCGTCCTGGAAGCGCACTCCCAGCAGCTCCGGCCCCTGGCAGTGCTCAGCAGGAGTCCTTAGCAGAAAGTCCTTAGCAGTTCTAACTCAAAAAAGGGCTTCGCGCTGCCACTGCCTCTGCTGCTGCCGCCGTCACCACCACCGCCAGCCACCGAAGGAACGCTAGCTTGGCTTCCGCTTCCTCTTGCTCCGCCCCTTCCTGCTACGTCAGCAAGTCCAACGGGGCATGGAAGATCTTTAAATCCCATAACCCTTACAGGAATCTAGCCTGCTCTATTGGCATTACAATGAACCCTGCTACTCTGACCAAAAGAAGGCAAGAGTGCTTGAATTCTTTCCAGGGAAATTCTTCCTGTACCCCAACATTTTAGGGCTTCCAACAAACCCAAACTGCATCATTGGTGTTCCCAGCAACTCCAAACCACATCAGTAATCTTCTTTGAAAGGCTCATTATGGTCATTGAAATATGAAATGACTAGCTATACCATGAAACGATATTTTTTTTTGTTCAGATATGTGATAAAAGCAAATCCTTTACTTATTTCTCCAAGGAGAAATTATAAGCTATATTTTCATTTAGGTAAAACTTTGGTTTTATTTTCTAATTTCATCAAAAACAATAAAGTCCATATTGCTATAATCCCCTTTCTCCAATCACTTGAAAATACATCACTCATTAAAGCAAGATTTCATGTTTCAAATGCTGTCAGATAAGTATTCCTACTTGATAATCTAAAAGATCATTCCTAAGCACCCTTAGGTCTGAACAATGCTATACTGGACTTAGAGTCTGTTATGGGAATGGAATTTAAGATCTTCCTTGCCCCTAGGCCCTTTGATAGGCTTAAGTGCACCTGGAGCCTGTGGTGGGAGGCTTGTTTTTCAGGAGATACTTTGTGATTGGGCAGTTGGTCAAGAGGGTTGTTACATTCTCTGAGCTGGGAGAAGGCTATATAAACCTTGATGTGAGGCTTTTTTTTTGAGGCTCACTTTGAGAAGTGTTGTGTGATTTGACCAGACGATGCTCTGGGCAGCCGTTGAGAGGTCCCCAGCTTGGAAAACCCAGATGTCGACACTTCCCTCTCTGGTAATTGTGACTAGGTGTGGATGTATGCAATGGTCAGACAGTTGGAGGTCTGTTTGCTTGAAAAGTTTTTCTGTCTTCTTGTAACTTCTGTCTGAATACTCTGAAGTTCGAGGTGCTGACTTTTTCTCTTGAACTAGGTAAATGATATGTTTGATTGATTAAAGCAAGATTGTTACTCATTTTGAGTTGATTTCCTTTAGAAAAGCAGATCTAAGAACCTGTGTTGGCAGTCACTTTGGAAGTGCTGGGGTGCTTGCTGCAACAGAGTCATTTCACTTTTTCCATTTTTTTTTGTGAGTTTCCATAGCAAAATAATTCTATCCCAAGTCTTCTTTACTTAATTAAGTTGGTATGTGTAAAACAAATAGTATAGTGAAATTATGCATTGATTTTAGTTCTATTTTTAAGACTTAATCGGGGCGGCCAGGTAGCACAGCGAGTAAGAGCACCGGCTCCAGTGTCAGAACGACCTGGAGATCAAATCCCGGGCTCAGACACTCAGCACCACACCCAGAAATAACTGGCCGTGTAACCTTGAGCAAGTTACTTCACCCCGATTGCTTAAAAAAAAAAAAGACTTAATCAAGCTGTCATAGATTTAATACTTTTCCATGTAGTGTGAGTCTAAGCTCCTTACCTTTGTAACTTCACCCTTCACCTACATTGAAGAGGGATGTAGAGGATGTTGAGGGTGGACTAGCACCTCTAATGTGAGGGCTTGCCTAGCCCTTTTCAGGGCTGCTCATCCACCTTTGATTCCTACCTGTCACTCAACTCTCATTTGTGCCTCCAAGAAGCTCTAGTGTGTGAAATGGCCATACCCTGGGAAAACAATAGGTTAAATCAAGTTGAAGGTAACCAACAAGCCTCAAATTCATAAGTGAGTTAGGGGGATGCCTGCTCCAAACATGTAAGGATTTCCCTAGTGGAATGAACAGATGAGAACAAGTTGTTCCAGTGGCCATAAAGGTGGCTGAATCAGGTGCTATAGCCTGCTTAGAGGTTAGTCAGCTATGGAAGATGCCACAGGCCATTGCTAGTCCTCCTGATTTTAATCTTGCCACTGGACCTTCATGACTCTGGAAGAGATTGTGAGGTTGAGAACTGTATGCAACTCTGTCTCACTGAAATCCAATTCATGCACAAAGTCAAGGCATTTCTTGTCTTTGATCCTCTTAGAAAAAGCACAAACAACATTCCAGAGAAAGAAAAACAAGTTTTTCTCTTGTAATTATTCCACCCTTTACTCAGGTAGCCTGAATTCTACTGTTGCAATTTGTATCTCCATTCTGGCATCATCCATCTTTGTAATCTCATCTCTCACTCATTTAACTCAAATGCAAATTTATTTGTAACCTCACCCACCATCCTTTCATCTGAGAACTATTTCCATTTTCTGAATAGGGAGACACTAAGGTGACTCTAATCCCACCTCCTTATTAATATGTCTAACCATCAGTATTGTCTTACAGTACCTGGGATTGGGGGTGGGGGGGTGGGGCATGTGGCAACTGATATACTGTCGGGTCAATCAGAAGGGAGACACACCTAGGTTTAAAAGGCCTAGTCAGCCATCATTGGGTCATTGGCTGAACAGAGGCAGTCATTTCAACCCACTTTATTAAAAGATTTCATGTATTCTGTTAATAAACTGATAAAACTTGGAAATTTTGAACTTCAGTTTACCTTTATTAATTTCTATCACCACAGTATGTAGTTGGGACCATACTTGAAACCTTCATGATATGGTAGAATCTTCCAGAGTTTATCCTCTGCTGGCATAGTTTTCAAGATCCCAGGGTCACGTCTATGTCATGTTGAAGCACCAGAATAGGAGTCTGTAGAGGAAATTTGTTATACTAAGTTTTCAATGAGTACTTTTGCAGAGCTATGTGATACTAAATATTAATTAAGCTTTTTTTTTTCCTTTTCTCCATTGCTACTCCACTATGCTTAATAAAATTTCTATTTTTTTTAATGTGTTCTGACTTCTATGAAGAAAAATCCATCCCTTATTGGATAACCTCTATATTCAGTTATTGTACTCTTTAGACAGCAGACAACAGTCTGCTGCTTGGACTGTATTCCATGCACAGGCAGCATCTTATGACTTTCGAGAAGGTGGCATCAAAATGCCATACTATATCTATTCCACTGTAAGATCTGATAGAAGAATGTATATGCAGGACATTTGAACTCAGGATAGTTTCTTTTATTCATCTAATCGTCACTTTCTAAGACAAATAGGAAAGGAAAAATAGGGAGTAGGTTATTTAATATGCTTCTATTTAATGTAACAATGATTGGTCTTGCCTCCTAAAGGACAGGTCCATTATGTTTCATCCCTTCCACGGGGTTCTCAACTACCTGTGAGGGAGTTTGGGAGTATCCAAGTTCTCTAGAAATGGTTTCAGTCCATACTGCTAGTGTTTCTCCAATTTTACAGGGGTCCCCTTTACCCCAGTTCCATTTAACTTCTTAATACTTGGATCAGTTTTCACAAGCAAATATTTACTTCAAAAGTATAAGAAATATATACCTAATATGTGAGGCATAATCACCCTTAAAACATCTCTTGCTCTGGGGAGTGGAAGGAGATTAGGTTCACAGTTTAGTTCATTTCCTCTATAGCACATTTCCAAGTTGCAAGTCCAAAGTCCATTTGAACTTGACACCCAAGGGGTTCTCTGTTGTATTCATTTGTTGAAAAATTTGGTCTGGAATTCTGGTTCCAAGGTAATTATGGTTTGAGCTCCTTCCTTGTCAATAGTTGTTAAGTTCAGGGCATCTGCTCTGTGGGTGGACATTTACCCTCTCTCTATACAAGCAAAGCAGGAAAAAAAAAAGCTTATAAAAAAGAGTGACACTGTTCCAGTCTGTGAGTTTTGAAAATGCAGCCTGTTCCAGCTATGCCGCCAATGGAAAAAAGGCTATTCCTACTCATAAGGTAGAGGGATACAGCATGTCTTCTTAGAGATGTAGGGTGCCTCCATTTTAGGTGATTTGGGCTTCCCCAAAACAATGCTGTGATTTTAAAAATGCAACTCTGATGAGGGACGGAATCCCAATAGGTTCAGCAGGAACCCTGATCTTATCCAAGACCAGGAAACCTGCAATGGCATCTGGAAAGAATTCAGCTCAGCCTTGCTTGGAGTTAGAGTTGAGAAAGTTTATTTTTATGCCTTTACAGCCGGCAAGAGTGCTTAGGGGACCTGCGAGTGAGAGGGGTACATGCTTTTACCTTTAAAGGGTAGGGCTGCCATTGTCAGGGCTGACTAGAGGGAAGGGACCTCAGTGCATAGATAAAGGTTAGAGCTGACCTAGAGGAACTTGTGACTTCAGTGCATAGTTTAGATGAGATTTGGGCTAGGCCAGAGGAGAAGAGGCAAGGACAAAGGAGTGTTTAGGCCAGGTGGGAGGAGACACGAAGAGATTAAGTAAGAACAAAGGAGCGGCCTAGTGAGGATAGGGGGAAGGGGCAGAGCCCTACATTGGGAAAGGGATTTCACAGATTACAATTTTACAATACAAATTGCAGTTACAACTGCACAGACTGGTTTTACAAGTTGGTTTCACAAATTGACCTAGACCCCAGGTACCCCATCAACTCCATATATAAATGAATTAATTTCTTAGGAAATAAGTACAGCTTTAGTAGTAGTTTGAGTGTTTCAATCTGGAACTTTTAAAAATAATTTAATATTATTTTTTAATGATATTTACTGGTACACATTTGAAATGATTTTGATTAATATCTGTCTTGGTCTGGCAGGTGAGAATTGCACAAAAAACAACTTTTTTTCCTCCTTTTCTTCTTTCCCTATGTCTTTCTTCTCTTCCCTTCTCTTTCTTTCTCCTTTCATTCCATATCTTCTACAGAGACAAGGTAGGCAGCTAGGGATGGAGGGAAGAAATGACTCCTAATCTTTGAGTACCTTATTATACTGTTAGCCCATGGTTAGCAGGTCCTTGTGTTATATTAGATTGAGGTGGCTAGAAAATTTCCTCTCCAACAATTTTTGTAAAGGAAATTTAATCTGTTTTTTGATATGTGGTAGCAATAATTTTTCAGTAATATGGCTCCTGAAGATGATCTACAAGATAGCAAAACCTAGAAATATAAATAATATAAGATTGGACTGCCACATATAACACTGTAAATTTTTCAAAGTACTATATATAGTCAGTAGATAATCAATGATTAAGCACATATGTTCTAGGCATTGTGCTAAGGACTGGGGATACAAATTCTCAAGGAGATCAGGGTCTAATGGGCATAACTGCATGCAAACAGCTATGTACAAACAAGCTACATGTAGAATAGCTGGAAAATAATCAACAGGGGCAAGGTGCTAAAATAAAAAAAAATGAGTCATCCTAGGAAAGTAAAATTAGAAGAGAGATGTGCCAATGGATGAATATGATTTTTGAGTGATAAACCAAATATGTGTGTATATATGATATAATTTATATTTTATCTAACTATACTACAAGATGGTTGTTCAGTTATCTTGGTTTTAAAATAGGAATGGTTAATTAGGGAATGGAAAATCTGTCAGAGGAACTACAGGAATAGGCTCTCTGTCCAAAATTTGAAACACTTTTCTTGGAACTGTTTTAAGTTGACTTGGAAGTAAGTGAACTTATTGTATTGTCTGCATTGATGGAGTCCAATGGAAAACTGCCTCAACTCCTTATTTCACTTCGTCTGTGTGGAAGAGAATAGTTTGTAATTCATATACTCTGTAGTAAGAGGTAAAATGGATCAACTAAGGCCATTGGAATGATCTTATTACAGAATATAAAGAAGCTATTACAGTGGGCTATATCACTCCATCCTTTTGTCATACATTATTGTAAAGCTAATCATAGCTCAGCAGTACAGCAGCATCATTGAGATTCATTGGTCTAGGATGTCTAAGGATTTTTTCAAAATGAAATTATGCGGTAAGAGAAGCTTTGAAAAAATATCTATTTCATACTCAATAGCTAAAGCAAGCATTCCAATTTCCCAATGATTTCTATTTAAATCTTTCTGTAGCCACCTATAAATTTCTATAGACTATAGGCTTTTTATTTTTATATGCACACATATTTGCATTTGTTCATTTTCTTATTCAAATTCTAATGGACTTTTTAAGTATTGAAAGAAATGCTGTGAGAAACAGGTCACTCAAATAAGATTTGAATTATATTTTTTTATTTGAATTTATAGAAAATATTTATTTGGATGATATTAACCAAAAAAATCACATTTTCATTTAATTTTAAAGTTCCCTTCTTATTTTAAAATAGGATTTTACTTACCAAAAATTTGTTTTCATGATACATTTTTTTAAAATGTCTAAATTGCAGAATTACATATATCATTATGGTCTAGCAAAGTAAAATGGGACATTGAAATAATTACCCAGTTTATTTAAGAAACAGATTTTTGCCTCAGTTATTTCAGTTGAAGATTGATTGATTTAAATGACCCAGATTATTCACCAGTTATTCACCTCATTTGTTAATGTAGCTCTGTCCTATAATATACATTGCTACCTTTTATTCCCTTTGTGATATACTTAAGCACTTTTTTTTTTCTTGCTTTTTGGAGGGGGGAAGGCTGGGCAATTGGGGTTAAGTGACTTACCCAAGGTCAAACAGCTAGTAAGTGTTAAATGTCTGAGGGTAGATTTGAACTCAGGTACTCTTGACTCCAGGGCTAGTGCTCTATTCACTGAGCCACCTAGCTGCCCCTAACCTTCTTAGGCACTTTTTCAATAAAGAAAAATAAAAAGATCATACAGTCTTCTAATTGAAAAGAATCTGATAAATCATCTACTTCAACTCCTAGACAAAACCCCCAACCAACGATTAACTAGCATCTGCTCAAAAATCTTCCATAAAAGAACTCAATAGGTCTTGAGGTAGTCCCTTCTACTTTAGGAAATCTATACTTATTAAAGTGTTTTATGTCAAAGCAAAATCTCTTTTTCTGACAACTTCTGCTATTGTTCTTGATTCTGACATCGTAGGCCAAGCTATACCACCTAAATCCTTTTTTGTAGGATCACAGAAAGTCAGAGCCAGAGAGCAGAAAATCAAGAGAAATTCACAAAATAAAAAAAAAGAAATTAAAATAAGAGAATAACTTTATCAATAACTAGATTAATGTAGAACAGGTTGAGTCTTGATCCCACAAAGGGTGTATAAATCTTTGTTCATACTCTTAACTCATTATGCCTTAATACCAAAATCTAAGGGGAAATCTGTTGAATAGTGTTTTGTTATTTTGTTGTTGCTGTTTAGTTGTTTTTTCAGTCTTGTTTGACTCTTCATGACCTCATTTGGGATTTTCTTGGGGAAGATAGTGTAGTTTTGCCATATCCTCTTCCAGATCATTTTACAAATGAAGAAACTGAGGCAAATAGTGCTAAGTGACTTGCCCAAAGCCACACAGCTACTAAGTGTCTGAGGCCACATTTGAACTCAGTCAGCATTCCTGACTCCAGGCCTGGCACTCTATCCCTTGTACTACCTAGCTGGGACAGGAAGCATAAGAGACCTCCCTTTGACACAGAATCATAACAGAATATTAACTGAACATTAACAGTCTTTGTTTATGATGAAAGGGGAAAGAGGTATCCCACCACAAATTCATACTGTACAGATTTTATACATTTCTTCTGCTATATCACCTATAGTGGTTACTTATTTCTTTGAGTACAAAAGAAATAATTATATAAGAAGAATGCTTCACAGAGATTTCAGCAAAAGTCTAAAATTCTCTAGGGGCTAAAATACTGAAGTTGAAAGGTAAAGGGGGGGAAATTTCAGATGCAAAATAGATGCTTCCTACTCTAGAGAATTGCTTAATTTCTTACAATTAGGCCAACAAGACAAGGAAGAGGCCCCAGGGCATATACTTGATTTCTACCTTTTTTCCAACTGCTTATCTACATAAGATTCCCAATGGAATAAGAGAGGTGAAAGAAGATGCAGATTATTTGTGGACCATTCTGCATTCTGCAGAAACCTCTATTTTCACATGATACAATTTGCCCAAGGATTTAAGGAAGAGAAGGAAGGAGGCAGGAAGGGAACTGAATGCCAGAGGAAGATGGAAAAGACACATGGTTCAAGGACATAAGGTGACTGTGTCCAGAGAAGCAAAAGCAACTAGGAACTGGGGCCAATCATGGAGCCTGACCTGAACAGAAAGGAAGAACAATTGGGAAGCAGATATGTGGGGTCCAGAAGGGACGCAGACAGGACAGGACAAGGAGCAGGGACAAACATATTTTATCAAGCATCCAATAAGACAGATACCCAGGATCTAGACCCTTGAAGGGAATGACTGCTTTCTCAGTGCATTGATTATTCCAATTTCACTTGCAGGGTTGGATGTTTTTTGTTTCTTTGTTTGGTGGTTACAGGAGTAGGAGCAGAAAAAGAGAGAGCAAGATAATTTGAATTTGTTTCAGAATTTTTTAAGTAAGTTAAACTAATCATCCTAAGGCTTTATGGAAAAAGGACTTCGCTTTATATTATTTCTTTTTGGCTTGAATTATTACACTATAGAATACTCAAGGTTTTTGCGGATTTATTTTGCTTCCTGTTACTCTATAGGATATATCAGTTGCCTCAGTTTCTGTACTGTCAATCTTGTCCCTTTTCCAATTATACGCTTTTAATTTTTTCTCTTTTTGCTTTTAATGACATTTCTAGACATATTAATATTGTCAAAGGAGAAATCCTTGGTTTACTCCTATATTTACCAATATTTTTTCCAGTACAATAAAAGAAAAAAAACGTTACTTTAAAATATACAAATAATTAATATTTTTTACCATCTGAAATATCAAGAATAGTTTTATCTTGAAACAATATTTTGGTGACTGGGAGGAGTAATTGATAAGGCTAAAAGGAACATTCATTCAACAACTACTAGGTACGAGGAATTATATTGGTTACTGAGGATCAAAAACTGTTGAGGTTTAGGGCTTAGGGGTACTTGAGACCCCAAAATATCAATACACTGGGTCCTGCCAAATGAATTTGACTTGTCTTTTCTCAGCCAAGGAGAAGCAAAGTTTATTAAACAATCACCTTAATGGGTAGACTCTTAAGGAGCCTAAGTATATGTGAAGCTTGTATTGGCAAGCAGGCCAGAATAATCCGACACAGAATGAGTCTGCACTAGATTGAATTCTTGGCACCTTCATGGAGGCAAGATACATCTTATATACAGAAATATTGGGGGAGGGATCTAGGGGTGGTCTAGAGGAGGAGTTTGGGGCAGGTCTTGAGGAAGGGTCTAAGGAGGGTCTTGAGGGGACTGAGGTCAGACTCCAGGAATGAGATTAATAGCTGAAGGCTACCAGTAGATGACAGATAATGGAGGGCTAAACTACTTTAAGGGTAACAGATTTGTGCATAGATATTTTGATAGGATCAAGGGTAGGAAGTAGCTGCACAGTGGAGGGCTAGGCTAGGTAAAGAGTAATAAAGATTTGGGCCTAGCAATAATGAAAGGCTTATGGCTCAGGCAAATACCTCAGGGGGTGGGAAGATTTAATCAGAGTTCAAGGGGTTTCCCAGAGTCTTTACCCCATCAAAATCCAAACCTAGAGCAGTCCCTATATGCAAGGAACATACAACCAATTGGAGTGCTAGGGAAGTAAGCTTGATACAAAGAATTCAAATATGAGTAAATAAATATAATTTGAAAAAGAGAGCAACAAGAAATAGAAGAATCAGAAAAGAATTGTGATTCAAAAAGAATTCATTATAGATGAGACTACTTAACACCACCTGCCTCCAAGTGAGCAGATAGGCCAAAGAAACAGCTCATCTTATAATGAGGAAGGAAAAAAAAACATGAGTGAGGTGATTGAAGAAAACCCACAACTGTGAGGACCAACTTTTCTTATTGACCCAGTAAAAGTTAGCCAGAACCCCTAGTCAGATCCCTGTGAGAAATAATATAAAAAGCAGCAGTTGTACTGATGGGGTACAGGATCCCGATAGGCTCAGCAGATATTCTGATCTTATCAAAGACCAGAAAACCTGCAATATCGTCTGGAAAGAATTCAAGGTCTCAGGCTTAATTGGAGTGAGAGTTGTAGAAGTTTATTGTTACGCTTCCATGAGAATCGGGCAAGAGTCCTTTAGGGGACCTGCGAGTGAGAGGGGTACATGCTTTTACTTTTAAAGAGTAGGGCTGCCATTGTCAGGGCTGGCCTGACGGGAGGGGCCTCAATGCATAGACAAAGGTCAGTGCTGACCAAGAGGAGCATGTGAATAGATAGTTTAGATAAGATTTGGGCCAGACCAGAGGAGAAATGAGGGATTAGGTAAGAACAAAGTCCCAAGAGTCCCAAGGTGTTGCCTAGGCCTGGTGAGGATAGGGGGAAGGGGCAGAGTCTGAGGTTGGGAAAGGAATTTTACAGATAACAACTTTACAATACAAATTGCAGTTACAATTTCACAGACTGGTTTCACAAGTTGGTTTTGCAAATTGACCTAGACCCCAGGTACCCCATCAGTACCAAGTCAGTTACTTGTCTAGAGTTGAGTCTGAGTGACCACCATGTTTAAATTTTGGGTATGTGTTGATCCAGCCTGCAGAAGATGGTAGTCCAGAAAATACCCTTCCTCATGTGTCCTTAGATATGAGGGAAAAGCTGAGGTGGCACAGAACCACTTCTTCACAATATGGATAGCAAACAGCAAACTTTTGTTATTATATGGAAGTTGTTTACTTCTTTCCATAAAGGCCACCAACAATTTGAAATCCATGCCAGCCACATTCCAACTGCTTGCTGCCTTTGTGTGCTAATTTGAGTTTGCCTCATTGACCAGAGCTAGACCCCAACCAATATTTCTTTTTAAAAACTTTGGCTACCCCTGATGGGATGTTTACCTTGCATGACTGTCATTGGGTGAGCCTACCATAATATCCCACAGCCAACACTTGGACCTTTGTCCAATCATGAGTTGGAGTGGATTCTATCATTGGTCAATCAGCTATGATGTTATCAGAGAATTAAACTCTCCCTACTCAGGAAGGATAAGGAGAAATAGTTCCTGAATTCAAAATTGATTCTGTCTCCCAATGGTACACAAAGATAAGGAAGCAGCACCACACAAAGATAAGGAGAAGCCAATGGTGAGTCAACATTAGGTAGCCAAGGTCAAGGGATATCGGTATCATTGTAGAATTGAGACAGAGTAAGCCTTCTGCTGACTTTCTCTTAGGCAAGTTGTTAAAAGTTTGGGGCAAATGAAAACATCCAGTTCAATTGGGAATGTCCAAAACTTAAACAGTGAATCTCAATGGTGCATAGATAACTGTGGAAGATAAATTTGGTCAGATAAATGAGGGACTTTTGTTTATTGTCAGCTGTGTACCACTTGGAGATCTAAAGTAGAAATCCCAAACCTATTTGTACTACCACCTCCTTTAAAAAAAAAAAATCACTCAGCACTCCACTGGAAATTTTAACCCTTAATATTTTTTTTTTAATTTTCATCATTTCAAAAATATATAAAACATTTCTTTTAAAAATGACTAATCTTAAATTTAATCATTTGTCGTAAATATGCTTTTTTCTGAATTGGAATTTTGATGATGCAATATTGTGTCACATAACCTTATAGTACTGTAAACAAATCATTACACGCACATATAGTGTGTAACATGCTTGCCTGCCAACACTTGCTTGTTAAGACCTGTCTATGGACTTGATCACTGATTGGTTATAACTTGCGTTTTGTGTGTTTATTTGGAAAATAATGTAGTCACTACAACTTTGACTCTGTTGTACAACAGGTGAAACATGTATGAACGATTTTTCAAATTTTCCCTCTCTTCTTTCCTTATGCTTCACTGCCCCTTTATTTTTATTTAATGCCCCCAAATTACACCCCAGGCTACTTCCCTGGGATCATTCCAGTGCCTCCCAGGGGGTGGTATCACCCACTTTGGAAACCCCTGATTTAGAGCCTAGGCAAATGGATTATTGGTTGTTGAGTGGATCTTTCAAACTGAGACTGCCCTCATTACCATATCCATCAGAGATGCCTGTCCAAACAAACAGACCACCACCATAAATCTGTATTTCTTAAAAGCAAAGACCTTGGCACCCTTAAGAACCACTTTTGTAGGTAATAATCAGAGGAGAGTATGTGTGCTGCTGCCCAAAAATTTGCTCAGTTAGATCTGGAAAATGAGCCTCATCCAAAAGCAATTGCTTTAGCTTATGTTAATCAATCAGCAACAGACATTCATGATTACTTTCTGCCCTGGCTGAAGGAGGAAAACTATTAGTGAACTCAGGGAAATCATGTGGTTCTTGTTTGATGGACAGGAGAAGGAATTTAGGAAAGTAAGGTTACAGAAAGGAAGATTTTGGCAGCTGCCATGAAAGGGGAAATGCAGGAGGACAGAGGAAAAGGGACAAAAGACATGAAAGAGAGATTTAGAACATGAGGTTTTGGGGGTGGTGTGGAGCCACTGTGCTCTCACTCTAAAAAGGAGTGGGGCTTTAAGATGGATTACAGAAAAAAACGCCAGGAGGAAGATACCTCCAGTAGAGGGCAGTATCTTCCAAGGTACTCCAAGAGGGCCCTGTGAGGAACACACTGCCATGGGGACCACCATCTCCATCTTTACCTAGGTGTTTCTTGGAAATGTTGAAGAAGACACTCTTACTTGAGTTTGCTGTTAACAAAACATTGTTAAATACTGAAAGCCAAATAAGTGTAACAGGAAAAGTGAAATGTGGGCCTAACCCTGCCTAAAGTTAGATATTGGACCTCCAACTTGTTTTTATCCCTTCAGTTAGTGTCTAACTCCCTTGTCTCAAGGCATGGAAGGGACTTATTATGTAAACTTGAGGCCATTATTCACTGTGATCTGGGAGGATTTCGGTTGGAATACAAAGGAATGAATTTGGCTTATTGGGCAATTTTAAAAGAACTGAAAAAGTTTTATGGGACTCACCACTTTGTGAGGATGAAACCCTACCGGACATGGGTTTCATGAAGTCACCCAAACCTGTGAAAATCTGGACTAAGGCCATACTGCCCCCTCATGTATAACAATGTGTTATCAGTTAAGAGGCCATCGAACCTGTTGAGAAAATCTTCATTGCTTGTATCCTTCTGGGGGCGATAGTGCTATGCCAGTTACCTTACAATATCCCTTTGCTGCCAGTGTAGAGAAAAAATAGCTTGTGGTTGTTGTTTGTCCTTCATTCTTGAAGAGGACCGTGACATCAGAAAGGTGATGTCATGACTTGCAAGTGAAGTGAATTTAAGGGAAGGCTGTGCAAAGTCACCGGCCTCACTTTCCACTCCAGAGCCATCTGTGTTGAATGGCAAGATATAGATCAGGATGACTGGAGATGACCCCAGATACCATGGGACACCTTGACACAAATTAGATGAGGGAGAAAGGCTGAGGTGGCATAAACCCCAGCTCCACATGATACTATACCAATCAGCATACTTTTGCCCTTGAATGGGTCAAAGTTCATGCAGAGTTTAAGGCTTTTGAAGGCATAATTCCAAATTGTCTTCCAGAATGACTATATTATTTCACTGCTATTCCATGAATGCCCAAATGTGTCAGTTTTACCATTGCCTCTCTATCAATTATCATTTTCTACTCTTGTCATTTTGCTAATAAGACAGTTTGAAGCGAAGCCTAAGAATTGCTTTAAATTGAATTTTTTCATAGTGCTTTATAGTATTTTTTAAAATGTTTGTTGATAATTTGTATTTCCTCTTTTGAAAACTGCTTGTTAATATCCATTGATCATTTGTGTAATATAGAATTGCTGCTGTTTTATAAAATTGAATTAGTTCTTTATATATTATAGTATATGAGTCCTTTCTCAGAGTTTCTAGATGTGAAGATTCCTTCCTACCCCCAGTTCCCATTCTAATCTTAACTATGTTGGTTACAATTGAGCAAAAACTTTTAACATTTGTACAATTAAAATTGTCCATGTTCTTTTCTGTGATCCTCTCCATTGCATGTTTGGTCATGAATTCTTCAACTATTCATAGATCCAAAATTCAATTTCTTCCTTTTTCCCTCTAATTCACTTATGATGTCTCATTTATGTCTGTGCCAAGTATCTATTTGAACTTTATCATGGTTTATGTTGCCAGAAATTAGTATATATCTAATTTCTGCCTTGTAGTTTTCTACTTTTCCCATTTTTGATTGAATAGTGAGCCTTTAATCCAGTAGCTGAGATCTCTGGGATTATCAAACACTAAACTACTAGTTTCATTTGTTTCTGTCTTTATGTAGCTAATCTTTCCCACTAATCTCTATTTCTAAATTCAATACCAAATTTTGATAATTACTCCTTTGAAGTATAGTTTGAGATTTGGTAATTCTGAAGCCAGGAGAGTTGTACCCAACAATCCAGCTAGCAAAAAAGCCAGCAGAAATCCCAGGTAAGGGTTGATTTTGCTTTGAATTGATTCTTCTATGTTTCTCATTGGTTATCTCTAGCCCCAGACAACATGGGGTTAGGAAATTCCTTTAATCTGCTTTCAAAATCCAGATATCAGTCTATATCTTCAAAAACAATTTTGACAAATCCATTCAATAAAAAAAAGGAACTCTTTATAGGCTTGGTGTGATAAGGCTCTGCTTTAATACAGCAGTATTTCTACTTGTGGTACAAATACAACTCTGGGTAAGGAAAAAAAAAGTGGAATGAAAGTGAAAGGGATAGTGGCCACTGACATTTTTCTAATTTTTTTGCTTTCATTATCAATACCTACTAAAGTAAAATTCAGTGCCTTTGTTTTGAATTCATGTTATTTAGAAATCTTGATAGTCTCTATGTTTTCTCTGATTAAATATTACAAATTAGTATACTTTTTATTTATTTAGAAGAACTTTATTGCACAAATTTGTGTTTTACTTAATTTCATAAAATTTTGGCCTCTCATACACAAATATTTGCAATGTATTTATTACAGAATTATTTGTAGCATAATATAATGTTTGAATATTTAGGATTCAGAAGAGACATGGATAGATCAGCTAAATGAAAACTAGAAAGGACTTAGAGAGATTTTTTGTGTAGAGCAGCATTTTAGAGATTATTAAATTGAACACCTGAGGAGTTAAGTCGCTTTATCAAATGTCACACAATTAGTAAATGTAAGACCTAGCACTAGGATGAACTTCCACCAGTTTAATGCTCTTTGAAAATGCTATTAGGCTTTTTTAAAATCATCCATCAACAAACATTTATTCAGAAGTAGTTACAAAGAGCCTACATTTCTCTAAGGAGGATTTAGGGATAAGAAAAGTTGAACTTTCACAACTAAGACCTTGGTTTCTTTAATAAAATGTAGTCTAGTGAATATAATTAGCATAAAACAGATGATATCTGCTTCTTCCCAGGACAGAACATAAACAAACGTTATATAAACGAGATTCTGTTACTCCATTCCTTATCCACTGACAAGGTATTCCTTGTAATTTATTTTTTTTTCCTATCAAAATCAGGCTTTATTGTTCCTGAATTTCCTTTTCTTGGAAATTTTAACCCAAGTTGCCTATCACAGTGCCCTCCTTTGGCATAGGCTTCTCAATGCTCCATATCACACATTGTAAAGCAGGGATAATATCATAATTATATAGTGATTAATTGAGATATTAACTCTAACCTGGGTTTGTGGATACCTAATTGTTCTCATTCTCTTCATACACCCACATTGGCAGACTCAAATTATCTCAGGATCCTAGGGGTAATAATCTTATGGAAGGAAAAAAAAAACATGCAACCTAATCAGTAAATTAACTCTTGGGCCCCAACCAAATCATTTTAATTTACACAAACCAGTCCCTAACATCATAACACTTTTAGAAATTTAGCATTCCCTTTTAGTTAGTTAAGCAAAAATAAATGATTATACATAGGTAGTCATATATTAAACCAATACAGGAATAATAAAATATAATAATACATATAAATAAATAAAATTTAAAATAATAAAATATGACATTATGTACCTATGATGCTGTTTTACTCTTCCATTAATGCCCTTAGGAGCTGTGGGGAAAAGTGTGTATACACTGAAATAGGAAGGGAAGGGAAAGAAATTAAAGAAAATCCATATGCTTGAGAAAACTTATAACTCTTCATTCTAAGTTTTGATGGTATTATCAATTCAGGAACATTTGTGCTACACAAAAACCTCCTTTCTTTCTTGGGGCAGATGGATAGTGCCAGTAGACAGTGTGCGGGATCTGGAGTCAAGAACACCTGATCTCAAATCCAGCCTCAGACACTTATTAGGTGTGGGAGCCTGAGTAAATCACTTAATCTATCTGCCACAGTTTCCCCACCTGTAAAATTGGAGTCATAATAACACCTACCTCTCATGGGTATTGTGAGGCTCAACTGAGATGCTATCTGTAAAACACTTAGCACAATGCTAGGCATTTAGTAGGTAATTAATTTCTGTTTATGCAAACTATTTTCTCATCCTTATAGCTCTCCAGCTACCCAGATCTTCTCTTCTATATTCAAACTGATATTATATTTGTAAATTCTACTTACCAATCATCCTGTTTGAAAAGTTTTATCTGTTAATTTGCATAACAGTTTCCTTTAAAAAAAAACTACAAAGTTCATCCAGTCTTTCATAAAATCATAATGGCTCACTGGAAATAGCTGAGGTTTCCTAAGACAAACCAGGTACCTATCTTACTACTTTCAGGTTTTCTTTATCAAACCAGAGTAGGATACGAGAATCAACTAATACTTTAAGAAGATTCACTAAGTTGGGTGGCACTATCAGGCAGTAGCTGAAACTGCAGTTTTATTCAATCAAACAGAAACTGGAAGCCAAAGCTAGTTGGCTACTGCTCATTCATCAAATAACTCAAAGCAAGTCACTTTTGGACTTCTGCTAAGTATACTCCTGCCATCCTTCAACATTTAGCTTCAGTTTCTTATCTCTTTTATCTCTTATATATGTTTCAATACCTAAAATTAGAGCCTTCTGATTCTCAGTGCCTTACCTATCACTTAAAAAGGGAACAACTTATCAAAATTTCCCTATGAAGCCCTAGAATTATGTAGTCCTTTTAAAATCATAACTCAGTCTCCAAATCTTTATATTTCTCATTTTATATTCTTCTGTCATAAAGCAGTTATGTGCAAATAACTTAAGATGCCAGGCAGCTTTAAAATCATTTGCACCACCCCACATTTCTTTTTCTGTCCTTAAAAGTGTTTTTTTTTATTTTATACTCACATTTTCTCCAAATCTTAATACATAAAAGTTATCTCAGTGCCCCCTTTAAACCATTAAATTGTTTACATGCAAATGAGATATTACTCTGCTTCTTCCATAAGATGTTTTAGTTCTTTCTAGCACATTCCATTTCTGTTCAAAATAGGTCAAATTCTAACACGAAGAATGATGATGGTGATGATAATGATGCATGTATGTGATATTTTATATTTAACTCTCATTTAGATTTCACAATACTCTTGTGAAGTAGTGAGGACGTGTTTGCTGCTATTTTATTATGAGACTGAAACAGCTAAAGTGACTTTATTAAAGCTTATAGATGACTAAGACAAAATTTGAACTGAATTATTTTGATTCCAATTCTGATATCCTTTCTATTTTTAAGGATCACCTGAGACTTCAGTTGATTTCTATATAGCATAAGGCAACAGGAGTCTCTTGAACTGTACCTTCCAAGGCAATAGTTTTGAAGAAAATAGACTCAAAACAATTATTCTCCATTGAAAAGAAATCTCTCTACTTACGGTATATGTGGTGTGCTGAAATAGACCTTTGATAGATTCTTATAAAGAAACAATAAGGGAAAGTATCTACAAAAAGCCAACTGTGGCATTTAGTCCTCAAAAGCACTTAACATTACATAATCACTATTATCACAGACCTAAGGTCCTGAAATAATGACTTAAGATCTTAAGTTAAAGTAAAACTGCCATCTCACTGACAGAAGTACAAAAAAAAATAAAGCATTAGGCAAGTGGTAACATGTTCTTCATGCTCTTTTTTGAGCTATTGCACATGTTGCCTTCTTATTTTTATCTCTAATTACTAAATCCTTCAGATATTACACATCCTGGAGGGGAAAATCAACAAAAATATGGGCCCTCAGAGGCTGCTATATTTTTAAAAGTTATTTTTTTCTTAACTTGTGGTTATAGTGTGAAAAGTAACTGTAAAAATGACATTGTGGGTTGCTATATTTATCCTCTCAATGACTTGTTCTGCACATCAAGTTTACTTACATTGTAATTATTTTTATGACTTGATGCTGCAAGCACAACCTGGGAGACAAATTTAGCAGTTTTCTCTTTGTCTTTTATATCATCTCCCATAATAAGGATCCTATGCCTGAATTTAGTTGACAATTTGATTGATATTATAAGAAGATAATAGAATCCAGTTCACTAGCACAAGTTCATTGATTCTACTATGCTAAATAGAGTGTGTTCTTTTTTGTTTTACCAATGTGTTAATCCTCAGAATGGGGTAAAAAGAGATAAAAATAGATTTTTCCAAATATATCAGAAGAAAAAAATATACTGGATAAAAAGATGCTCAAGTGAATATGAAGGGAAAAATTTAATTGTTTTAAGGAAAATGTAAATATCAATTAGTTAAAAGAATCATAATGAAAAGATGGAAAAGGTTGACTTGGGAAAATTGAAGGTGACAAAGACTTGGCAAAATAGTTCTTTATTAAAAATAGGTGATGTTCTTGGGAAATTTAAAACTCCCAATGAACAAAAGACCAGGTACATTCTATAGTGGCCATTCAGGTATATAACTAGCAGTTTAAGGTACTAAAATAATTCCCCAAAAGTTATTCTATTACTACATTACCAATGCTAAGTTAGCATTAGTTCATTCTTCATGCCAAGCACATGATTGATTGTCTTCAATTTGACACAAATGGTAGCTTTAAAGGTGAAACTAAAGAAGTGAGCATTGACAGAATATATCTACCTAAATGCATGGGTTTAGTCAGGCCTAGAATTACAGTGTCTAGTAGCTAAAGCTATAATTTTATGTAAACTTAGTATGACTTAGCATAGTCCTCCATGCTTCAAATAGTCTCTTTCTCCCTACCCCATGCCTAACATGTCTCAAGTTGGTCAACATCTATAAGATCTTATGCTCTTTCAATGTAACTTTTGAGAATACAAGATTTTATTTGGAGAAAACATCCAAACAATCTTCAAATTGTCAGTCAAGAGCTGAAAGTCATATCTGAGTCATCAAATCTGTACTTTTATAGATGATAGTCTTCAGAGGACCCTTTAGAGGTCAAAAATCTTTATAACTGCATAACAAAAAAAGTATTGGATTAGAATGACTTGAGGAGGGCGGCCAGGTGGCTTAGCGAGTAAGAGCACTGGCTCCAGTGTTGGGACGACCTGGAGATCAAATCCCAGGCTCAGACACTCAGCACCACACCCAGAAATAACTGGCCATGTAACCTTGAGCAAGTTACTTAACCCCAATTGCTTAAAAAAAAAAAAAAAGAATGACTTGAGGACAAAAAGCCATCACAAAGCATTATTTATTTTACTTATCTGTTTTTGGAGGCAATCAGGGTTAAGTGACTTGCCCAGGGCCACATAATTAATAAGTATCTGAGGCCAGATTTGAACTCAGTTTCTCCTAATTCAAGGGCTGGTGTGACATCATATCACCTTGCTGCCCCAGAAAGCAATATTTTAAAAAGTTACGTAATTTAGTTGATCAAGTCATTGAAAAAGCAAGCTTTAAATAATTACCTAAGCAGGAGAAATCTAGATAACAAAAAAAAAGTGAGAGAGTAAGTAGAGAAAAAGTAAACATAAGAATGGACTATTTCTGTAGTGAGTGAGGGCTACAACAATGTGACAGTTTGATTTATGAAATTCATTTTGAATGTGATTCTACAATAGTGCTTCCAAAGTGTACTTGAGAAGCACCAAGGTACAACAGAAAGAAGACTTGCATTTAATCCTTTTATCCCACAGTTTACCAGATGTGGAAGTATACAGGGATCACAACCCATCTACCCCACTGCAGGAAAGTCTTGAAGTTTAACTAACTTGAAAGAGATTCCATAACTAGTAATGTGACAGAGGTGATATGTGAATGAACCCAGTTTCTCTTGATTCCTAGACCAGCACTCTCTTTACCACTTCATATCATCTCTTACTAGTAAGCTCTATGATCTTGGGTACAGCACTGCGATCAGCCTTAGTTTTCCCACCTGTAAAAACTTTTATAAAAAAGTTTAAAGTATTATTTTAATGATCAGATAAGATAATTAAAATTGTAAGCCAAATAAACTGAATATGAGCACACAAACCTCTGGATTTAAGAGGTTTTCAATTAGATAAAATCTAATGTCCTTGAAGGAAGATGCATTGTTGTCTATTAATTTGGGCACTCTCACAATCACTTATTTACTCATTCAGTCAACAACTAGCTTTTTGGGAGAAATTATGCCAGACACAATAAAAGCTAAGGTATACACAAGACAGACCACATTGTTTTGACAGAGAGAAAGTTACATGACAAAGTACCTCTACTCAGTTAGTACGAAGGAGAATATTTTATGTGCAAAGAGGAGGTACAAGCAATGGAAAATTAGATGAATGAGAAATCACTTTAAGTTATGGAGAAATGATTGGGGGAAGGCTTTCTGTAAGATTTGACCCTTGATTTGAGGTTTGAAATAAGGGAAGTATTTCAAAAAAGAGAGACGATGGCAATATTTGGTGAGGAGAATTTCATTTTAGGAGCAAGGTAACTATGTAAATAAAGAATATAGAACATGTTACATTCTTTTTTAAAAAAATACATTTGGAATCCAAAGACCTCCACCTAATCTCTGAAGTCTAATTCTTGTGCTCTCTTGGTAAGGTGTAACATCTCTTGGTCTCACTTTCCTTATCTGTGGGTAGCAGAGTTTGATCAGGGCATCCCTGAACAATTGAGTACTCCAGATAATAAGGAAAGTGAGTGGTTGCATTCTTATTTTTAAGAGGCATGCTACCTTGAGTGACTCACACCAGGAGTGACCTATTTGGAGTATATAAAAGGAAAAATCCACAATAGCTCTGTTCCCTACATATTTCCCCCAGAGAAATCTTTTATTCTCTTTGCTTTAGCCTTTATCTTATCAATACTCCATTGCTTTCACATTTCTTTTTCATCACTAAACTTTATCTAGAGCTCCAGTCATATATTTACAGACTGCCTATAGTTCATTATAATTTATATTAGAATTTGTATCTGCACAATTATGTGCAAGACATTTAGACTTCTGAAGGTTCATTTGTTTATTTATTATACTGAGTTATGATAGATATTCTATTTGGGATAAAAAAAGATCAGAACGACAATTCTTGATGAACTTGTGGATTTGAGTACCCCTTGCAATAAATTCAGCTTCCAGTGGTCCTCACATCATAGATTGGGAATCATTGCTCTAAGCTCTGTTCTAGCTCTGTATCTTACCCTAAATTTGACAGAGCTAGTTTATGTACTGAAGAGCTTGACTCAAATTATGTACATATTAATTTTGAAATAGTATCTACTTTTTCATTTTATCACTTCAAAATTAATAAGGATGTTTTGTGACTAATAACATGCAAATACAAATATCAATCAGGACAACTGGAGATGGCCCAGGATGCAGTAGGGGACCTTGCTTGGCATTTTTAAGCTAAGGTCTTTACCAGGTCTCAGTTAATTGGGGCAATACCTATTCAGTGATTAAGGGTAGGTAAGAAATGAGGCAGAGAATGCTCTTTTACCCAGGGTTTCTGGCTAAAACAGAAATAATTTGCTATTTACATTCCCTCTTATTGAAGTTGGAGGCAACACCTTTCCTATGCAGTTCTTCAGTACTAGACACACAGAGGACAGTAATGCCATTAGTCTGTGCCCTATACAAGTTTAGGTTTAATAAGGCAAAATCAAATGTAATTCTGATGAGGATTATGGCAATCCCTTCTCATCAACTAGTTCAGGTATAAAGGCAGGTTCAACTATGTTAGCAGGTCACAACAAAGATAAACTTATGACCAGATTGGTTGATAATGTAATGGGGGAAACTGGAAAAATGATTGCACATGTAGCCAGATGAAAATGCCTATGTGTATTTGTGTAAAGTGTCTGATAGGTAACGAATAAGTTCCTTGTCATTTTCCAGATGAGGAAACTAAGGGTAATGGGGTTAAGTGACTTGCCCAGGGTCACACAGCTACTAAGTATCTGAGGGCAAATTGGAACTCAGGTCTTCCTGACTTAAGACCAGGTGTTCTATTGACTGTGCAGCCCAGAAACCATGCTGTAACCTCAATGATGAAATTTTTGCTTTATTTTTGCTTTGTGATTATGCATAGTTGCCTGTGTTTCATAAATATGCATTACCCACTGTGATATGTATGTGTGAAATGTCTTACATGTAATATAGGCCTTAGTCACTGAAGCAGCCTATTGAACAGCTTCTCACTGTTCTGTGCCTATTGAATGTATTAATTATGTATATTTGCTGTGAATGGCATTCTAAAGTGATAACTATAAATGCTGCTTTAATTATTCTTTGTAAGTGTTGATGTTATTTAGATGATGTGATGTCAAGTGTACTATAGGGTATTTTGCAAGCAACTTTGAAATCTCTAGCTCCATGGAGGAGTATATGAAGTTCTTGGAGACTGCTTTCTGCTGGCTAAAGTAAAATCCTCAACATTTGCTTTAAGTGAGTTTTGGTGAACAGAGGCTGGAACTGTTTGAAAAGATAGCTTGTTTTTTCTCCCATCTGAAAAGGAAAAGAAAGGAAGGAAAAGAAAAAAAAAGTAAGAAAGAGGGAGGGAGAGAACAATAATTTACAAACCACCTCCCATAAGCAAAGCACTATCCTAAGCAGTGGAGATACAAACAAAAAATCAAGATAGTCACTATTCTGAAAAATTTCATATACTTTTTCAAAACCCCAAGAGAAGCATTGAGCTGAGAAGTTCTGGTGTAAATTTTGAAGGAGAAACTCAGTAGAGACCTCTGTAGATTTTTGAGATTAATGTTCAAGGAGTGACTGAAGAGTACATCATTTAGACCTCCCCTGGCAAGGGTAAAACAATCCTGATTGGTAGACATATTGATTTTTATTACTTCCTTATTGGGAGGTGGGAGTAATCTCCAAATGATAGGATTAGTCTGTTGCTTCGCAAGGTGGGTTTAGCCTTCTGGTGTGCCTCATTACTCCTTCTCTGACACTTAAGGTATGCTAATTGCTTTGTGACACCCAAAGACCTCTAGCAATCTTGGCTAGAAAAACAAAAAGTATCTCAATAAGGTTCCTCCCAATTTGGACTCCTCCTTGGAGACCAAGTCATCCCTAACTTTGATGAACAAAATCAAGGACTAGAGAGGTGTTACCTGGGGAGGGTCTATTCTAGCTGATTTTTTTTTTCTTTATGGGGTAAACAGAAGCCGGGTCCCACTGCTAACTAGAAGATGTCCTGGAGACTGAGTGATAACATTCCTCAACCAAGCCTGAGTTCCCCAGAGAGAGGTTTCCTTTTGAGCCAGGCTAAGAGGTGGGGTTTTGACAAAATAGGGAAAAGGATGGATTAAAAATAATATTAATTATCAAATGATAGAATTTAAGATTAATTTTCTTTGCTAGGATGGTGCTTTACATGTAACCACTCAATCAACATGTATTGAATGGACCAAATTAATCTTAAAACAAATTGATTTCTTACCATCATTGATTTTAGATCAGGAAGAGACCTCAGAGGCAATCTAGTACACCCCCTCATTTTGCAAGGGAAAAAGCTGAGCCTCAATTATTTACCTAAGCTCACAAAAGTAGTATGCACTTTTCATTTGACCAGGATACTTCTGTTATGGGTATACCCCTTTCCCTGTGCTAACATAAGGTCAAATCAATGTCAATTTGAGATGTTACATTAGCATTTTTCCTACTCATGAGGTTGTAAATTGAGTTTCAAATAAAGTCGAAATTACAGGATTTATGTCAAATGCAATATAAGTAAAACACATTTCATGTTATGAATGATTATTTCTTGGGAAATATCCAGAGATACAACCTTAGTATGGTCTGTTTTCCCCTTTTCTGCTTTCCCTTTAGTCGCCCCTCCCAATTTTTCTCATCTCCTTCCCCCTAGCCCATACTGCACCAAAACAATATGACTTTCAAGATCTTCTAGTATTAATATTTTATGTAGATTCATATATATATATACACACACACATACATACAATGTATATCACGCATACACACACATATTTGGCTCACTTCAAAGCAATGGCTAAAGTCTCAACATACCTGGATCCTGTCTAAATCTTGTTGCTATTTCCTTTTTTTTGTTGCTTTTGGTTTTTTTTTTGGGGGGGGGGGGTGTGTGTGTGTGTGTGTGTGTGTGTGTGTGTGTGTGTGTGTGTGTGTGTGTGTGTGTGTGTGTGTGATGCCTGGTACTTGAATAGGTTTACTTATTTTTTTCCTACTTCATTTAAAAGAAAAAAAATTTAATACACTGTTTGTCATGCCAGTAAACAAGTACCTGTCATCAATGCCTGCTGTACTTTCTATAGCTTTCAACATAGTTTGGTTTAAACAGCAGAGCAAATAATTGAAATGGGCTCCCTTGAAATCAGCTTAGATTTCAGCAGGCCTGAAAAATGAACAGATTTGTAGTTGAATGCTTTCCAAACAGTCTGTTTAGTTCTGCCTGTGCTTCAATTCAATTTCATGGTAATTTCATAAGGAGGTATTTTAATCCACTGTTCTCTGTACAGCTCCAATATCTTTTTCCTTTTTTCTGAGTAATATGACTTTTGTATTTTTTTGCCACTATATTTAATATGAATTCCTGAGTCAGGGTATTTTCACTCTGTGTTTTGAGTCATCTTCTAAGAGCACCCCCAGCTGTTTCTCCAGGGATAATAGGAGAGGAAATTTGAGGGTGGTAGTTTTCAGTCTTTTTATCTTCCACGAATTCCACTGAAACCAAGTGTATCCACTTAGTTTAATGAAGGACAGTTAAGGTAGGAGAGCAATTGCTTGACCTTTGGCTCTCATATCATGGGGCTAGAATCAAGAAGCAGCTTTTTGAAGTAATAATTAAATGGAAAGCAATGGAAGCAGAACTGCTGAATGAGTGAGCTCTATTTATATGAGTAAATTCTTATATAATACCTCTCTTTCAATAAGTCCCTGTTGCTAAAGTGTTACATGAAGGACATTCATTTTTCTTTAGTTTAGGGAACAGTTATCCATAAATGGGGAATTATAATCTAGAGTGGAAGAAAGAATAAAAAAAAAAAACACCCTGAAACACAGCAGGTTGTGAATAATGATTTCTTCAGAGATAGCAAGGCATGTTACAAAAAGAAAATAACTCTATATAATAAATATTAGATTTTCTAATGTAAAAATGTGTAATACCAAGCTTTGTTGGAATTGCTTTTTCAAAGTTCTTCAGATAAACTTTTTATTTTATTTTTATTTTTACCGAGTAAAATGAGTGGCAATTTCTTATGGTAGAGAGGCTGAGGTAAAACTTAATGTTCAGTCTCTGATAATATACTTTGTAAACCCAACCACTTAACCAATTATTTGATCCCAAACAATTGTACAAGTCTAAATTGTAGGATAGTTATTGGTGAAAACAAAGCAATTTTTATTCTGACAGAAATGATGTTTGTGTGCATCCTGGCTCCCACCAAAATTACCTATAGTTTGCTAACATCCCCATATGGAAATCAGCTATTTTAAGAAGCTTGCTTATTAGCAAGTATTTTATAGAAAATGCCCAAGTGCAAGTTTAAACTCTACTCAGACCTTTAAAAAATGACATTAACCCCAATTCTATTTATTTTTATTTAAAAGTATTTTGAGTTATAATGTTAATGGAATTTAAGGTCTTCCCCACCCATTAATAGGTCTCACCTGGAGACGATTAATAGCGGGTTAAGGGAAGCTTGCTTGGAGGAAGATTTTCACACCCTTTTGTTAATTTCTAATTAGGCACTGAGTCAGGAGGGTTGTGATTCCCTAAGACTCTAAAAAAGAGTATATAAACTCTGAGGTTGCATTTTGCTTTGGGGCTCTCTCAGGGAAAGAGTGTTTCAGTGATGTAGTTAGATGAGACTCTAAGTAGTGGTTGAAGAGCCTACTAAGCTAAGGAGTTTGAAAAACCCAGATGTTGGTGCTTCTCTCTCTGGTAACTACCTGTGTTTCCCCGATAATAAGACCTATCTGGAAAATAAGCCCTCCCCTTACTGTGTAAGATTCCTCTAAAATAAGCCCTCCCCTGAAAATAAGCCCTATTGAGGTTGCTACTGTAGTGAAGGTGATCCCCTGCGCTACACGCTACATTACGGTACCCTCTGTATGCACCGTCCCCCCCCCCCCCCAGTGAAACGCATGCTGCGCTCCGAGCTGCATCCAATCAGAGCTGCAGCAGTGAGCGCATCATCCTGTTCTTCCCCAGTGATTTGCTTGCTGGCACCATTGAGAGCAGTGCCGAGTAGGAGAGCTGAGGCAGGACAACATAAGCCCTCCCCTGAAAATAAGCCCTCTGGTGTTTTTCTTTCCAAATAAATTGATAAGACAGTGTCTTATTATCGGGGAAACATGGTATGTATTGCCTTGGTCAGATAATTGAATCTGTTTGTTGATCTGTGCTGATTTCTCAGACAATTAGGAGCCCTGTCTGTTGGTCTGTATTTCTCTGGTTGCATTTTCTCTATTTTTTTTGTTTAAATTTTCTCTTAATTTCAGAGTGTTGATTTTTCCCCTGAACTAAAGAATATAATTTTAAAAGATTATTGACCCCTTCAACAGCTATCTTTCCTAGTAAAGCAGATCTAAGGATCTGTGCTAGCAGCCATCCTAGGCATGCTAGTATGGTTTCCCCTACAGTTGTACAGCACATGATCTGATAAATAAAATAAATTTAATAAATGCCTATTGAATTATTAGTAACTTTTTAAAAAGTTCAATTAAAAAATTAAAGTAGTTTCAAATAATGTTGACATTTTTATTAATATATTTTTATTGAACTGACTAATGGTCAAGATAAAGATAAGCTAATGGATAAGATAAAAGTGTCACTTTTAGAAAAGTGTTTAATTCTTCAGTTCTCCTTTTCTATTTTCATTCTGCATTTGTGTAGCTCTCATCTATTATTTTAGGTGAACTGATTTCTACATAGCGACCTTAATGTAGAGACCACATTTTGCATTCTACTATATTTTGATAAGTCATGCAACATATTGGAGATCTCTGAAATCACAGGAACTGGGTTTAAATCCTTCCTCTGCCACTTAATACCTTTGTGATTATAAGCAAGTCACTTAACCTTCTTGGACAACAGTGTTGTCATTTGCAAAGTTAAGGGGTGGGAGTAGATTTTTTCTGGTTCTTTCTGCCCTTAATCCAGTGTACACTAAAAATTGTCAAGGCAGAAAAGGAAGAAGTTTGATATATCCACAAGCTTCTGAGTCATTTAGATAAGTCAGGTATCCCAGTTCTGGAAAATGCCCCAAATCATTAATTCACAAGCCTTTTGCAATGTTAATGGTAAATAAGAGATGAAAATAAAATATGCATGGACAGGGATCTGTTATGGGTTGTGTGATAGAGAATGCATGAAAATTAAGGGTAGAACATGTCTAGTAGCCAAGGGTGTTGTTTGAAGACTAGAGCTTGAATATAAGCTTGGGTCCTACCATATTACTCTGAACTCTGTCCTCCTATGAGGAGAAACCTGGTCTCATCCCAGAAGCCATTGCTTAGGTTTCTGAGCTGTTAAATTCTCTCCAGCTATTAGATGTCTTGGTCACTGCCGTTCCACAGGGACAGGCAAAGTGATATTCCCCAAGCAGGGCTGGTCCATAGTAATCACTTAATAAATACTTGTTTACTGGCTGATTGAATGACAGTGCAATAGCTAAGAAAATCCCAGTCAAATAAGTATTTGTTCACTTGGAATTCTGTCCTAACTTCCAGTTTGTGACCAAATATTTCTAAAAATTGTTTTATTATGGTGGATAGCACAAGGTTTGGTATCTGGGAGTGAATGAGTAGCAAATCTCTTATTCTATCAGTTATGAAACAGACTCTTCCTCTTCAAGAGGAACAGCTTTTACAATTTCTACTTTTAAGAAACAGTACACAAACTTTGCTTGCAATCCTGATTGTTTAAAAAAAAAATCTGTGAATAATCTTAATGAAATGAAGGCCCTTTGTTTATACAATGCTGTCTGTGAATATCATTTACAAGGCACTAATGCCATTGTGACCATTTTATGTCCAACTTTGTGTGCTTCTTGGTTCTTATCCAGTTAAGCATTGCCATTTATCTTGAAATTGAATAACGAAGAGTGAAGTAAGCATATCTAGCATTCCCTTGGAGGGGAAAATATCCCTATTGCTTCTTAGATACATTTCTTTTTCCTTCAGAGGATATATAATTGTCTTTGGCTCTAACATGGCAACTGTATGCATGGCATACTCAAGAACACTGTCTGCTCATTTAATAATATTAACAATAACAATATTAATAGAATATTATAATTTAATGTATGTTAAGAATTAATATTAAGATAATCATATTAAATATTGTTTTAGGATACAGTAAATGCCAAATATGGGTATTTGTGTGTATGTAGTATATGTGAATAGATATATACATATACATATCACATATATACACATATACATTCATACATACCTACATACACACAATTATACAAAGGGTATTTGAATGAATCATTTGTGTTTAAATACAGGACAAGTTTTATTTCACAAAATATAAAAATATATTTATAAAATATAAATTCTAAAAAAATAACTTTTCCATGATTGGTACCAAGTTCGATAATTCTTTTAGCTTTGTTCTGAGTTCATTGCATTTCAGATATAAACACTATGTGTTCTATCTGAAAAGGAAAAATTCCTTTAAGGAACCACAAAGAATGCTTATAAGACATAGCCTGTGGAGCTCCAATGATTGACAAATTAACTTAAATAATGTAGCCTCTTGGGGCTAAAACTTCATGATAATGTTTCTTTCAAAACATTTCACTATGACATTTGTTTAATGAGGAATATGTTTTTGACTGATAATTAATCATGAAAAATAGGTTCTATACCTGTGATGTAGGTGCTATTATTATTATTAATTACAGTTGAGGAAAATAAGGTTAAAATGACTTAACCAAGAGTCACACAGCTAGTCAGTGTCTGAACCAGATTTTAACTCTGGTCTTCTTGATTCTAGGCCTAGTCCTCTAATCACTGTGCCACCAGTCACCTCTGATAGCTTTAAATCTAGACCTTGAAAGTCAGCATTTACAAGAACATTCTGGCCCCCAAATATATCAAATGTATAGTTAATATATTAATTATAAAACTAAAATTATATATCTTTAGGGAGATTAGGAGTGCTTGACATTTATATATTATGGTTCGATAAAAGATCTACTTATATTATTTAATATGATCCTAACAACAAATCTATGAAATTGTTGCAATTACATATGCATTGAATTTTGATGGAGTATATACTCTCCTAAGCTATTTCCCCCCAGAAAAGCATAAATGATTAAATAATATGAGAGAAAGTTGTAATACTACAGATTCAAATTCAAAAATTAAATTCACACCTTTTATAGAATATAAAAATTGTCCTCATGAAATATTCATTCATTCACTTTAAAATTAAGTGATAATTTTAGATATGTTAAGTCATGTCAGTGGAATAGTACTTTTTTTTCTTAGATTCTAAGAATTTCCAACAATTCATTTTATTTATCTATCCACTTATCCATCATTCAGAGATTAGTAGATAGCTAATAAAGAGAATAGCATTTATCTAGTTTTCAACATTCTACAAATCATACTACTTCTTAAAAGTGGTTTTGTTTATTATATCTTTTTTCTTGCTAAAAAAAATTCTTTAATGTAGATTTTTAATGCAAATATCACTGATGACAAATTGTTGCAAAGGAAGGAATTTCTGGAATATTCAGATTTCAGGTAACAATGTGCTACTAATTTGTGGCTGTATTGGGTGAGAAATAAAATATATGCATCAGTATGTTGACATGCACATGCAACAACCATCCTTTGCTCAAAGCAGTTTAGATTTTTTGTGAGGTATGAAGTTCCCATTTGGAACCAAATTTTTCTGAGGGGAAAATAAATTATGCTCTATATGCGGTCCAAATCATGGAAGAGATTTGAAATCTCTAGCAATTGTAGCTTGAGGCTATTCCTATAGAATGCCAAAATATCTTGATGAGAAAGGGGAAAACACTGTCAAATATTCAAAAGTTTTATCTACCCTAAGCCAAACATCTGGACATTTTAAAATATCAAAACATTTGACAATATTTCTCAGTATTAAACCATAAAACTAACATTTCATGCTACTCAAATGAATCTCATTGGTTAAAACCAATTGCTAGTCACTACAGATTTGATCAATGTAAGGCATTCCTTATGAGAAATGATCATTTCAGATCCATAGCCCAAATCCTTCACCCTGGCCAACTGTTCTGAAAATGTGAGGATTATATTAAGATGAGATTAAGAAGAGAGGGGAAAAGGAGGCAAAAGCATATAGATGGATCCATCATCACTATGGGATGAAATAACATAAAAGATATACATTATGAGGAATTTGTATTATGTTCTGAAACAAATACCACATAAAAATCCCAATAAAGTTATCCAGCTCCCAGAGTCACAAGGGTACAAAGAGTTATATTAAATATTTATTTTCATTTGTCCCCTTTCCTTTTTCCCTCTGTGTAGTTTTCTTTTGCAAAATAGAAAGTATAAAATTGTGTATTTATAAAAAATATAAAAAAATAAAGTTGTAAGATCATATGTAATATCATTTACTACCCCTGTCACAATGTTAAGCACAAGGGAAGTATTGTCAGCAAATTCAACCTAGTAGTGCTATGTTTTTTTTTTTTTCATGTATACCCTGTCTTTCCAACTGAACTAAAAGTTCATTTAAGGCAGGACTCATTTCCAGTACTGTAGTGCCAATGCAATATTTACACTGCCCACGATCACTATAAATATACCTGCATGGCATTCAACCACAAAATGTAACAGACTCTCCATATAGAAGACAGAAGCAAAATATTTATTCTGACACCAGAAAAGCAAATCCCCAAACCAGTAAATCTATCCCATTATAGTATCAAAGAAGTTAATAAGCCACAATAGCACAGAGAGCCATACCATCCTTTAGCCTTTCCACAAACCAATAATTACTCACCAGCTGTGATAGTAATGGAATATAAAGGTCCCCCTGTATTGGCTTGGTTTTCAAATTGATTGTGTTAAAACCCAGAGCTTGTTAATCCCACCTGTGCGATGGACTTGTTGACTGAAAAGAGAGTGCTGAATTGGGAGGAGCTGGTGAAGTAGATTTTGGAGAGACACAAGAGAGAGGCAGAAGAACTTTTTGGAAGCACCCTCCTGGAGGCAGAGAGAGACTGAGAGGATTGAGACCTGCCCCCGGAGCTGCCAAGGACTGAGGAGACATGGCTGTTTTGCTGGTACTTTGTCTGTCTGTTTTGATGTTGTTTTGCCAGATTTGTCCACTGGTGAAAGACAGTCCTGTTGAAGAAGTCCTGGAACCTGGCTGTTGGCTAAGAGCTACTGAGACTGTCCTGCAGACAGAGAGTAAATACTGTCCACTGGTGAAGGACAGTGCTATTGTTGCAGGAGTCTGGGAACCTTTCTGTTGTTTCAGAAGCCCTAAAGAAGGATTTTCTTGTTGTATTTTACAGAAATCCTGGGAGAGGGTTTTGCTAATATTTTCAGGGGTCCTAGGACTGTTCTGCAGACAGAGGATGAATTAATGAAGAAACTGGCAATGTATCTTGTGGTCTTGCTAAGCTTTGTCTCCCCAGGAACAAAGATTGCTGAGAACTTGCCTGTGTCAAGATGAAGAAAAGACTTCCATTTGGGTATTAAGTGCTGTGCTTAAACTTGTTGTAACTCTGGGGTAGATTCAATTGTGATCCAGGGGTGGGGAACTTTTGACCTTTTTGTGTTCTATGACTGAACAAATGAATGTACTTTACTTATGATTGGAAACTAATCTTCATTTGAGAAGAGGGGCTTTGTGACTGACTAAATGAAGATACAGCCTAGGGGTGGAGTAGTATTTAGAAAAGGGACTTTGTAATTGATTGAATGAATGTAAGGTCCTCCTGGGGTGGGGTAGTACTTGGAGATTATTTAATCACACTTAGTAAATGCTGTATTTTGAATGATGTCATGTTTTGATCTTCTCTGTTCTTAATTTGTCACTGAATAAAATGGAGAGCACCTATGCTGGTATTTTGAACCTTGGGAAGTTGCCTTTCCTTGGCATTACATTGCACCAGCCTGACTGACTGTTATGGGAATGGAAATTTAAGATCTTCCCAGCACCTAGGCCCTTGGATTGGCTTAAGTGACTCTGAGAACTTTCCTTGAATTGAAAATATACTCTGCCCCCTAATAGGCTATATGTGGTCACCTGGAACCTGTGGCTGTAGGCTTGTTTTTCAGGAACACCCACACCTTGATACTTTGTAATTGGGCAGTGGGTCAAGAGGGTTGTGACATTCTCTGAGCTAGGAGAAGGCTATATATACTCTGATATGAGATTTTGTTTTGGGGTTCATTTTGAGAAAAATGGTGTGATTTGAGCAGATGGGACCTTGAGCCCCCCCACCCCCATCCCCACCCCCAGCTTTGAAAACCCAGATGTTGGTTCTTCCCTGTCTAATAACTGACTAGGTATGGATATAATGGTCAGACAGCTGGAAGCCTGTTTGCTGATCTGTTTTTCTGTCTGCTTGTAACTTGTTTGTATCCTTTGAAGTTTGGGGTGCTGACCTTTTCCCCCTGAACTAGGTAAATGACATATGTTTGATTAAAGTAAGATTGTTAACCCATTTTGAGTTGCTTTCCATTAGAAAAGCAGATCTAAGAACCTTTGTTGGCAGCTACCCTGAGTATGCTAGGGTGCTTGGTGCTACACTGACTCCCTGGGACACACACACACACACACATATATATATATATATATATATATATATATATATATATATATAATATATGTGTGTGTATTTAATTTAGAGAAAACAAAGAAATAGAAAAGGAACAGGAAGACAAAAACAAGGGCTAAAAATTAACTAAGGAATAGACCAAGATCTGAACCTAGGAAAACTATGAAAGCTTGAAGTCGAAATGAATCAAACTTCCTGAACCAGTGTGGCAACTGTCATGGGCCACAGGAAACCAAGAGATCAAGATTAAGTTTAGGTCAAAGTTAGATAAGTAGAACAAACCACTTGGTCCGTGATGATCTTGAAATGAATACAAATCCTACCTTAAAAAACTTTATCATATTCTTTATATTTTTTATTGGAAATCAATGTTTGGTTTCCCAGGATGTTTCAATGTGAAACACAGAAATTGTGTAGTCATCCACTGCTAACATACCTCAGACCAGCTGCTGCTATAGAATTGTATTAATCCTAGAGATGCTAGTGACTATTTACTAGAGAATAAAGACTCAGGGTGTGGCTAGGTGGTGCAGTGAATAGAGCACCCGCCCTGGAGTCAGGAGGACCTGAGTTCATATGTGACCTCAGATACCCTGTGACCTTGGACAAGTCACTTAATCCCAATTACCTTTCCCTCCCCCTTCCAAAAAGAATCTACCTTGGTTACAAATAAAAAATTAAAAAAAGAAATAAAAATTTAAAAAAAGAGAGAGAATAAAGACTCTGTACAACCCAGGAATGAGAAGCAAATTTAATTAGACTTTGAATAAAGTAACATGTAATATGTATAGTGGAGTAACATACCTTCAATAATTTTCTTTCCTGAAAACTTTCACTTCAGGGTGAAAAACTGCTTTAAACAAGTCTTTGTGTTTAGGAGGGACCTGGAGATTATTTTGAAGAGAACAAAAGCTGGTGTTCTTATTTAGAATTTCCTTTCCTTTCATTTTTGAAGCTTAGACATCTTGGTCCAGAGGGAGAAAGCATTTGCCCTGTGACTTGAAGAGTAACCTGAACTTTTACAGATTAGCAAAAGGAACAGTGATGGTCTTTCACCCCTGAACATTCAGCCCAACAGTCTGGTCCCATGGGAAATATTACATCTTCCTTTGTGTGGAGACAGTCCAATCTAAGAAATTCAGACTCTATCATTTTGTAGAAGAAAATATATACTGAATACTACAGCAATTGCCAGTCATTCATTCATCATAACTTTTTTGAATGCTATAAATCACTTACTATAGAAGGGACTATATTAGTTGAAGAAGATTGAAAAATGAGCAAGATATGGTCCTCCTACCTAAGAAAATTGCTATTTATTGATGACTGTGGTGAAAGATTTGAGATGTATGAAATAAAATAATATGTAAAATTTCATGTCATATAAAAGGTCCAAAGTGGCATTAGAGTTAAGAGGTTTTGAATATGACTTCAAGATGCAGTGGATAGAATGAAAATGAACATTGGAGTTAGAAGGGACCTCAAGGGTCATCTGTTCTAGTTGAAAACTAAACTAGAATCCTTTCTACAATAAGCAGAATGAATGAACTTTCCAACTGGGAGCAAGATCAGTTCAACAAAGGGAGAGAGAATCTTCAGTTTTACCCAAGGGAAAATTGCCCACATTCTAGGAAAGGAAACTGGAAATTAAGAAATGTTGAGATACTGGATTTTCTTCCTTTCCCAAAGTCTTCTGTCAATCTCTCTGTCTCTTTCTGACTCTTTGTTCTGTGTCTCTCTTTTCATTCTCTGTCTTTGTCTCTTTCTATTTTCCCAGAAACATTCATTTCCACAAAATTTTGAGTTACAAATTTCCTCCCCATTTTTCCCCTATCCCCCACTCCAAAATAGCAATCCTACTTCCCCCAATCTGATCTCTCTTACATCCTCCCCCATTCCTCCTCTGACTTTCAAGTAGGGCAAGATATACCCCAGTGCCTATATATCTTATTTCCCAGTTGCATGCAAACATATATATATATATATATATGTGTGTGTGTATGTATGTAAATATGTATGTATCCATGTATGAATTTTTTAACATTTGATTTTAAAACTTTGATTTCCAGATTCTTTCTCTTCTTCCCTCACTACCCACCCTTACTGGGAGGAAAAGAGTTTCAATATAGTTTATACATGTGTAGTTACACAAAACATTTCCATAATAGATATATTATGTAAAATAACTATTTTTCTCTCCATCCTATCCCATCCTCCAGTTATTCTATTTTTCTACTTCGACCCTGTCCCTTTTCAAAAGTGTCTGCTTCTAACTCCCCTCCCCTCCATCTGACCTCCCTTCTATTAACTCCCCTTTTATTCCTTTCCTCCCTACTTTCTGGTAGGGTAAGATAGCCAATTTGGTGTGTATGATATTCCCTCCTTAAGCCAAATTCAGTGAGAGTAAGGTTGACCCATTCCCTTTCCTGTTCTTCCCCTCCATTGTAACAGTTTTCTCTTGCCTCTTTTATATGAGGTAATTTACCCTATTCTATCTCTCCCTATCTCTTCTCATTATATTATTCTCTCACCTCTTAATATTTTTTGGTGTCACCCCTTCCTATTCAACTAATCCTATGCCCTCTATGTATACATGTACACATATATACACACACTCACATATGTATTTATATGGACATATACCCTCCTATATAAACATATATGTACACACACACACACACACACACACACACACACACACATATATATATAACCTTCAACTATCCTCATACTGAGAAAAGTCTCATGAGTTACAACAATCATTTAACCATGTAGGAATGTAAATAGTTCAATTCTGATAAGTTCATTATGATTTCTTTTCCTTGTTTACCTTCTCATGCTTCTCTTACTTCTTGTATTTGAAAGTCAAATGTTCTATTCAACTCTGGTTTTTTCATCAAGAATGCTTGAAAGTCCTCTGTTTCATTGAATGACCCTAAAACATGATACTCGGTTTTGCTGCGTAGGTGATTCTTGGTGTTAATCTCAGTTCCTTTGACCTCCAGAATATAATATTACAAGCCCTTTGATCCCTTAGTGTAGATGCTGCTAGATCTTTGTCATCCTGATTGTGTTTCCACAATACTCAAATTGTTTCTTCCTGGCTGCTTGTGATATTTTCTCCTTGACCTGGGAACTCAGGAATTTGGCTATAATATTACTAGGAGTTTTCTTTTTGGGATCTTTTTAAAGAGGTGTTCGGTGAATTCTTTCAACCTCTATTTTGCCCTTTGATCCTAAAATATTGGGGCAGTTTTCCTTGAGAATTTCTTTTCTTTCTTTTTCTTTTAAGCAATTGGGGTTAAGTAACTTGCTCAAGGTTACACGGCCAGGTGTTTCTGGGTGACTGCTAAGTGTCTGATCCCACATTTGATCCCTAGTTCATCCCAACACTGGGGCCTGTGCTCTTACTTGCTGTGCTATCTGGCCACCCTGAGAATTTCTTGAAGGATGATTTCTAGGTTCTTTTCTTGATCATGGGTTTCAGGTAACCCAGTAATTTTTAAATTATCTCTCCTGGCTCTATTTTCCAGGTCAATGATTTTGCCAGTGTGATATTTCACATTGCCTTCTATTTTTTCACTTGTTTGTATCTGTTTTATAGTATCTTGATTTCTCATAAAATCATTAGCTTCCATTTGTGCAAGTCTAATTTTGAAGAAATTATTCTCTTCAGTGAGTTTTTGAAATTCCTTTTCCATCTGGCCTGATGGGATTTAAAAAGCATTCTTCTCCTTATTGGCTTTTTGGGCCTCTTTTGCCATTTGAGTTAGTCAATTTTTTAAGGTGTTATTTTCTTCAGTCAGGTTGTTGACTCTCTTTTCATAATTTTCTTGCATCATTCTCATTTCTCTTCCCAGGTTTTCCTCCACTTCTCTTACTTGATTTTCAAAATCTTTCTTGAGCTCCTCTATGGCCTGTAACCAATTCATATATTTCTTGGAAGCTTTTGATGCAGGAGTTCTGACTTTGTTGTATTCCTCCTGTTCCATGCTTTGATCCCTTTTGTCCCCCCAAAAAGATTCTATGGTCTGTTTGTGTTTCCTCTGCTTGTTCATATTGCCAGTCAATTACTTGACATTTGAGCTCTTTGCCATGGTAGAACTCTGCTTCCAGAGAGGAGAGCTTTGTCACAAATCTCTGGGGTTTTCACAAATGTTGTCAGAGGTCTGAGGAGGGTGCCCTCTCTACAGACACCACAATGGCAAACTGGCATTTCTCACCCCAGAACCACCACCCAAGAAAGCGACCTAGATCCAAGTAGGTCAAAGCAAGAGTAATCACCCTTTGAATGGCCACTTGGTCCCTCTACAATCTGTAAGCCTAGAGCTCCTGATGCATCCACAGGACAGATACTCCAGCAGCAGCCACTGTGCCTCTGCCATGTCTCGCCCTGGGGGCAGTGTCCAGTTTGCGCTCTTCCTTTCCAATAGAGTTCTGCACTGACCTTTTACTTTCTTTTTGGCATTTAAGGGTTGAAAAGTCTGGAACCCACCAGAGGTGCTGGTGATTCATTCACCTAAAGTCTGTTCTGGCCACTATTGTTTTCCTGGGGCCAAAACCACGTAGCTCACTCAGGATAGCCCTAGGTTTCCAGCATGCTGCAGTGAACCTGTCAGCCTGCCAGGCTGCCTTCAGCCAGAGATTTGTTTCTCTATGTCACTTTATGGGTTCTGTAGCTCTCAAATTTGTTTAGAGTCATATTTTACAGGTATTTGAGGTGGTTGTGGGAGGAGGTCATGGAATTTCCTGCTTCTATGCCACCATCTTGGCTCCACTCCTCATATAACTTGCTTTCTTATAGAAATCATAAAGCTTTTTAAAGAGCATTACATATTATTTTAAGTTTTTTTCACAAAATAAATATTCATTTTACCACACACATGGTGCAAAATTAAACTTGCTGTGGCAATATTTTTCAGAATCAGTAGAGTGACATTGCTCTTGCTTCTGAATATGCCATATACTTTTTACTTTCCAACAATGAGGAAAAATATTTTCATTTGTGTAGAAGTACCCATGGCTGCACAACAATATACCATCATACAAAATTTATTTATGGAATTACTGTTGTATTTTTCATGTTTAGTAGCAAGAATATTTCAGTAAAATCTACTTCTCTTTAAAAAATAGACATCTCCCCCTGTTTTATTTTTCTTTGCCTGTATGCTCATTTTATTATTCTTCCTATCCTCTACATAGTGGCCTAGTAGATAGACCATCAGGCCTGGAGTCAGGAAGACCTGAGTTCAAATCTAGTCTCAGACAGTGACTGTGTCACCCTGGTGAAGTCACTTAACCCTGTTTGCCTCAGTTTCTTCATCGGTCAAATTAATTGGAAAATGAAATGGCAAACCTCTCCAGTATCTTTGCCAAAAATACCCCACATGGAGTCACACAGAGTTAGACAGAAATGAAATGACTGAACAATAATCCACTAAATAGGAAAAAAAAATCTTTTCAGTAGCCTTTTCTTGTACCCTCTAGATACTCACCTTATTCATAAAGTATATGAGAGTTGAACTATTAATTGCCTTTTTTCCCCTTTGATTATTGGCCAGATGTTAAAAGAACAGCTAGTATTACAAGATTCTATCATAGGTGCTCTGGGAGCATGATGTACGAGGTAGGTACTATGGGTCTAAAAAGACATAGACACTGGAATCTCAGAGTGTATGAAAAAAATGAACACAAAATTGCATTTGTTAACACATTGTACAGTGAAAATGAAGTGTCATCATCACATAAAGGGGAAGTGTGATTGGCATTTTATTCCTAATGTACAGTTAGAATTATATCACACCCCTGCCTAAGGAACTTCAGTGGTTCCAAATTGATTCTGATCCAAAATAAGCAAATTCCACTGGTATTTTAAAGGCCTTCATAATATAACTCTAATTTATCCTTAGCTAGTGATATAATTTTTCTTTTTACTCTCTACTTTTCAGATAAACTGACTTATTCAATCAAACATATTCTATGCAGCTGGGTGGTTCAGTGGATGGAGAACTGGGATTAGAGTCCAGAAGATTTGAGTTCAAATTTAGCTTAAAATATTTTCTAGCTGTGTGATCCTGGACAAGTCACTTAATGTCTGTCAACCTCAATTTTCTCAATTACAAAATGAGGATCCTAATAAGTACCTACCACCCAGGTTGGTGTTGTTAGAATCAAATGAGATAATACTTTTAAAATACTTCACATGAGACATAGTACATAGTAGGTACTACTCAGTGAATACTTATTCACTTCCACTATACCACCCCATTTAGCCGTGATCTGTCTTATAAATGCAAGAAAGCCAGATATATGAGGAACTGGACAAGAACCCTGAATTAATGTCCATTCCATCCCTAACTTCGTGACTTTGCAGTCACTGCCTCTATTTCTACAATGTGCTTCTTCCCTATAGTAGAATCCACAGCTCTCTTCAGGATCACTGAAAGTTTCACATCCTGTAAAATGCCTCTCCCAACCTTCTAATCCCTTAGCATCAATTAATTTTTTATTTAACTTGCCCAACATGTTATATTGATTGATCTTTGTATGTATTCTTTCTCCCCTTCAAAGACAAGTTCCTTTAGGTCAGAGTCTGTTTCTTTTTTAACTTCTGCATCTCCAGTGGTCAGTACAATACATAAAACTTCTTGAATGAATGAATTTTTGTATAATGTCCTCAGCCCTTATTAGCTGTATGACCTTCTCTGTTTTTTTTTTTTACTTTTAGAAGTCCCAATTTGTTTATCTATAAACATAATATAATCTTTGCACTATGTGGCTCATCAGGTTCTTAAGAAGCAAGAATGTTATAAATTGTAAAGACCTAGACAATTGTGAATAATCATCATTATCATCCTTTTCCTCTTCAGCATTTCTATATAAATTTAGATGAAATTATTCTGGTCATGATGCAATTTGAGCCATGCATGACTCACTTAGGGAATATTCTGACTCCCCAGGAACTATCACAGATATAAGTAGCACCTAAAATTAATTTTGTTACTTTTTTTTCCACTTTATTTTCCTCCCACCTACCCCTTCCCCAAGAAAAGAAAAAAGATCCTTGTCATAAATATGCATAGTCAAGTCAAACAAATTCCTCTGTGGCATGATAGGAAAAAGTATTCATCTTTCTACATCTTTAGTCCATCTCTATCAGGAGGGGGTAATATGATTTATCACTTACTGGTTTTGGGAAATCATAGTTGAACATTGTGTCAAGTTCTTAAGTGTTTCAAAACTTTGTCTTTACAATGTTATTGCATAACTTCCTGGTTACACACACTTCATTGTACATTATTTAGTCTTGGAACTAGTAATTCAGTCTTTGAAGGCTTTAACTCTACCAATTTTCTGTGCCATCTTTCAAAGATCACACACACATCCCAGTTCTGAAATGGGAATTCATAGGCGGTTGATATGCAATGAGGAAAATTTCTGCTATGTACAACTGAGTCATGGAGTTCTTACAGTCAAACAATTTATATAACAATAATTCTATGAGAAATATCTTTGAAAGACTTACAACATTGCTCAATAATTCTCAACCAAGATACTTTTTTTCCAACTGCATGTTGATTTTTTAAACAATTGTTGTTTAAAAAAATTGTGTTCCAAATGCTCTCTCCTCTCTATTATCTCTTCACTGAGAGAGAGCAAGGAATTTGAGATAGATATACATGTGCAATGATGCAAAAAATATTTCCATATTAGTCATGTTGGAAAAGAAAAGAGAAAAAAAGCCAAGATAAAGAAAGTTTTAAAAAGTATACTTCAGGCTGCATTCAAGATTCTTCAGTTCTTTTTCTGGAAGTGGATATAATTTTTTATCATGAGACCTTCAGAATTGTTGTAGATCATTGTACTACTGAGAACAGCTACATCATTAACAATTCATCATTACAATATTGTTGTTACTGTATACATTATTCTCCTTGTTCTGCTCATTACATTTTGCTATCAGTTCATATAAGTTTTCCTAGGTTTTTCAAAACTATTATGCTTGTAATTTCTTATAACCCAATAATATTCCATCATAATCATTCACCAGAGTTTCTTCAATCATTACCCAGTTTATGGACATCCCCTCAATTTCCAATTCTTTTTTTTTTTTTAAAGCAATTGGGGTTAAGTTACTTGCTCAAGGTTACGTGGCCAGGTGTTGAATTTCCAATTCTTTGCCATCACAAAAATAGCTACTATAAATATTTTTGTAGGTATAGGCCATTTTCTTTTTTTTTTTTTTTAATTCTTTGGGATACAGACCTAGTAATGCTATTGCTGGGTCAAAGGGCATATATAGTTTTGTTACTTTCTGAACAGTGGTTCCTAATTGCTCTCCATAAGGGTTGGATCAGTTAAAAGTTCCACCAATAGTGCATTAGTTTCCCCATTTTCTCACATCTTCTTCAGTGTTTGTCATTTTCCTTTTCCATCCTATTAGCAAATCTGATAGGTGTGAGGAGAAACCTCAGAGTTGTTTTATTTTTTTTCCAATCCTCTCTCTTTTTTTTAAATTAAATTTTATGTTTAATTTTAGTTTACATCATTCATTTCCACAAGAATTTGAGTTACAAATTTTCTCCCCATCTCTCCCCAAGCCAGCACCCCAAAACAGTGATCCCAATGTATACCCCATCCCCTAATCTGCTCTCTCTCCAATATCCTCCCCCATACCCCCTCCAGATTTTCAGTAGGGCAAGATGGATCTCTATACCCCAGTGACTGTATATCTTATTTCCCAGTTGTAGGTAATATTATAATAATAATTATAATATATATATATATATATATATATATATATATTAAACATTTGATTTTAAAACTTTGAATTCCAGATTCTTTCCCTTCTTCCATCATCACTCACCTTTACTGGGAAAATAAGCAATTCAATATAGGTTGTACATATGTAGCTATGCAAAACCTTTCCATTGTGAATATATTGTGAAAGACTGACTCTATTTCCCTCCATCCTATCCCGCCCCCCCACTCGTTCTATTCTTTACTTTGATCCTGCCCCTTTTCAAAAGGGTATTCTTCCAACTTCCCTCCCTCCCCAACCTGCCCTCCCCTCCATCATGCCCCCTCTCATACCCTTCCCCCCTACTCTCCTGTAGGGTGAGACATCCTATTTAGTGTGTATGTCATTCCCTCCCTAGGCCAAATTCAATGAGAGTAAGGTTGACTAATTCTTTTTTGCCTTCCTGTTATTACCCTCCATTGTAACAGTTTTTCCTTGCCTCTTCTATATGAGATAATTTACTCCATTGTGTCTCACACCCTCCCCTCTCATTGTATGCCTCTCTTACCTCTCAATTACACCTTTGAAGTATCATCCCTTCCTATTCAATTAGTCCTGTGACCTCTATATATACCTGTACACATATATACGCACACTCACATATGTATTCATACACCTATATCCCCTCCTACATAGACATATATATGTATGTATGTGTGTATACACAAACACACATTTTTATTCCCTTCAACTATTCTCATACTGAGAAAAGTTTCATAAATTACAATTATCATTTTTCCATGTAGGAATGTAAATAGTTCAATGTTGATAAGTTCCTTATGATTTCTTTTCCCTATTTACCTTATGTTTCTCTTGCATCTTGTATCTGAATGTCAAATTCTCTATTCAGCTCTGTTTTTTTCATCAAGAATGCTTGAAAGTCCTCTATTTCATTGAATGACCATATTTTCCCCTGAAACATGATATTCAGTTTATGGGTAGCTGATTCTTGGTGTCAATGCCAGCTCCTTTGACCTCTGGAATATCATATTCCAAGGCCTTTGAACCCTCAATGTAGAAGCTGCCAGATCCTGTGTTACCTGATTGTGTTTCCACAATATTCAAATTGTTTATTCCTGGCTGCTTGTAATATTTTCTCCTTGATCTAGCTATAATATTTCTAGGAGTTTTCTTTTTGGGATCTTTTTCAAGAAGTGATTGGTGGATTCTTTCAACCTCTATTTTGCCCTCTCGTTCTAAAACATCAGGGCAATTTTCCTTGAGAATTTCTTGAAAGATGATTTCTAGGTTCTTTTTTTGATCATGAATTTCAGGTATTCCAATAATTTTTAAATGTTCTCTCTTGGATCTATTTTCCAGGTCAGTGGTTTTTTCCAGTGAGATATTTCACCTTGCCTTCTATTTTTTCATTTGTTTGGATCTGTTTAATTGTATCTTGATTTCTCACAAAGTCACTAGTTTCCATTTGCTCCAATCTAATTCTGAAGGAGTTATTCCCTTCAGTGAGCTTTTAAGATTCTTTTTTTATCTGGCAAATTTGGCTTTTTAAGGCATTCTTCTCCTCATTGCCTTTTTGATCCTCTTTTGCCATTTGAGTTAGTCTATTTTTTAAGGTGTTGTTTTCTTCAGTCAGGTTGTTGACTCTCTTTTCATTATTTTCTTGCATCATTCTCATTTCTATTCCCAACTTTTCCTCTACTTCTCTTATTTGGTTTTCAGAATACTTCTTAAGCTTCTCTATGGCCTATAACCAGTTCATATTTTTCTTAGAAGCTTTTGGTGCAGGGGTTCTGACTTTGTTGTCTTCCTCCTATTCCATGCTTTGATCCTTTTTGTCCCCAAAATGGGAGTCTAATGTCGGATTGCTCTGCTTGCTTTGCTTCCTTTGCTTTCTCATGTTACCATTCAATTACTTGGATTTTGAGCTTTTTGCCACAGTAGAACTCTGCTTCCAGAGAGGGAAGCTTTGTTACAAATGGCTAGTGTTTTCTTAACTGCTGGAACTATTAGTTGGCTGCCCTCTCTGAAGCCTCCACATGCTCTGGCACACTGGTCACGCACCCCAAGACCTCCACCCTAGACAGCAATCCATATCCAAGCAGGTTAAAGCAAAAGCAGTTACCCCTCAGACTGGTCACTTGGGCCCCTTCAATCTGCAGGGCAGGCATTCAGAAGCAGCCATGCTTCAGCAGCTGCATGGCTGCAGCACCTCTTCTCCCTCTGGGGGCAGAGGCTGGACTGCACTCCTGGACCCCTGCTCCCGAAGTTCACTGACCTCTCACTTTGTCATTGTCATTTATGGGTTGATAATTCTGGCAACTGCCACAGCTGCTGGTGATCTACTCTCCTGACATCCCTGTATACAGGGCTGGTCAGGCCATCCTAAAGCTAAAACCTCAGCCTCACATGGGGCTGGGCTCTGCTTCAAGAGTACTGCACTGGCCACTTCCTCCCTGCTTCCTGGGCTGTCTTCAGTGGGATATTATTTTCTCTCTGTCACTTTGTGGGTTCTGTAACTCTAAAGTTTGTTTAAAGTTATTTTTTAACATGTATTGGAGGAGGTGGAAGTGGGAGCAGTGCGGAAGTCCTATTTCAACTCCATAATCTAGAGTTGTTTTATTTTAATGTATATAGAATTTTCCCCAATTATATGTAAAGATATATTTTAACTTTCATTTTTTATAAGATTTTGAGTTCCAAATTTTTCTTCCTCTCTCTTTTTCTTCCTCCCCAAGACAGCAAGCAACTTGATACAGATTATACATGTGCAATCATGTTAAACAGAGTTCCACATTAGTCATGTTGTGCAAGGAACAGAACAAAAGGGAAGCACACACACACTCACATACATACATACACACAAAAATCCAAAGAAAGTGAAAATACTGTGCTTAAACCTGCATTCAGACTCTAGAAGTTCTTCCTCTGATTCTGGATAACGTGTTCCATTGTGAATGTGTTGGAATTGTCTTGGATCTCATTGGAAAGAGCTAAGTCTATGATAGTTAATAATCATATAATGTTGTTTTTTATTTCAAATGCTTTATTAACTTCTGATATACATCATTCATTTCTGCCAGGTTTTCAGTTACAAATTTTCTCCCCGTTTTTCCCCTACCCACCTCCCCAAAATAGCAGTCCCACAGGATATGCCCTCCTCCAAACTGCTCTCTCCCATATTTTTTCCCATACCCCTTTCAACTTTTCCAGTGGATCTCTATGCTCCAGAGTATATATATCTTATTTCCAAATTACATGTAAAATAGTATTAATAATAGTATATATATTTGAATATTTGACTTTAAAACTTTGAATTCCAGATTCATTCTCTTCCTCCCTTGTCACCCACCCTTACTGGGAAGATAAGCAGTTCAGTATAGGTTGTACATGTGTGGTTCTTGCAAAACAATAACATAATAGATAGATCGTAAAAGACTGACTATATTTCCCTCCCTCCTATCCCACCTCCCACTTGTTCTTTTCTCTACTTTTATCCTGTCCCTTTTCAAAAGTGGGTGCTTCCAACTTCCTTCCCCCCCCCCCAGGCTGCCCCTCCCTTCCATCATCCCTCCTCTCATCTCCTTCCTCCCCTACACTCCTGGAGGGTGAGATACCCTATTTAGTGTGTATTTCATTCCCTCCTCAAGCCAAATTCAATGGGAATAATGTTGACCCATTCCCTTTTGCCTTCCTATTCTTCCTCTTCATTGTAACCATTTTCCCTTGCCTCTTCTATATGAGATAGTTTGCCCCATTCTGTCTCTCCCCATCTCCTCTCATTATATTCCTCTCTCACCTCTTAATTTAACCTTTTAAGTATCATCCCTACCTGTTAAATTGGTCCTGTGCCCTCTATCTATGCATACCTGTAAACATATATACACAAATTCACATATGTATTCATATGCCCATATACCCTCCTATATAGACATAATTATGTGTGTGTGTGTATACATACACATTTTTCTACTGAGAAAAGTTTCACAAGTTACAATTATTGTTTTTTCATGTAGGAATGTTAATAGTTCAACTTTGATAAGTTCCTTATGATTTCTTTTCCCTTTTTATCTTCTCATGCTTCTCTTGCTTCTTGTATCTGAATGTCAAATTTTCTATTCAACTCTGTTTTTTTTTAGCAAGAATGCTTGAAAATCCTTTATTGCACTGAATTATCCATATTTTCCCCTGAAATATGATACTCAGTTTTGCTGGGTAGGTGACTCTTGGTTTTAATCCCAGCTCCTTTGACCTCTGGAATATCATATTCCAAGCCCTTAGATCCCTCAGTGTAGAAGCTGCCAGGTCCTGGGTTATCCTGATTGTGTTTCCACAATATTCAAATTGTTTCTTCCTGGCTGCTTGTAATATTCTCTCCTTAATCTGGGAATTCCAGAACCTGGCTATAATATTCCTAGGAGTTTTCTTTTGGGGATCTTTTTCAGGAGGTGATCGGTGGATTCTTTAAACCTCTATTTTGCCCTCTGATTCTAAAACATCAGGGCAGTTTTTTTTGAGAACTTCCTGGAGGATGATTTCTAGCCTCTTAGTTTGATCATGGCTTTCATGTAGTCCAATAATTTTTAAATTATCTCTCCTGGATCTGTTTTCCAGGTCAGTGGTTTTTCCCATGATATATTTTCATATTGCCTTCATTTGTTTGGATCTGTTTAACAGCATCTTGATTTCTCATAAAATCATTAGCTTCCACTTGCTCCAATCTAATTCTGAAGCAATGATTTTCCTCAGTGAACTTTTGAGATTCTTTTTCCATCTGGCAAATTTGGCTTTTTAAGGCATTCTTCTTCTCATTGCCTTTTTGAGCCACTTTTACCATTTGAGTTAGTTTATTTTTTAAGGTGGAATTTTCCTCAGTCAGGCTGTTGACTCTCAGTTATCATATAATGTTGATGTTACTTTGTATAATGTTCTCTTGACTCTGCTCACTTCACTTAGCATCTATTCATGTAAGACTTTCCAGGTTTTTTTCTGATATATGCCTGCTCATCCTTTGTTATAGCACAATAGTATTCTATTACATTCATATACCACAATTTGTTCAGCTATTCCTCATTTGATGGTCATTCCCTCAATTTCCAACTCTTTGCTACCACAAAAAGAGCTGCTATAATTACTTTTGTACATGCAGGTGCTTTCCCCCTTTTTTAAATGTTCTCTTTGGAATACACAGCTAGCAGTGGTGGTAATGCTACATCAAAAGGTATGAACAATTCAATTGCCATTATGGCATAGCTCTAAATTTCTCTCCAGAATGGCTGGATTCACCACTCCACCAATGATGCATTAATGTCCCAATTTTCTTCTCTAACATTTACCGATTGTCCTTTTCCATCATATTAGCCAATTGTGATTGATGTGAGGTAGTGCCTCAGAGTTGTTTTAATGTGCATTTCTCCAGTCAGTAGTGATCTAGAACATTTTTTCATGTAACTACAGATAACTTTGATTTCTTCATCTGATAGCTGCCTATTAATATCATTTGACCAATTATCAACTGGAGAATTATGAGTGTTCTTATAAATTTGACTTCTCTATATATTTGAGAAATGAAGCTTTTGTCAGAGAAACTTGCTATAAAAAAATTTTCCTCAGTTTTCTGCTTTCCTTCTAATCTTCATTGAATTGGTTTTGTTTGTGTAAACACTTTAATGAAATAAAAATTATCCATATTATATCCCCTTTATTTTGTATTTTACAGAAATTATTTTATATTTTACATAATATATCCATTTTTATCTCATGTTTAGTCATAATATTCCTTTATCTGCAGATCTGACAGGTAAACTAGTCTGTCCTCCCCTTATTTGTTTATACTATCATCCTTTATATCTAAAATACGGACCCATTTTGATCTTATTTTGGCATATGGCATAAGAGATTGGTCTATATCTAGTTTATGTGAAACTGCTTTCCATTTTTCCTGGCATTTTTTTCATATAGTAAATTATTTTCCCCAAAGCTTAGATCTTTGAGTTTTTCAAACAGTAGATTATGATAGTCATTCACTACTCTGTCTTGTGTGCATAAACTATTCCACTGATCCATCATTCTTTTTCTTAGCCAGTTACAGATTGTTTTGGTGATTACAACTTTTTAAAACAGTTTGAAATCTGATATGGCTAAGCCACCTTTCTATACATTTCTCCCCATTAATTTCTTTGGTATTCTTTACCTTTTGTGCTTCCACATCAATTTTGTTATTATTTTTGTCTAGCTCTATTTAAAAAACGGAGTTTGAATGGAATGGCACTGAAAAAGTAAATTAGTTTACGTAGAAGTTTCATTTTTATAATATTGACTTTGCTTACCTTTGATCAATTAATATTTTTCCAGTTGCTTAGATCTGATTTTATTTGTGTAGAAACAGTTTCATAATTAGGTTTATATAGTTCCTGTGTTCATATTGGCAGATAGATTCCCAAGTATTTTATATTTTCTACTATTATTTTAAATGGAAATTTATCTTTCTGTCCCTTGCTGATGTGTTTCATTGTTAATATGTAGAAATGCTGATGATTGATGTTGGTTTATTTTGTATTCTGCAATTTTGCTGAAGTTGCATATTATTTCAATTTTTTTAGGTGATTTTCTAGGGTTCTTCAAGTATACCATCATATCATCTGCAAAGAGTGATAGTTTTATTTCCTCATTGCTTGTTCTAATTTCTTTAATTTTTTTCCCCTCTAATTTTATAGCTAACATTTCTAGTGCAATATTGAATAATAATGGTGACAAAGGGCATCCTTGCTTCACCTTTGATCTTATTGGGAAGGCTTTTAGTTATCTCCATTACAGTTAATACTTGCTAATAGTTTAGAAAGATATCACCTATCATTTTTAGGAAAGATCCATTTATTCCTATACTTTCTAGTGTTTTTTTTAATTAATTTGTTTGTTTACTTTTAGTTTACAGGATTCAATTCCACAGTTCCTTGAGTTTCACATTTTGTCCTCCTCCCTCTCCTCCCCCCCCCCTTGGCAGCATATAGTCAAATATAGGATCTGTAAATACTTTCACATTGTACATTAGTCAGGTTATAAAGACGGATTGTATCAGATGGAATGAAAAATGGTAAAGAGGACATAAAACCAAAGAAGAAAAGGAAAAAGATCAGGTATTTTGCTTCCATCTGGATATAAACTCAGTTCTTTCTCTGGATGCACACATTTCTCTCCATCATGAGTCTTTTGGGATTGACTTATTTCACTGCATTGCTGAGAAGAATCCAGTCTATCAAAATTGGTCATCACACATACTTTGTGTCTACGATTGTGTACAAAATTCTCCTGGTTCTACTCTTCTCACTCAGCATCAGTTCGTATAAGCCTCTCAAGGTAAATAGGAAGTCCATCTGCTCCTCGTTTCTTACAACACAATAGTATTCCATAGCATGCATAAACCACAACTTGTTCAGCCATTCTTTTTTTTTAAGCAATCGGGGTTAAGTAACTTGCTCAAGATTACAGGGCCAGTTATTATTTCTGGGTGTAGTGCTGAGTATCTGAGCCCAGATTTGCTCCAGGTCATCGCAACACTGGAGCCCGTGCTCTTACTCACTGAGCCACCTGGCCGCCCCTAAGCAATTGGGGTTAGGTAACTTGCTCAAGGTTACATGGCCAGGTGTTTCTGGGTGGGTGCTAAGTGTCTGAGCCCAGGCTTTGATCTCCAGGTCTCCTCAACACTGGAGCCAGTGCTCCCACTCTCTGTGCTACCTGGCCGCCTAGTGTTTTTTTTTTTTTTTAATAGAAATGAGAGTGATATTTTGTCAAAAGCTTTTTTTTTTTACTTCTATTGAAGTAATCATATGATTTTTTTGGTTATTTTTGTTATTTATATCGTCAGTTATGCTGATAGTTTTCCTATTGAACCACATTGCATTTCTGGTTTAAAGCTCACCTGGTCATGGTGTATGATCTTTGTTATATATTTCTATAATCTCCTTGCTAGTATTTTATTTAAATTTTTTTCATCAATATTCATTATGGAAATTGTTCTATATTTCTACAATTTTGTTTCTGTTTTTGTTCTTTCTATTTTAGTTATCAGTACCATATTTGTGTCATAAAAGGAATTTGGTAGGGCCCCTTCTTTGCCTATTTTTCCAAATAGCTTATGTAATATTTAAATTAATTTTTCATTAAAAGATTGGAAGAATTAATTTGTAAATCTATCTAGTCCTGGTGATTTTTTTCTAAGGGGCCTCATTGATTGCTTGTTCAATTTATTTTTCTAAGATATGGTTATTTGTGTATCTATTTCATTTTCTGTTAATCTGGGCAATTCATATTTTTTATAAGTATATAACCATTTCACTTAGATGTTGGATTTGTTGGCATATAATTGGGAAAAATAGCCCCTAATAATTGCTTTAATTTCATCTTCATTTGTGGTGAATTCACCTTTTCGATGCTGAAAAGTTTTCTTTTATTTTTAAGATCAAATTAATCAATGATTTATCCATTTTTTTGCTTTTTCCTCCCATAAAATCAGCTCCTAAATTTATTTATTAGTTCAATGATTTTCTTACATTCAATTGTATTAATCTCTCCTTTGATTTTTAGTATTTCCAATTGGTTTTTAATTAGGGCTATTAAATTTGTTCTTTTCCTAGGTTTTTTTTTTAATTTTATTTTTTTGGTTTCATGCCCAATTAATTTCTCTCTTTTAATGATGTAAGCATTTGGAGATACTCATTTCCCCTTAAATATTGTTTGGCTGCATACCATAAATTTTGGAATGTTGACCACAATAATTTTAATAAATATTTTTATAACTATTTCAAAACAGTTATTTTACTTTATGATCCTATGTATTCTGTTTTATGTTTAATACAATTATTTTGGGTCCATGGGATTCACTAGACTGATAAAGTATTTTAGTATACACCTGGTAATATTATATAGTACCACCCCACTGTGGGTTAATCAATTAGACAATGACCTTAAATTTAGAGAATGCTAAAGCAGGATAGAGGTAGTGGTAGCTATTTTGCTCACAGCCTGAAGAATTTAGAGGGTGTTCATCTGCCAAGAAATCTTTCTTGTTGTGGCAGTCTGGAAATATAGGATCAAATAAGATAAGGTATACAATGTGTTTTTCAAATAGTAAAGTACTCTATAATTGCCTGCTATTTTTTTTTGTTATTGTTAACAGTAATGAATATACTTCTAAGAAGCTTCTTTGTGTTTATTGCCAGGATTTAAGCTTTAAGAATTAGTGCACTATTTTATAATAACCTAATGACCTGGAAAAGAGCTTCACCATCCTTCAGAAATATAGGAATTTATCCAACCCACAGGTTAGACAGCGGGGTTAACTTTTTTTCCTATATAAATTCACATCTGAAACCTCAGTTGGAAAGTATGTGACATTTTCTAAATCTATATTTTTCTTAATGTGATTTTTTTCACATAAAATAATTTTGAAAGTTTGGTAAGAACAATTTTTTTTTCTAAATTACTTGAGTCGCTATCTATTTAAAGAAAAATGAAATTTTACAAACTTCTTGAACTGTACTAGGGATCTGGTGACAGGAATTCTACCTGGACTTGTTTATCGAGACAAGAGATTTTATTCCTAGACAGAAGTTTTTAGTAATAAGGTAACTGAGACTTATAATATCTCTTTATTCCATTAAACACAACCATTTTTTTTTCTGGAATGAGACATGTTTTATTTACAATCTTCTAACTCTCTCAATTCAGGAAGAAATCTGAATAAATTCTGTCACCCAAGTTTACTAGAATAATGGGTAGTATAGGAATGCAAAGGGGAAAAACCCTTGAATGTATGAGATGTAAGGCTATGGAATCCATTTTCCTTCACAAATTAGAAGTCACCATGTAGCTAGTTGAAATTCATTCTCATCTCACATCAATTTATTAAATGATATTGTGCTAATTTTTTAAATCCCTGTCAAATAAAGGCAGAGACACAGCAAGTGAGGCAGCCAAGAAAAATCTGTACATTCATCACTCAGATAGTCATTGAAATGAAAAACCCATCTCATGGAAGATGAGCACCCTGGAGGTTGTTCATTTTGTCACAACATATAAAGACTTTCCTACCACAACTGCATTAGTTTATGGACAGTGAGAGTTAAAGATGGATTTAATATTTCATATAAAGCCAGAATATAATGTGTTCCAAAGATTAAGTAAACAAAAAGATCTGTCTTGAATGGTCTCACATGATTGTGTTTGGTCGTTGTATTTTCTCCCCCTAATCACCTCCACTCCCTTGGGGATTGGTATTCTGTGTATTTCACATAAAGATAATATTAGCCAAAGTTTCTGGTAAAGTGATAGAAAAGGTATAATCTATAGGAAAAGAAATTGAGCAAGGGATAGCTGAAACTGCAATGGATGACAAACAGGATAACGTATTTGTTCCTGATGATACACCAAGTGCCAATATTACTGTGAAAAAGCCCTAGTTATAGACTACACACTCTGTTCCCCACCCTTACCCTTTGCTATAAAGGGAATTGTTCTCCAGGGGCATCTACTGAGAGCATGTACAAAAGAAATGAGGTTAGTTTTATTAATTTACTTTCTTCACAACTGAATAGCCATAGCTTTATTCTCTCATTCCCCTTGGCACTACTTTGTTCCTTTCTTTAATAACAGTAAATGTGAAAAATCAGGATTTGTTCTATTCAGCTCCATTTCACTTGGAGCGCTGTAGGGAGATGAGTTTTGAAATTGTTCACTGTAATGTATAGGAGATCTGGATTCACTTTACTGATGATGCGGTATCATTGTAAATGACTCACTTTGGGATGTATGGCTTTATTAGAGCATTAAGTCTTGAACTCCTGACTCTGTTTGAGTGGCACCAGCAATTGCTTAGGAAGAATTGCTGAGACCTCTAAGAGCTACTCCTTTCTACACTGCTCTGTTGTCAATGCAAGTAAAGCTTATTGGCAAATACAGTCAAGCCTACAGAGAGCAGAAAATTTGAAACCTGGTAACAACCAAAAGAAGGTTTTTTGTTGTTGTTCATTTGTTTTGACGAAGTAGGTTTCTGGGTTTCAAGCTAGAAAGGACCATAAGAGCAACCATGTCAAAATTCTTGATTTAAGAGATGAGGAAGCTGAGGCAAAAGGAGAGGACATGCTTAAATTAAGTTTACATAATTATAAACTGCCAATATTGAACCCAAGTTCTCTGAATTCAAACTTTGAATTACACAACATTCCTAGCACCAAATGCTACCTGAGGCTATGCTACTAAATTGGGTCGCTAAGTGGCAGAGTACATAGAAGGCTGGGTCTGGAGTCAAGAAGATTTCAAATCTGGCCTCAGACACTAGGTCACTGTGTGACCCTGGGCAAGTCACTTAGCCTTAGTTATTTTCATCTATAATAAAAAGAAACAATAATAGTGCTGACATCTCAAGATTTTTGTGATAAAATGAGATAATAATTGCAAAGTACTTAGTATAGTGCCTGACACATAGTAAGTGCTATATAAATTATATTAGTATTATTATATGCATTCTACCTTCTTTCCAGAACATTAAAAGAAATATTAAAAAATGATTACAGAAAGAATGGATTTTCTTAATAAAAAATACTAAAAATAGGACAAAAGAAAACAAACTAAAAGAAACAGCAACAACACTCACAAAACTAGAAAATCTAAACAGGTTAAGTAATTAAAAAGGCATTTCTCTATATCTCCATCCTCAATTAGTCACTCAGTCAACAAGCATTTATCAAGGGGTGGCTAGGTAGCACAGCAAGTAAGAGCACCGGCTCTAGTGTCGGGATGACCTGGGGATCGAATCCAGGCTCAGACACTTAGCACCCACCCAGAAACACCTAGCCGTGTAACCTTGAGCAAGTTACTTAACCCCAATTGCGTAGGGGCGTCTAGGTGGCTCAGTGAGTAAGAGCACTGGCTCCAGTGTTGGGATGATCTGGGGATCAAATCTGGGCTCAGATACTTAGCACCACACCCAGAAATAACTGGCCATGTAACCTTGAGCAAGTTACTTAACCCCGATTGCTTTAAAAAAAAAAAAAAAAACAAGCATTTATCAAGCTCATACAATAAGTATGTAACTGTGTAATTGGGACAAAAAAAAAAGACAGGAGCAATGTACTTACCCTCAAAGATCTTACCTTCTAATAGACAAGTCAACATGCAAATAACTATGTAGTACAAGATATATACAGTGTAAATGGGCAGTAATTTCAAATGAAAGGCACTAGGTGGGGAGAAGTAGAAGACAGGTGGAATTTGACCTGTGTGTTGAGGAAGCTGGGAAAAGTAGGAGAGAAGAAATTAGAAGAGAGAGTATTCCAGGCATGGTAGATGAACAGTGCAATGATAAGGAGTTGGAAGATTGAGTGCTATGGGTGAGGAAGAGAAAGTCTAGTTTCTCAGGCTTTTAAAATGTATAAATGGGAGAAAAGTTTAAGAAGATTTAAAGGTAGGAAGGGGCCAAATTGCAAAGGTCTTTAAATGCCAGAGAGAGAGAAGCAAAGCAGTCTTGATGATTTGCCAAAGTGTAACAACAGAGTCAAATACAAAGACAGAACTGAAGCACAGTCCTTGTTAAAAAGCCAGGCTATTTATTATTTAATGTGTCTTTGCTTACCTTTTTATTCTATCAGTCAAAATCCCTCCTGGATACTTTTCTTGAAAGGCAAGATAATAAAGTCTAGCTTCCTCATTTTGCAAATTAAAAAAATTGAAGCCCACATAGATTAATAAACTTTCTCAAAGTCACATAAAAAGTAATTAGTAGGGGTGGCCAGGTAGTACAGTGAGTAAGAACACCGGCCCCAGTGTCAGGATGACCTGAGGATCGAATCCAGGCTCAGATGCTTAGCACCACTCCCAGAAATTACTGTCTGTGTAACCTTGAGCAAGTTACTTTAAAAAAAAAAGTAATTAATAAAACAGAGATTAGAACCTGGGTCTTCTAATTCCCAATATACTCTTTTTCTACTGAACCATGTTGCCTCAATATATAGATTTTTTTTAATGAGAAAGTCAGCTGCAGGATGTTTTCTCATCAGACTCTCACAAATTTTATTCTATATATATCACATCTTCAAAGTCCAAGAAAAAGTAAGAAAAGGAAAGTAACAAAGACTATAAAATTCCATTATGTTTATTGTTTATTGATCACAAAATCAGATTGTAGAATAAAATATTGCTTTAATGACTGTCCTCCATCACCTAAATATGTTTCTGTTCCAAATGTGTCAGAATTATATAATATTCCTCAAAAGGCATGACAATTTTAATAGACAATATTCTGATAGTATTTCTCCTTCCCTCCTACTTGAGCTGCTAATTAGATTTAGAGGAAGCCATGGAGAGAGAGACAGAGAGACAGATACAGAAAGAGAGAGACTGAGAGAGGAGAGACACAGAAACAGAAAGACAGAGAGAGAAAAATCAGAAAGAGAGAAATACACAGAGAGAGACAGAAAATGACACAGAGACATCTAGAAAATAGGGTTCTTAGGGCAATGAATATTTTTGTCTTTCTTTGTATCCCTAACACTGCACAAAGCCTAGGATATAATATGTGCCTTAAAAAGGCTTATTGATGGGGTGACTAAGTGGTGTCGTGAATAGAGCATCAGCTCTGGAGTCAGGAGAACCTAAGTTCAAATCTGGACACAGACACTTAACACCTCCTAGCCTTGTGACCTTGGACAAGTCACTTAACCCCAATTGCTCTGCCTTCCCCCCTCCAAAAAAGCAAAAAATAAAAAAAAATTCTTGTTGACTGGATAATTTTGTATCATAAATATAGACATAATGGGAAATTTTGGAGGCAACTTTTTTCAGTCCCTTCATTTTACTGATAGGGAAATTGATTCATGACTATTTTGGTACATTAAACTAAACTATGTTTCCATTGTACTATGGTTTACTGTAACAACTGTGCTGCCTATGAAAAATTTTAAAGTCATTTTATCATCTTGAAGATGATTGTTTAGAATATCAGACATATTGCTGACCTCAGACCTTGTTAGATCTTATAGTTTCTTAGTATTAGACACTTAGTACATTGGGAGAGAGTTATCCTTCTTTCAAAAACCCCACATGGACGTGTAAAGATGAAATAGACATAATTACTTACCCCTATGTAACCTATTCCTTCTTTGAGGAAAGGGAATTTATTAATTAATTTGTTTATTCATTCATTTTTAGGGTAGGTGGGGAAGGAAGGTATGAAACTGTGATTTCATAAGTCTAGGGCAGGGTTTCTTAAATTTTTTCTACTCGGGACCCCTTTTTACATTTTGTCAGCGTTCATTCCTGCAAAGTGCACATAATTTCTATTCAGAACAAGTTTGCAGTGAATTTGTGCAGTTTTGCAACACGGGCAAGCACTGCCAGAAACACCTTGGATTCATTATGCATTTGATTTTAAATTAATTTTTGTTCATATTCAGAAACCTTTTACTGTTGCCAAATTTTTTGAAACCCCATATAGCATTAGAACCCATAGTTTAAGAAGCCCTGGTCTAAGGCAGGGGTGGGGAACCTGGGGCTTTAAGATCACATGTGCCTCCTAGGTTCTTAGGTGTTTTACAGAAAAATCCTTTTATTAAAGGGATTTGTTCTGTGAAGTTTAGGTCGCACTTAAGGACCCAGAGGACCCACATGTGGCCTCGAGGCTGCAGTTTGCCTACTCCTGGTCTAGGGAATACCTGGTAAGAAAATCTCCTTAGAAATAGAGATTAATAAGAATGCTACAACATACAGTCTTTCTTCTTCTTTTCTTTTTTTTCTTTGGAGGTGGGAAGGTGAGGCATTTGGGATTAAGCGACTTGTCCAAGGTCACACAGCTAGTTAAGAGTCAAGTGTCTCAGGCCAAATTTGAACTCAGGTCTTCCTGACTCCAGGACCAGTGCTCTATTCACTGTGCCACCTAGCTGCCCCAACATATAGTCTTAAACAGGTGCTTTGGAAAGTGAAAATTTCAGTGACTCACCCAGAGTCTCACAGACACAATGTGTTAGAGGTATAACCATAAATCAGGTCATCCCAACTTCAAACCTTGTCCTCTAGCCAATAGGCTTTTCTGCCTGTGTCCAGGGGAGCATAGAGACCACAAAACATTCATCACATCTCAGACAACATATACACCAAAGGATGCACTAATGTTGCTGCTGTTCACAGTTATGAAGTGTAATCAGTGCAGTTTTGCTGGATGACAGGAAGTCTTTTAAAAAGTTGGGCTGTCTGATTGCCCATGGATGCAGGCTAAAAGCCTTTTAGTTTACTCAAAATAAGATAAGTGACTCCAGATTTGATGGTACCATTATTGAGTTAAAGTCATTGTGACAGAATCCATGAGTATCAGGTCCAGTGGGAGTGAAATTCTTAAATTAAGGCTTCAAACTGTCTTTTCACAACCCTTTCTTTGCATTATAAATTGTGGAATATTATTTCCATGCAGCTTCTTCTTAGCCACACTTCATTTTATAAAACATAATTACCTCACAATTTCTTAGCAAATGTTTAGATTACACAGTTTAATAATGGGCACTAATTCATTTCATCACAAAATGTTAATTTTAACAACCAAGTAAATACACTGTAATTAGAGATCCATGGTTCTAATTTCGTAATTCAATACACATCCTGAGAAGTGTGTGATAACAGCACAAAAACAGCATTAGGTCCCATGCATCAGTCGAATGAATCTGATAGTCTCTACAATCATCTTCAAGTGGATTAAATGACACTCAAAAGTTTCCCTGAGTGGTAAGGTGTTGAGAAGAGTAACACTTACAAAGATTCATGTTGTGGATAACTAACAAAGATCAGCAGCATCCTTTTATGGATCACAGTGTCATGCTATGTCTTCCTGATACACTATTTTTAAAGAATTTCAGAGTGTTTTCTTTCTATAATGGAGGCAAAAGGACCAAAAAAAGAGATGATTACCTGGTCTTTAAGTCATTATGTGAATATCCCCACCCTCAATAATAATGTGAGAGCTTAGGACCAAAATTGAAAAAAAAAATCCTTAATCCATTGGAAGGATAATCCACTAGCCTGCAAATTCCTTGAGGCCGAGGAAGTTGTCATGTTTAACAGTATAATTTTCTCCATCTGAATCATGGTATTGTACACATAGAAGAAACTTTATGAATATTTTTTATGTGATGAAGAAATTGATGCCAAGACACAGAGGAAAGAGTATTAACTTGGAGTCACGTGGTAATATAACCTTGACTGTCCAGGCCCTCACTACTTAGAGGTCAGGTACCTTACATTTCATCTTTTCCTCATTGTTCTCTGGTACACATAAGAGATTTTAGGGGTGTTCAGTCTCTCTGCCATTAACTCAAGCTCAGTGACAGTGTTTTTCTAAAAGGTTCCCTGCACTATAGTTCTATTAAGGCAGATTAGCTTTTACAAAGAAATATTTACTTCAGATGCATAACAAGAAGAAATATAAAAACATCTGCCCCAGTACCTAGAGAGGGACAAATTTTCCCCTAATGTCATATCAGTATCTGGGGTGGAGACAGGGCTTAGATTCACAGCTTAACTGAATTCCTATAAAATCATGTTCAGCAAGTTCTAAGTCCAATGTCCCCTTGGTCTCAAGTTTCAGTACCCTGGCTTCTCGGGGCTTCTCTCCTGGCCTGGCAGCAACATCTGGTCTGGAATCCTGCCTTTAAGGTTGCCATGGATCAAGCTCCCTGTACCTGAAACTTGAATGGACAAAGAAGAATAAAACCCCATACCTGATTCTTGGGGCTGGGACTGCAGGATTTAAAAGGGACAAGGGATATATAGTCTTTCCTCCACACCCAGCTCAGGCACGATGCCTGAATGAATAAAACCACCACTCTCTAGATGCTGCCAGAAAAAGAGATACCATCGCAGTCTGGAAGTTTTAAAGATGCACCTTGTTCATGATATTCAGCCAATAGAAAAAATCTGCTCCCGTCCACTTGATAGAATAGCACAGAGTGTTTTCTCTGAGAAACAGGTCCCTGCTGTCTCCTACATAGGTGCTTCCATCTTAAGTGATCATAGCATGCCCAAAGCCAGGATAGATTCAGATCATAGATTTAGACCTGGAAGGGAACTTAGAGGTAATTGAGTCTGACCCCTTCATGTTATAGAAAAGGAAATTAGACTGAGTAGGTGACTTTCCCAGAGTTAAATAATTAGTATCTGAGGAAGGATTTGAAATCAGAACTTCTTGACTTGAAGAACTTCTGGCTCAGAAACTTAATTAGGTGTATATTGAACTTTCTGAGCCTCCTTTCCTATGTGAAATATGGAGATGATAATACTCTCCTTTTATTTCTCCATTCTTCTCCTTTTCTCTTGCCCATTCTGTTGCTCCACACCACAGAACAATGAAAAATGCCTATCTAAGCAGTCAAATTTGGCATTTCCTGACTAGTGTAATCATCTGGATAATTGTTCTAGTGTAAATGTAGCCAAGACTGCTTCTTTGCTTCAGAATGCACATGAAATGGTTTCTATTAGCAATCATAAACTGTACACTATCCCTTGCCAGACATATTTTATTATTGAACCATTGCAAAAGTAAGGAACCGAGGTCATTTCAGAGAAAAAAGCTCCTTAATTCAAATAATCAGAGAAGTCATGATGTCAATAAGGTCTTGAAATTGGAAAATATCATTAATAAAATGCATGTTAAAAGGAGATGAAAATATTAATGCATTTTGTTAGCAATACCTAATCTATTGCCATGAAACAGCTTGTGTAACTGGGAGAATGTGGCTCACTGAGTGCTTGCAGTCTACTACAGAGCACATAATAATGTAATTGGGCCAGAAGTGAAAGGAATAGGCAAATTGACAGAAGAAATATACTGCAGGCTCGGAATGATATCCCTTGAAGAAAGGAGAAACAAAGGCAAACAGTTTAGCTATGAAAAGCTTTATTTAAAAATCTTCAAAAGTCTTGAATATTCTAGTGGGTGATTGAAAATACAGATTTAAAGGATGCTTTTGAGAAGGATTAGAGAAAGTGGAATATACTACTATATACCAGGTGTGGGCTAAGCACTTTACAGATGTGTAATCTGATCTTCACAACAACCCTGGGAGGTAGGAGCTATTAGGATTCCCATTTTACAGTTGATGAAACTGAGGCAAGGAGAAGTTAAATAATTTGTCCAGAGCCACACAATTAAAGTGGTTTAGACTTTATTTGAACTCAGGTCTTCCAGACTCCATCACTCTATGCATTGCACCACTTAGCTGCCCCGAATTCTGCCCATTCACCAAAGCCCGTCATGCCCATGATTTTATTTTATTTTTTTTATTAGAAGAGATAGCATCTACTCCTATTTTAATTTTGATGGCTCTGCAAATATGCAAAGCAGTACTGGCTAATAGCATCAGAAAAAAAAGGATAAGTGCATCTCTCATTCTTTAATTAAACTCTGTGATTCTATGGCTAATAGTTTATAAGACAGCATTTTAGGCATCTAGAACAAGTGTTTCCCTTCTCAATCATAAGGGAAATGAGGACCAAGAAAATTGTTAGAAAAAGGATAGGATTTGCCAATCCATGTTTCACCTTGGAATTTATTTCCCCTGTCTGGGACATGAGATGCTTTCATTTTTAAGACAAAGGGAAAGGAATGATTTTTTTTTTTTGACAAATCAAACCATTTTGCATGCCGTAGCAAAGCCTTAACTCCCATTATTACCTAAATCTGAATTCAAATACTCTAAACTGTTTACTGCATATTGATATCTACACATTTTTCAAAGAAACTTATACAGCAAAGTTATAGAAATGATTCTTATTGTCCTTAACACCATTCCACATGAAATTTATGGCATAAAGAAGTAGATTTAAAAAAAATTACTCCTACCTTGAGTGAATCCAAAAATGATACTATTCAGCTTCATTCATTTAAATATCAAATAATTTTTAAGCAGCTACATGGTAGAGTGGACAAAGCAGTTTACCTGGAGTCAAGAATATCTGGGTACTAATCCAGATGCAGATACTTACAAATTGTATGACCCCGGCCAAGTCACTTAACCTATTCTGCTCCAGTTTTCTGATATGTAAAAATAGGATCATAAATAACAGCTTCCTCTTTGAGTTGTTCTGGGTATTAAATGAGATAATATTTTAAATTTACTTTGAAAATCTTAAAATACTAGATAAGTGCTAGCTATTATTAGTATATAATCAGTATAATAGGCATAACAAATTTTAGGAAAACATAATAAATTAAAATTTAATCTTATGAAACAGATTACTTGGGGAATAAATATCAACATTATTAAAGGGCTATCTTTTATTTTTTGAACTTAGGCAGTGTGGTCTAGTGAGGAGAAAGCTAGGCCTCAAGTCAAGAAGATGAGAGCTTAAGACCTGCCTCTGTCACTGAATATCTGTATTAACCTGTGCAAGTCTTAATGGTCTAATGCACCAGGCCTTTTTTTGAAACTATAACTCACAAAATAGTTGTTTTTCCCCAGATGTAGCATCCCTACACTAATAGAAGTAGAGATCTGGATAAAAATCTACTATTCTAAAATATTCATTCACAAATACTTGCCAATAACAAGTAATTGTATTAATATTAAGTGATTTGGCTTATTAAAATATTTCCTATATTGCTATTTAAATTTAGTGCTATATATATTCCATAAAGTAAGATCATTCATACATTTCTCACATGATCATTGCATCTTCTTTTCCCAGGTTTACCACATAAACATCTTGCTTTGTTTGACATTCATTTGTCACTGGGGATAATTTTTTTAAATTGCCAGTTCATATATTTCATTTTTACACCATCTTTTTCCTGATATATCATTGCTACCTGTCAATCCCAGCAAGCTATCTCATGTAACAAAGACATTTTTAAGAGAAAACAACAGCAACAAAAAAGTTTAATCAAACCCAATTGCACCTCAGTTGTTTGATATTCTATACCAATCATTTCATACCTCTGTAAAGAAGGAATAAACATATTCCCAATTCTTTGATGGGGCCAAGCTTGGTCATTATAATATAAATATACAGTCTTTAGTTTCATTTCATCATCATTCATCTTTTTTTTTAAGCAGATCTGCAGAATTTGTAGTAGATATGGGCCAAAATTAAATTAAGCTAAACTTCTGCCACAGATAGGTTTGTAGTGGCTCAATTGCCCATGTAAAAGTAACTAGAGACAGACTGATGATGGTTGGTTGCAGAGGGTCATGTGAAAAACTAGATAGAGTGCATAATAGGTGGACTGTAAGTAACCACTGGGCATATGTTGTTCAGACTTAGTTTAAAGTATTGTAGTCATTCTGCATGCTTTTTGCTGATTGTGAGTATCTCGGCCTACATCAGTTCTTAAATGTTTTTCTACATTTCTCTGATTCTTCATATTTATCATTTCTTAGAGTATAGTAATATTCCGCTATATCCATATACCACAATCTATTTAGCAATGACCCAAATCAGTGGTCATCTGCTTTGTACAATACAACATTCCTTAAATTCCAGTTTTTCGTTTCCCTGTGATACCATTAATATTTTAGTGTATGTGGAACCTTTTCTTTTTCTTTTTAAAGTATCTTTGACCTTCTTAAGGATATGCCTAGTTCTGAGATCTCTAGGTCAAAAGTTATAGTTATTTTATTTTTTAAACATGAACAGTGCATTAGAGTGCCTGTCTTTCCACAGTTTCTTTAAGATCGATTATTTCCAAATTTGCTAGATATAAAATAACATTCCGAATGGTTTTTTATCAGTGAGAATGACAAACATAATTAACTAAATTTAATGTATGTACTTGTTCTGGTGTGCTAAGAATTCATGACATTAAAATTATAATGTATTAATTTCAGCTATATCTTCAATTTGGGGGCAATACTATCAATTCCTACTAGCTTATTTTCATTAATGGTACTTTTATTTACCAATGTTATTGAGGCATTGGATTTCAGTCTCTTATGGTCATGTACAAAGTATTTTATTGCTAACTTTTCTTTAAATTGAGATATGCTTAACCCTCTCAATCATAAATAAACTGTACTGACTTTTGGGAATTACAAAATTCCTTTAATGATCCCAAATGCTTCCTAAGAATAAGGTCCATATTTTTAATAAAAATATTTTGTCATTATTTTTTGTATGACTGTGACTCATAAAATACTATAATCTGAAGAATTAAAAATGAATGTTATGCAGAGGGTAATGGAGAGATCAGAAATACATGTGAGAAGACTTGAAAGTGTAACAACTAAAGAAATTCTAAGCAGAACTGGAGCAAAGGGTATTGTCAGTGAAAAGTAAGATTGGTTGTTAATGAAATGAAAACTTAGAATAATACCTGGATACTCAGACTATCCAGACTATGCTTTCCTAATATCCTTTTGAAATCAGATTAAAGTGGGGATGCCTTTGCCCATGGCCTTCCTACCATGCTGCATGAATATTCTGTGATAAACTTTTGGAAGGATATTTTTAAAAAAATTGACAGATTGGAAATGCATGAGTAATTTGACATCCACTTCATTGGGAAGATGAGGCAAACCAATAAAATTTCAGAAGATGAATGAATGGAAAAGCATTCATTAAGCAATTACTATGTCACTAAGACAAGAACCAATATTTTAGGAAAACTCTAGCAATGTTTCACTTCGCTACATGTTCTCGTCAGCAATGTCTTTCCCCCTCTGGATATGATAGTATTTGATACAATGAATATTTATTTATTAAGTGCCTACTATGTGTCAGATATTGCTAATAAATACAAGGGATACAAATAAGAAAAAGAAAGACAATCTCTGCTCTCAAGGAGCTTACAATCTAATGGGGGAAAACAATATCAAAAGGAAACTGAAAATGAATGACTAGACGCAGTGATTATCTGGTGCAGGGGAATGATGAAGAAAATGATGATTGGAAACTAAACAGAGAAGTTGATTGCAAATGAAGAGATGGTGTGAATTATGAGCCCTCTATAAAGAAAGGCTCTGGGGAGAGTTTTATGCTTTGCCCTCCAACTCTCCAATCAGAGAGGCAAGAAACACTGAAGGCATTGAGGCGCAATGAGTATCAGAGCTGAAAGCAATCTCCTTGATGATGGATTTCCTGAGATTAGTTTATTATGGTTGGGACATGATAAAGATGATGGAGATGAAACCAAGCAGAGCAGATAGTGGGTGGCAAATGATGACTTCCACCTAGGGTCTGCCATCCTAATTGGTGACAGTCTCTCATGGAAGATTGTTTCAGTAAAACATTAGTTATCCCTTACTAGTTACTTTGTAAATGTCTCCACCCTTTTCCCCTTCCAGTTTTTTTTTTTTTTTTTAAGCAATCAGGGTTAAGTAACTTCCTCAAGGTTACACGCCAGTTATTTCTGGGTGTGGTGATAAGCATCTGAGCCTGGATTTGGTCCCCAGGTCATCCCAACACTGGAGCCGGTACTCTGACTTGCTGAGCCACCTGGCCGCCCCTAAGCAATTGGGGTTAAGTAACTTGCTCAAGGTTACACAGCCAGGTGTTTCTGGGTGGGTGCTAAGTGTCTGAGCCCGGGATTCGATCTCCAGGTCTTCTCAACACTGGAGCCAGTGATATTACTCGCTGTGCTACCTGGCCACCCTCCCCATCTAGTTTTGATAACTTGATGAACCCTGATGAAATAAACTCTGTTATTGTCCTTAAACAGGGTATGCTAATCTACTTCCCTAAGCTCCTACTTACTTTCCCCACAAAGATGCGGACAGACGTACCTCTCCTTGGCCACTTGCTTTAGAGTGTTACCTGTCTCATTAGAATATAAGATCCTCAGGGATGGCTAGGTGTCACAGTGAATAGAGCACTGGCCTTGGAGTCAGGAGGACCTGAGTTCAAATCCGGCCTGAGACACTTAACACAAAACCTAGCATGTGACCTTGGGCAAGTCACTTAACCCCAATTACCCTCCAAAAAGCAATATATATATATAAATCCTTGAGCGTCCAGACCTTTTTTGCTTTATGTTTATACCCCAGCAATTAGCAAAGTTTTGGTTATATAGTAAGTAGTTAATCAGTGATTTTTCATTTGTTCGTGCCAAGGGCATTAGTGCTTTATATAAAGAAAAAACAAAACAAAACAGAAAAGAAAGACAAGCCCTGCCTCTAAGAAGCTGAAGTTTCTAATGGAAGAGAATGTGCTCTAAAGGGAGTGGTGGCCTCAGAGAGGTTTGTAGACCTGGAAAGGCACAGGGGTGGTGATTGTGTGTTGAAGAGATTTTAGATTTAAACAACAAGAAGAAGAAACTTTTGGTACAATGGATAGAGCACTTGGCCTAGAGTCAAGGAAAATCTGCATTTAAAATTGAGCCTTGCTAAATTGCTGAGCAAGATGTTTTATCTTTGTTTATGTTAGTTTCCTCAGTTGCAAAATATGGTTGTTGTGAAGTTGAAAGGAAATATTATGTTAAAGAATGTCTAGTGCATAGTAGATGCTATATAAATGCTTACTCCCTTGCTTCCCCCCTCCCCGCCCCCCGGGATTAATGAAAGACATAATCTGATAATGGCCGGTGGCTCTTGAAGTAGAAGATGCTGAGATTTTGAGATGACCAGAGAGCAGAGAGTGAAATGAAGGATGACTGTTACCTAAAACAATAATCCTGGAGAGGCAGCCTAGGGGTATGGGTTGGGAAGGACAAGTGCAAATTACAGAGCTAGAAGAACTAAAACCCCAATGTCTCAGCAGGTGGAAGCTGTAATCAGTCATTTATTCAGTTAGTCAAGAAGCATTTATTAAGAATTTACTATGTACCAGGCACTGTGCTAAGCACTGACAATGCAAATAGAAAGATGGTTCACTTGAGAAGTTTACATACTAATAGAAGAAAATAACACAAAAAAAGAAAGCTGAAAGTGAGGAGTCGGGAAGCTGAAGGTACCAAGCTCATGAGAGAGAAAGGCCTGAGCATAGCCCCAAAAGGAATGCGATAGAGTTAGTCTGACCATTCCTTTTAAATGGAAATTCTGGCAGGAGACATCCAATTAGAAGAAGAGGCTTTGGGATCAGAGGGTATTAACAACAAGTAGATTTGGGTGAAGTTCCAGGATGAAGAGATTTCTGGGGTGTGGTAGAGAAAGTCCATAGAGCAACCTGGAATGGAATTAAACATGGCTGGCCTTGGTGCTCTCCTTAAATACCCATTCTGAAAGACAGGACAGATAGGAACGTATGGATTAGAGAGACAAAGATAGCAGAATGTGGTCTGTTTTGATTATTTGAATCTTCTTAATTGTCCTGTCATTTTTATACTATCATTAAAAAAGTGATTATTTGCTATTTATGAAATTGTTCCAGGCATGTGGATATTATATAATGAAACAAATATTTAGTTCCTATTAATCTTAGAATTTTTAAGTCAACCCATAATGGGAAACAATCTTATTTCAAAGTCATTTTCAAGTGCTTTGCCCCAGCTCAGTTTTATTTTTAAAACTAGCACTTATAATGCTGTCCTGGAGTAACTGCTTTGGATCTCAATGGAACCTCCAAGATTTATGGTACACCCTTAGCTATAAAATCTTGACAACATCTATTTCTCAATGAGCTTTTTATTATTTTTGCCTCAATCCAGAGTTATTCCTTTAATGTGAAATAGTTATAAAAAGGCATTTTCTGCTCCCCAATCTCTTATGGAGCATATCATTTCTCAATATTGCTAGAAGTTTTGTTTTTCTTTGTATTTTGTTTATACACCTTTTTTTTATTTGTTCATCTTCAGTGTTATGAGATTACTAAAAAATGATAATGCAATTCGAATTCTCTTTGTAAATTCTTTCTTTTCATTTTCTTTCATAAAATGGAATTTGTTTTTCATTAATGTTGTATACTCACTTCTATATCTACTCACTATCCCCTTTCGTTTCTTATACTACTTTATCTAGAACAAAGATGTGGTAGTCACTCTCCTTCAGTATTTAAGTCCCTTGAGAGTAGTAGATCTTTGATACTTCATATTTTTCATATTAGCAATTAGCACACTATTTGTTGCTTGACCTTGGGTTCTGAGTGATTGATTGATTGAATATCTTCAGTGCATGTTGTGAAAGAGAAAAGAGGTTGGGTCAGTGATAGACCAGGAGTAATGTTGGTGTGTCAGCCAACAGAGCATCAAATCAGTACTCAGTTTCAAATTATAAGGTGCTAGGAATGACTTATAGGAGATACTTATAAGCCTAGAAATGTTTATTGAAGAACATATAGGAACAAGTAGAAATCAGCAACCCAACAGTCCATTTCTGCTAGTTCAGAAGCAGTAACATTATTCATCACCTCTACCCCAAATCACAACTTTTTGTACCCTGAAGTGTGCTGTAAATCTACAAAGTAAAGGTTCATGGCAACAGGCAAGACATTGCTCCACCAAGACTAGCACAGATTACAGAGAAAGTTTTTTTTTTCTCTTCCCTAATGAGTGATGGATGGAAAAATATTAATTATTTTTGTTGCTTTCATCTCTTAAAAGTCATATACAGGCATTCATTTCAGTAGGAGGCAGGAGGTAATATGAACTTTTGAAGCCAATACATTTTGTATCTTTGAAATCATTCCTTTCTATGATCAGGATATAATCCTCTTTTTTTCCCAAAATGATGCTTCACTCTAATCCTTAATTTCTCTCTATGTATACATTTTTTACCTAAACCCATATCTCTCCGATTCATAAAAAATTCCTCACTTGATGTTCATTTGCTATCTCACCCACCTCCCTTACTTCACACCAAACTCCCAGTAGAAAGGCATATACCATTACTGCCTTCATTTACTTTCCTTTTATTTCTCACTCCCTTCTTCCTGGCTTCATTATTCTGCTGAATCTACTGATTCCACATTACTGATGATCTGTATCTCACCTAGCTGCCTATAATCAAATTAGAAAAGTGCTTAAATATATATTTTGTGATTTGTTGAAGATCATGTTTCTTAGTTACTTGAAATGATGCTGTATATTTCCCCAGGGTTCCTTTCAAAATATCGAATAGAATATTTAAACAAAATCCTATTCTTTTAATCAGAAAAATCATAATTATAGACAGCTAAATGATCATTGCTAGATAGAGTGTCAGACCTGTAGCCAGGAAGACTTGTCTTTGTCAAATCTGGACTTAGACCCTTACTAGATATGTGGCCTTGGGCAAGTCACTTAAACTTGTTTGCATCAGTTTCCTCATATGTAAAATGAACTGGAGAAGGAAATGGTAAGCCACTCCTGAATCTTTGCCAAGAAAACCCCAAGTAGAATCACAGTCAGATACGACTGAAAAACAAGTAAATAGCAAAATAGTTCAGATGCTACTCTATCGCTTTACTGTGTTGGTGCTACTATTTTTTCCCAACCAGCAGGATACAAAGCAGCATGATAAAATGAACATAGAGCTTGATTTTGAGACAAAGGAACAATATTCAATCCATAGTTCTGACACACTAACTGTGTGCTCTTTGGTACCTTACTGAATCACTACTTCAAAGTTTCCTAATGTGTAAAATGAGGGAATTCTACTAGATAGCCTCCTCACTCCAGTCCTAGTTCTATGGCCTTATGTGAAGGATCCAGAATATTCAGAGTTAAATATGGAAAGTAGCAATAAGGGGTGGCCAGGTGATTCAATGAGTAAGAGTGCCGGCCCCAGAGTCAGGAGACCTGGGATTGAATCTGGGCTCAGATACTTAGCACCAACCCAGAAACACCTGGCTGTGTAAACTTGAGCAAGTTACTTAACCCCAATTGCTTTAAAAAAAAGTAACAATAAAAAGACACATGTTGGGGAAAAATTGTACGTAAAAGAACATTTTTCCCCTAAGTTGTAGTTCAGCCTCAGATATTTCTTCACTGTGTGACCTGTGTTCACAAAGTGTCAGAAATGACTGAAAAATGACTAAACAACAATCAATAATAATAGATAACATATAGTGCTTATAACATGTCAGAAACTGTGATAAATATTTTATAATTATTATCTCATTTGATTTTCATAACAACTTGGGAAGTAGGTGCTATTATTATCCTCAATTTACAAATAAGGATACTGAGAAAAACAGAGGTTGATACTTGCCCAGGGTCATGCAGCTAGAGAATATATGAGGCCAGACTTGAACTTATCTCTTCTTGACTCCAGACCTAGTGTTCTATCCACTGTAACACTTAAGAAGAAAAGTGCAATATGCTATAATTAAGAAGCAAACAAATGGATATCTCTCAAGCCAATTTGCAATGAAGTTCCAATATATCCACTAGATATGGTTATCAGATGCATGCACACTAACACGCACACACACACACACAATGTGTAAAGTATAAGTAATATTTAAAAGAGAATGAAGTTGAGAAAAAGCAATTTGACCAAGTATACATACGGCATCTATATAGCAATATCCTTCAAGATTCTCTAAAATATGAAATAAGAGAGGTAACTTTATTTGAACCTTCTGCTCACCATTATGAGATGTGACACAAAACACTGAGATATATGTTCTCCAAACCTGATGATTGTGCTTTGGAACAGAGACCAAGTTGAAGATGGGTCTCCTATTGATGGTTAAATCTTCCAGATGCTTCTGCTGGCATACCTCATTTTGCCCAGAGTATCATGTTTTCTTATTGATGGAGCTGGAAGAGATACATAATCACTTAAAAGAGTCTGGCCTGACCAACCACTTAGGAAAAGCCAAGGAATGGTCAATTGCCCATAGACAATAAAAATCAATCAATCAATCAATCCATGGGATTTTATGGACAATCTGTGTCTTTCAGTATGTGTATCAGTTACAGAAAATTCAAATGGACAATGAGCCAGATCCAGAGTTATGGGAAATTAAAGTAGGCTGGATTTCCTTTAGATAAATGCAAAGTTATTTTTTTAAATATTATTTTCAAATTTTAATTTTTAATTTATGGAATAAAACAAGCATTTCTATAACATAGTACAACAAAATGTGATTGCATATGAAACTATAAATCTTTTCTGTACCACTTGCTTTCCTTTCAAATAAATAACAAGATTATCATGTCAATTTCTTTTTTTTTCCTTCTGTCTCCTCACCTTAGAGATGGCTACCATTATACATAAGTATGTGTATACACATACACATATATGTCAAATTATTCTAAACATGCTTTTGTTTATCAATTCTTTCTCTGGATTCAGAGATTGCATTTTTCCTCATATGTCCTTTATAGTTAATTTGGATATTTCAAATAGTTAAAATAACTTATTCACTCAAAGTTGTTCTTGAGACAATATTGCTGTTACTGTATGTAATATTCTCTGGTTCTGTTCATTTTGCTCTTCATTATTTTGTACAAGTCTTTCCATGTTTTTCTAAAATCATTGAGATCACCATATCGTATAATAGAGTAATATTCCATTAAAATTTTATACCACACCTTTTTTCAGGCATTCCCCAATTCATGGTCATCCCTGAAATTTCCAGTTCTTCGCCACCACAAAGAGAGCTGTTATAAACATTTTAAAACATATAGGTTCTTTCCCCCCCCCTTAATTATCTTTGGAAATAGACCAAGTTGTGGTATATTACCTCAAATTTCTCCCAGAAAAAAAGGCCCATCTCTTTAATACCGACATTCTACTACTGTAGTTATATGACTGTAAGATAAAAAACAGAAGAGTATTTGAAGAACTGAAAAGCATATCACCCACAGGGAAGTATCAATACCTATGGTGAGTGTGAGCATAATATGATATATAATAAACGAAAGACTTTGAAGAACAGGAATAAAATATGATGTCAGGAAATTTGTGAGAAAAAGAAGATTGTTGGTGACATGGTAAGGGAAAAGATGACAGATACATAAGCCTCAGTTTCTCCACAAGCATGACTGAGATGTCAGGAGAATATGAGGAAAGTCTCCAATATGAATTACCTGAGATGGACATAAACAAGATTCACAAAGTATATTCAGGCATGGATGGGTTGGAAACTGTATTCTTTTTTTTTTTTTTAAAGCATTTGGGTTTAAGTAACTTGTTCAAGGTTACACAGCCAGTTATTTCTGGGTATGGTGCTGAGTATCTGAGCCCAGATTTGATCCAGGTCATCCTGACACTGGAGCCGGTGCTCTTACTCGCTGAGCCATCTGGCCGCCCCTAAGCAATTGGGGTTAAGTAACTTGCTCAAGGTTACACGGCCAGGTGTTTCTGGGTGGGTGCTAACTGTCTGAGCCTGGGATTCGATCTCCAGGTCTTCTCAACACTGGAACTGGTGCTCTTACTCGCTGTGCTACCTGGCCGCCCCTAGGAAACTGTATTCTTGAAAGTGAGACGTAAATGAATGAAATCACAGATTTCAGTGACTGAAGACCAGCAACTGAAACAGATGCTTCTTAGTCATTAATAGGATAATACTTTAATGGCAATTAGTCTTTTTAATTAATGTATTTCTTAAATCAACACTGATGCTATATCTATATGCAGTTGTCATTTAAATGTGTTTGTACAAAAAAAAATGAATGTATACATACAGCATTAGGTTATATCTGTGCTAGCACAAACATCTGTTTTTTTCCCCATAATGAAGTCATTTAAAACATGTAAATCTTCCAAAGAAAAATACAATGATGTTGAAAAGAACATGACTAATTGTACTATTTCTTCTTTAATAAGTAATGTCTTGCAGAAAGGGTATCATATCAACCTGCTTCTTGTCCTTCATTCTTAAAGAGGACCAAAATGACATCAACTATGCTAGAGTCAAGTTATGATGTGTCTGACTGTGGATAATGAGAGCAATTTAAGCTTGAAACGTCAAGCAAAAATAGTCCATAAGAACATTTGGGATAGATTCTCTAAATTTGTGTATCTTGCCTTTCTTTTGAGCTTCTTCAATTCTGCTTTGCTCATAGAACACAGCACCTTTTCTGATGAGGGCATGCCATATTGGGTGGTCCTGTGCCAATATCTCCCATGTCACACCTTAAATTCCATTATAACATATCAATGTATTCATTCAAAAAAAAGCAAAATATTTATAAAGATCAAACCAATTAATGTTACTTTTCCATTAGCCAAACTTTTGAGAATTTTGAGAATACCAAGTCAAAATTATTGATAATTTAATCTTTTCTAAATTTGTAGTGAATCCTAATTTTTATAGCTTCAAATTTTATGGTAGCTTTTCTTTTAAGTGAGACCTAGAAAAGTGATAATTATATAGGGTTCAGGAATTTTCTTTTCTTCAAGGTGATAATTCCTGTAAATGCTTCCTCTTTCCTGTCTCTCCCTTAATCACATATCATCGATGCTCCATGGATAGATCCCCTCAAACAGATTAGAGGTATAATTTTGCCATAAATGACCAAGTGAGTGATTTCTTATAGTATCTCAATTCCAAAGCTCATTCAAAGAAATACAAGGAGAATTTAGGAATTATTCTTTAAGGGTAAACATCTTCAGAGTTAGAGAATAAACTTCCTAACATTATTTTATACAATTGGAGGAGCAATGAAAAATAGTAGAAAAAGTCTCAAAACAAACAAATAAACAATAATTAGGTAACTCCAAGTGGCAGTTTTCCTCCTAACTCTGCTACCTATTATCCCCATATAATTCAAAGACTTTTTGTGAGTGACAGATGTAATGAAGAGTTGGGAGGCAATGACTGGATACAAAACTCAAAAAACATTGATTGATGTCAACCTGAAGGAAAGTTTCTAATGGAGAGTGACAGACCTCTGTCTGTGGCCTATAGTCTTCAAATATTTTTTAAAAATAAATTGGATAAAAATATAAATGACACACATTCAAAATTTAAGATGAAAATTATGTTTTAGAGAGAGTGATATGATATAGAGAATATATTAGATTCCAGAATTAAAAATATTAAAGAATTAGAATTACATATGTGTATGTATATACATACACTACATATACATATACATATTTAGAATTATAAAAATATGTAGTTAAATTGGATCAGTTCATCAAATATAATGTGATGGCATTTAGTAAAATAAGTTCATAGTCTTTATTTGTATTAAAGAAAAAACACTTTATAAAAGTATAAATTACTTTGAATGTACTTTGTGTGTATATACTATTTATATATGTACATATATGTATGTGTGTATATGTGTGTGTTGTATATTTATATACAGTTTAATAGACAATAATTCTTGTGAAAAGAGATCTGGGGATTTACTTGACCATAAGCTCAGAATGAATCAACATATTATGTATCCTCAGATGAGTTTTATTACTGTCCCAGCTTCTAGGGTATTATCTCTTGGCAACTATTGATTCTACCCATTGATATTCTCCTTCTGGTATGCTTATGATATGCCTCTGTGGTAAGTGTCTTGGAGGATGATGTATATAACCCATTTTATCTTCCCTTTTATCCTTTATTTTCATATTTTCAAGCATAAAAAATTTGTTTCTTTTTTTTCCATTTTTCCCTTTATCCCTTTATCCCTGATAAAATGTATTATTGTTCTTGGCCAAAAGGTCATATATCTGTCCTGTTATCTTAAGTCATGAATAGAAATGCAAACCTTCTTATTAGGATACAATCATACTGCAGTGCAAAGAGTACTTGTTCTGAAGTGAAAGGACCTTTGTTGAAGTTCCCCTTCTGACACTACCTGTGTGACCTGGGTCAAGATGACTTGTCTCCTAAGGAGTGACTTGGCCTATATGGCCTCTAAAATGTCTTCCATCTCTCAATATATGATCTTATTATTTTCTTATTAGCTGAACCATGACATTAACTTATTAACTCCTTCATCCTTGTAATCACTCAAGAAATCCCTTATTCCTAGAAAGCATTGCCTCCTGATTTCCAACTTTCAACTTTGAATTTTTTAATTCAACTTGAATTTTTGTGATTCAAGGCTAGGATTAGATGCCTCTTTATGCATGAAGCTTTCCTATCATGCCACAATTGAACACCATCTTCTTCCTCAAATTTATTAAAAATAACTTTACCTGATTTCTCCTTTACTCACTTTACTCCCTGTATTGTGTTACATGTCATATTTCCTATCATTCACCAGTATGATCTAAATGATTCAAGGGTCGTCTCTTCTTTAAAAAATAAAAAGAGTGTCAGGCTTGGAGTCAGGCACTCATCTTCATGAGTTTAAATCCAGTCTCATACATGTACTAGCTGTGTGACCCTGAGCAAGTCACTTAACCTAGTTTGTCTCAGTTTCCACAACAATAAAATTAATTGGAGAAGGAAATGGCAAACCACTCATATCTCTGCCAAGAATACTACAAATGGGGTCATGAAGAGTCACACATGACTGAAATGACTAAACAACAAAACCTTAGATTATCTCATTTCATTAACAAGAAGTTTTTTCAGATGTATAAAATAATGCATGTGAAAGTGTTTTCAAAATGTAAATATTTTATAAGTAAGGACAACATCTGAAATGTGTATTACAAAACAATTTACGTAGGTTACCTCATTTTATTATCCTGACTACCTTGCGTGATAAATGCTTAAAGAAATATATTGATTTTACTGAGAAAACTGTATATTCATTGGCAAGTCACTTAAACTCTGGGTCGAAGTTGCTTTATTTATAAAAGGAGCGGATTGTGCTAGATGAGATCCAAGATTCCTTCCATCTGTAATTTTATGATTCTATGACCAACCCAACATCACATTCATTTCTGACTTTCTACAAGGTAATATATAAAATTATGGTAAATAATGCATCATGTACATAAGGTATTATTTATCATACCTGTATAACAAGATAGTTATTAAGCCCTTTTAGACTAACCAGGACTTAAAAGTTCCTAATTGATTTCCCTTAAGACTAGTTTCTAAGATCAGTTGTACACTAATGTATAGACATTTTCTGCACATTCTTGGCCTGCTCATCAGGTGCAGCCACAGCTACGACTCATACCCAAAGGTCATTCTGTAATAGGTAGTGTGCAGAGTTATCATAGCAACCTTGTCTTTATCACTTTGTCACACTTTAACAGATTGTAATACAGTAGCTGAGGTACTGTTAGGAAACAAAAAGAGAAAACCCAAAAACTTTTCTAATAAGGAATTTCCTGTCCCAGCTGTTCCATTGGCCCATTACCCCACACCTAGCAGTGGGAAACCATGAGAGCAGGTGGCAGCTCATTTTATGGAAGATTACCCTCATAGTGGTTTTCTGTATTTACTAGAAAAGAATGAGTCATGCAAGTATAGAAACTCTTCTGCTAGGCAATCATATACATTTATAAAGAGCAGTTGCTAAAGAACGGGTGGTGGTTTGAAAAGGGGAAAGCTTGAGGCATATCTAAATAAGGTATCAATGATTCTTGATATAAACAACTTTTGCATGAAAATAAATTGAAGGATAGTTATTAACTATAAAACTGAAATGCTATAACACTGTTGTGTTTTTAAGGTGGAAATAAATCATCTGTCTAGCTGTGTACTTTTATTTCTTTGTTTTAGTACTTTCTATGCTTTGTTTTTTTTTCCAAGATCTCCATTATTAATTATGTGTAACCTTGATCAAGATAAGAACTGGAATCTTTGCACCCAATAGCTGAAATGTATCCTATCACTGATCTAAGATATTTTGAATATTGAGTTTTGCATAAAAATTAAATTAATCCCTTTATTAATAAAGACATTAATTTTGTGATTTTCCCAAAAATGCACTTATAATCATTCATTAATAGTGAGAAGCAACAGTACTTAATGTTCAGTACATACATACATCAATAACATTTTTGATAGCAAATATGATAGCCTCTTTGAATCTCCATCTTAGAAGTTTTGTAAGTCATCAGAGAACACATGGCAATAAACAGAAAGGTAGACTATGAAGGAAAGCCATATTACATTTAAAATAAAAGAAATTTTGGGCTTATTTGTATTTATAACTTCAGAATTGAGCACAAAAAGAAACATCAGTTCAGCCTACAAACCTAAATTCTTCAAATTCTTTTTATGGGTAATATTCAATTTTGGGTGCTTCCTTAACTCTTTCTGGATTTCTAGTCCAATATAAAATGAGGCAGATACTTGGTTGAGTAGGAACCAGGGATGCAATTTATATAGCCTATGTATAAAGCAAGCCATTGTAGCCAACTGAAAGTGAAAAATGCAGTAAGCCAAATAGTTAGCTTTCCTATGTGATGAAAAGTAATGATTCAACTTAATTGAATTTGCTCATTAGTTTTATAAAATCCAGTGATTAATATTGGTGATATGTATTGATTGATTTATACAGTAAGACTTTTGTAAGAATGAAATATATATTTTAGCAAGATTCCAGTGTAAACTTGAAGTTCAGCTTGTACAAAAATAAGGAAGAAATTGTTTTCAAGTTTAAAAAGGGATGTATTACTTAGATATCATTATATATTTATGAAAGATAAGTAACACAATGATGCTATCACAAGAATTGAATTATGACACCATTAATACTGACCCACTATAAAAGGAGAATTAGATGAAATTCCTTTTTGAGGTCTGTCCATTCTCACTTTGGGCACCCCTTCTGTGCCCCATTCTTTTAAAGCATTGCTATTAAAAAGTGAACTGCTCAACTACATAATTATAACTGCTAAGAATGGCTTAGGTCATAGGTTCATAATAATAGAGCTGGAAGGGACTTTGACTATCCTCTAGTCCAATCCCCTCATTTTACAGTTGAGGAAACTGAGATATTAAATGACTTTCCTAAGGTCACAAATAGAATAAGTCACTACAGATGTACTGCAACTGGCATTTGAATTTTGTATCTACATGTAGTTCACTCTACAACATTGTATTAATTCTCAGAAGGGTACTTATTTGTTTTCAATAAGAGGCCAAAAAGAAAAATCATTAATTACAGTTTCAAATGACACAAAACTTCCAGCAATAGATAAGCCAGCAGATCATAGAGTTAGGATCTTAAAGTGTCTTGATAGATCATTGGATTAAATGTAATAAAATGATAATCAGTAGTGGCAACTATAAATTCTTGACCATGATTACAAACATTTAACTTCACAAGAATAAAATGACATAGGTATGGTGAGATAGTAGTTGGTCTGAAAAATAATTGAGAGTTTTAGTGTATTGTGAGGTCAATATGAATCAGAAGTTTATTGTGATAGCCAAGAATGAATGGCATAATTTACTATAAGAGAAATAACTTCCAGGAATGGAAGAAATAGATGATATAGATTGCTTTTTTATCTGAATTAGACTAGATGGACAGAGATCCTTTCCAACTTGCAAATTCTATGATTCAGTGATTGATTAAAGTTCTGGTAATGCAGAAGATGCTACTTACTCTTTCCACTAAGACTTAATTCTAAGTAACATTTCTACCATTTTCAGAGTATTGTGAAAGAACTGAGTGCAACAGCTATTTTGAGACCAGCCCTGAATAGCTTCTGGAAGAATACTCCTGAACTGACTACAATATTAAAAGGGATCTATGAAAAAATCATTAGTACATTAGAGCAAATTGAAAACTTTCCATGCCTATTCATTCTTTTAGACCGCGGTTCATATCTTCCTATAAGCTCACAGAAATGACTTTATTCAACATGATGGGGGTTTCTTGATGTTTACAAGACATCACAAAGGTACCATAAAGCAAGTAGTTTTTCTATCCATTATTCCTGACAAAAAGCAGCCCATCTTTTTTTTTCTTAATTATACATTTCTTAGATGATACTCTATCCTCTATCACTCTGTCATAATTCCATGTTTGAAATACAAACTTAAAAAAAAAATTTCATTCTTCACCTAAGAAATAGCATTGAAACAGAACTTTTAATTTTACTTTGTGTGATCTTTGAACAAAACTGTCAGGTGTGGGTTCACAGAGTTGTACTTTGTCCTACAGGATAATAGAGTATTTGGTTATAATAAAACCTTTAAAAGCACATGGAATTATTTTGTGGCTATGATAATTCATTCATTTGTATTTCAAAAGCAGTTAATGCCATCAATAGATTATAGACCCTGGAAGAAGCACCATAGGACCATAAAATGTGGAGTTGGAATGGTTTGGCCTTTTTAAAAAATCTTTTTATTTATTTATTTATTTATTTATTTTTAACATCCATTTTAAATTTTAAGTTCCAGATTCTATCCCTCCTTCCTACCCCTCCTGCAAAATGATCTTATATCACTTATACATGTGAAATCTTGCAAAATATATGTCCATATTAGCTATATGACAGAAGAGCAAAATAATAAAGGAAGAAAAAATTATTCTTCAGTTTTCACCCAGAATCCATCAGGTCTCTCACCAGAGGTGGACAGAATTTTTTCATTGTGGGTCCTTTGGAATTGTCTTATATTACTCTTTTGATCAGTATATTCTATTTATCAACAGTTGATCATAATTACAAAATTGCTATTACTGTGAATATTGATCTCCCGGTTCTTCACTTTATTTTATATCAGTTCATATAGTTCTTGCCATTTTTTTCCCTGAAACATCCTCCCTCCATCATTTCTTACTCCACAATAGCACTCCATTACAATCACATGTCACAACTTGTTCAGCCATTCCTCAATTGATGGCTATTTCCTCAATTTCCAGTTCTTTGCCACCACAAAAAAAATCACTGCCATAAATATTTTTGTACATAGAGATCCTTTTCCTTTTTCTTTGTTCTCTTTGTGGTACAGACTTACTAGTGGTATTGCTGGATCAAATGGTATGAACAGTTTTGTAGTCCTTTGGGCATAGTTTCAATTCTTCTCCAGAGCAGTTGGACCAATTTTCTACCCTACCAACAATTCCTTAATGTACCTAATTTCTCTCATCCCCCTCCAGCATTTGTTATTTCTTATAGGTGTTATATGCTACTTCATAATTGTTTTAATATTCTTTTCTTTAAACAATAGTTATTTAGGGCATTTTTTATATGACGATAGGGAACTTTGACTTCTGAAGACTGCCTGTTCATATTCCTTGATAATTTATTATTTGGCTCTTATTTTTATAAATTTGCCTCAGTACTATATATCTATATATCTGTAAATATATGTATGTGTGTGTATTCTTCTATCTTTAAATCAATTCTTATGAAAGTGGGGTCTAAGCATTGACTATCACCACCACCATCCATTTTCATTTCCACTATGAAAGCTCTTCCTTGCACACTTTCTTTATGTGAGAAAATGTGCCCATTCAACCTCTTCTTTCTCCCAGTGCATTTTTCACCCCTACCATTATTTTTTTTCTAGATCATCCTAACATGACCAACTCACTTTCATGCCCTTTGTCTATACAAACTCCTTCTAACTGCCCTAATAATGAGAAAATTCTTAAGAGTTACATGTACCATCTTCCTGTATAGTAATGTAAATAGTTTTACTCAATTGAATCCCTTATAATCACTCTTTCATGTTTACCTTTTTGTATTTCTCTTGAGTGTACTATTTGTATGTTGAATTTTCTAATTCAACTCTGGTCTTTTCATCAGAAATGCTCAGAAGTTATCTATTTCATTAAATAACATTTTTTTTCTCCTGAAGGATAATACTTAGTTAATTGAGTAGGTTATTCTTGGTTTAAATCCTTAGACCTTTGTCTCAGGAATTTCATATTCAAAGTAATCTGACCCTTTAATATGGAAACTACTAAATCCTATATGATCCTAACTGTGGATCCACAATATTTGACTTTTTCTTTTATTTCTGGATATCTTCAATATTTTCTCCTTGACCTGAAAGCTCTGGAATTTGACTATGCAATTCCTGGGAATTTTCATTTTGGTATCTCTTTCAGGAGGTGATATGTGTATTCTTTCAATTTTATTTTACTGTTGATCTAAGATATTGGGGCAGTGTTCCTTGGTAATTTCTTGAAATATGATATCTATGTACTTTTTTTATCATAGCTTTCAGGTAGTCCAATAATTCTTAAATTATCTATCCTTAATCTATTTTCTAGACCTGTTGTTTTTCCAGTGAGATATTTCACATTTTCTTGTATTTTTTTGTCATTCTTTTGATGTTGTCTTATTGTTTCTTGATATCTCATGGAGTCATTAGTTTCTATTTGCCCAAATCTAATTTTTAAGGACATATTTTCTTCAGTGAGTTTTTGTGTCACTTTTTCCATTTGACCAATTCTGTTTTTCATTCTTTTTTTCTTTATTAATTTTATTTTTTAGTTTTCAACATTCACTTCCACAAGATTTTAAGCTCCATATTTTCTCCCCATCACTCCCCTCCTACCATACCAAGATGGTGTGCATTCTGATTACCCCTTCCCCCAATCTTTTTTCCCTTCTATTACCCCTTCCTCCTTCTCTTATCCCCTTCCCTTCTATTTTCCTGTACATCAAAATAGATTTCTATGCTCCAACTGCCTATACATCTTATTTCCCATTTGAATGTAAACCCAATTTTTAACATTTGTTTTTAAACTTTGATTTCCACCTTCTCTCCCTTCCCTCTCCCCACTCACTTCTGAGAAGGCAAGCAATTCAGTACAGGTTATACGTGTGCAGTCATGCAAATTCCGTAATAGTCATGTTGTGAAAGACTAACTATATTTCCTTCCATTTATTCTATTTTTCTCCTTTGATGCCATCCCTCCTCAAAAGTATTTGCTTCTGATTACCCACTCCTGCTATTTGCCCTCCCTTCTGTCACACACCCTCCCCCCCCCATCCCCTTCCCCTCTGATTTCCTCTAGGGTAAAATAGATTTTCATACCCAATTTAGTGTGTATGCAATTCTCTCCTTAATCCAAATGCTATGAGAATAAGGTTCACTCATTCCCTCTCACCTCCCCCCTCTTTACTTTCATTGTAAAAGCATTTTCTTGCCTCTTTTATGTGAGATAATTTATTCCATTCTAACTCTCCCTTTCTCTTTCTCCCAGTACATTCCTCTCTCATCCCCTTATTTTTTTAGATATCATCTCTTCATATTCAACTCACCCTGTGCTTTCTCTCATATATATAATATATGCGCATGTTTGTGTGTATGTGTATATATATGTATACGCATATGTCTATACATATATACATATATGTGTATATATGTGTGTGTATATATGTATATATGTGTATATATTCCCTCCAACTACCCTAAAACTGATAAAGGTTTCAGTAGTTAAAAATAATATCTTTCCATGTAGTTATGTAAGCAATTAATCTTTAATAAGTCACTTATGATTTCTCTTTCCTCTTTAAATTTTCGTGCTTCTCTTGAGTCTTTTATTTGAAAGTCAAATTTTCTATTCAGCTCTGGTCTTTTCATCAAGAGTGGTTGAAAGTCCTCTATTTCTTTGAATGTTCTTTTTTGCCCCTGAAGGGTCATACTCAGAATTGCTGGATAGGTGATTCTTGGTTTCTCCTTTGACTTCCAGTATATAATATTCCAAGCCCTCCAATCCGTAATGTAGAAATTGCTAAATTGTGTGTCATCCTGATTGTGGTTCCACAATACTTGAATTGTTTCTGACTGCTTGCAATATTTTCTCCTTGACCTGGGAACTCTGAAATTTGGCTACAATATTCCTAGGAGTTTTTCTTTTGGAAGCTCTTTTTGGAGGTGATCAATGAATTCTTTCTATTTCTATTTTCCATTCTTATTCTAGCATATCAATAATTTCTTGAAAGATGATTTCTAAGCTCTTTTTCTGATCATGGCTTTTAGGTAATCCAATAATTTTAAAGTTATCTCTCCTGGATCTATTTTCCAGATCAGTTTTTCCAATGAGATATTTCACATCGTGTTCTATTGTTTCATTCTTTTCCTTTTGTTTTATAATTTCTTGATTTCTCATAGTCATTAGCTTCCATTTGCTCCATTCTAATTTTTAAGGAATTAATTTCTTCAGTGAGCTTTTGGGTCTCCTTTTCCATTTGGTCAATTCTGCTTTTTAAGGCATTCTCCTCATTGACTTTTTGCGCCTCTTTTGCCATTTGGGTTAGTCTATTTTTAAGGTGTTATTTTCTTCATCATTTTTTGGGTCTCCCTTAGCAAGCTGTTGCCTTGTTTTTCATGGTTTTCTTGCATCACTGTCATTTCTCTTCCCAATTTCTCCTCTACTTCTCTTACTTGATTTTCAAAATCCTTTTTGAGCTCTTCAAAAGCCTCCAACCAATTCATATTTTTCTTGGAGGCTTTGAATGTAAGAGCTTTGACTTTGTGGTCTTCTTTTGATTATATATTTTGATCTTCCTTGTCACTAAAGTAAGATTCTGTAGTCTGATTTTATCCCCACTGTTTGATCAATTTTTCCCATCCATTTATTTGACTTTTTATCTCTTTGTTAAGTCAGCACTCTGTTTCCATTATGGAGGGTGTACTGTTCCAAGCTTCAGTGGTTTTGTACAGCTGTTTTCACAGATATTTCTAGGGACCTATAAATTTTCAGTTCTTTTATGGTGGTATTTTCAAAGGAGAGGTATTTACTCCTCTACTGGCCTGTGTTCTGGTCTGTGAGTGACCACAGGCACTCTTTTCTGCCTTGGAACAGTGAGGAGGATTCCCTTTCCATTGCCAAGCCAGCACTCTTCCTTACCCCAGGACTGCCACCCAGATCAAAGCATGGGCAAACCAAGAGAATCCTGCCTTAGTACCAGCTAAGAGATCCCTGCAATCTCCCTCTGATCAGCAGCTTGATTCCCCTGCTGTCTGTGTGCCAAGAGCTCCAGAAGCAGCCCCTTCTGTCCTGGCTGCTGCAGCTGCCACCACCCTCAAGCTATGGCCAAACTGTGCTCCTCTCCCACACAGACCCAACAAACTTTTCTTATTGACCTTCTAAATTGTCTTTGGTGTTTGTGGGTTGAGAAGTCTGGAAATCACCACCACTGCCTGTGATTCAGTCTCCTGAGGTCATCTGGGGCCCTCTCTATGCTGGCATGTTTTGCACTGGACTGCACTTCTGTCTCAGCCTGGTGCAACAGACCTTTCCTGTCAACCTTCGAGGTTGTCTTGGGCTGAAAATTTGTTCCACTCTGTAATTTTGTGGGTCCTGCTGCTCTATAATTTGTTTAGAGTCACTTTTACAGGTATTTTGAGGGGTTTGCGGGAGATCTCAAGTGAGTCCCTGCCTTTACTCCACCATCTTGGCTCCACCCGCTCCCCCCAATTTTACTTTTTAAGGAGTGCTTTTCTTCATTGAATTTTTGTACTGTCTTTCCCATTTTAGCTGTTCTGCTTTTAAAGGATATTTTAAGTGAAATTTTGTGCCTTTTTTTACCATTAGGACAAATCTTTTTTTAAAGATAATATTTTTTTAAAGTATTTTTGTCTCTAAGATGTCTCTTTTACCAAGATGCTAATTCTCTTTTCATAATTTTCATCAATCACTCTCATTTCTTTTCCTTGATTTTTTTCTCTAATATTCTTATCTCTTTCTTTAACTCTTCTAGGAATTATCATTGGAATTGGGTCCAATTAGTATTTTTCTTTGAGGTTTTGCTTAAAGCTAGTTTCATGTTGTTATCTTTTTCTTAGTTTATGTTTTGGTCTTTCCTGCTATTGTAGTAACTTTTTGTCATAGCCATTTTCATCCTTCTCTCCTCCTTTCTTTTCTTCTGTTCCTTGTTTTCCCAGCCTATTTAAAAATTTTGAAATTTATACTGAAGTGGGACACTGCTTACCTAGGGATGTAAAGGCATTGTGTCAAGGATTTTTAGGATTTTTCATGCTGCTATTTTCTGAGCTCATTCTTGGAGTCTGCAAGTTCTTGATCCTTCTAAGGTGGTTGAACTACGATTGTTGCTTCTGTTCTGAGATCTGTTTTTCTATTTTTTTTCTTCCCTATCCAGGAAGGGATTCTGCCTTCTTGAAGCCACAAGTGCTAGTGTTCCTTTTGTCCCAGGAACTACGACCAAAGCCCCTTCCCACTTATGACAAATCATAAGCCCTCCTCTCCATCCTGGAACTATGACCCAAAATTTTATATGGCAATAGTTGCCAGTCAGTACTAGTTGCAACAACTGCAACCAAAGGGTCTGCTGTAATCTCTTTCAGGTGTTTTTTTTTTTTTTGGAGGGGGGAGGACGGGCAATTGGAGTTAAGTGACTTGGGTTAAGTGACTTGCCCAAGGTCACACAGCTAGTTTTTTTATGTTAAGTGTCTGAGGCCAGATTTGAATATGGGTCCTCCCGACTCCAGTGCCAGTGCTCTTTTTCACTGCACCACCTAGCTGCCCCTGCTGTAATCTCTTTCTGATCATTTGTTTGTCTCTTACTTATTCTCTCTGGACTGAGAACTTCCGAAGATGCTGCCGTTATTGCTGTCAGCTACCTCCACGCTCCACCACTGTTACACCTGCAGCACTAGAAGTGTCTGTAACCACACCGGTTTTACAGACCTCTCCTGCAGACCTCCGAAGTCGTTTTAGTCTGGAAAAAATGTCTCCCCTTGACCTTTTTTTGAATTTGTCACTCCAAAATTTGATTTAATGCTTTTTCAAAAGTGGATTGGTGGGGAATGTTGGGAAAGTTCAGCTGGATCTCAGCCTGTACTCTACTACCTTTCTCCCTGGTTAAAGATCCCGAGATCTTAATATATGCAAAACTATTAAAGAATGGTTTCTCTGAAAATTAAATATCAAAATCTCAAGCTTTTACATGGAAATCATGAAAGATTTGATTGAGTCCTTTTTTTAACTCATTCATCATCACAGTGGAATAAAGAAGCACTATGATGAAGTCTCAAATTGTCCATTCACTAAGTCACTCTTATTATTAATATAGATCAAGTCAACAAGCATTTATCAAGCACTTACTATGTCCCAGGCATTGTGCTAAGCACTGGGGATATAAATATGAAAGAGAAAAACAGTGTTTGAACTCAAAGAACTCATAATCTGAGAGGGAATATGTTAAGATTAAGGAGAGAGTCATTAGCATTAAAGAAACATTGGAAAAGATTGATTATAGAATATAGGATGTTAGATGAGACTTGAATCCAGGAAGGCAGATATGAGGAGGGAGTGAATTCTTGTCACAGAGTCTGGACATGGAATATCTTGTGTACATATGCATAGAGCAAGAATAACAAATAGTTCCATTTTACTAGATCTCAGAATATATGGGATGAGGTGACTGTGGTACAAGAAGACTAGAAATGCACAAGGGAGTTAGGCTATCAAGGTCTTTGAATGCTAAATTGAGGAGTTTATATTTGTTTCTAGAAGTGATAGGGAATCACTGGAGTTTATTGAGTAGAGTGGTAATATGGTCATGCCTGCACTTTAGGAAGATTAATTTGACAACTGAGTAGAGGATAGACTGGAATGGGGGAGTGACTTGAAGCAGTTAGACCATCTAGAAAGCTATTTCCATAGTCCACAAATAGGGGATATGAGACTTCACAAGAATGGCAGCAGTATTAGGGGTGAGAAGGGAATGCATACAAGAAATGTAAGGAAGGTAGAAAAAATAGGATCTGGCCATAGATTGGATATGTAGGGGTTGAGAAGGAGTGAGCAGTTGATTATGACACCTGGTTTGGGAACCTGTGGGGAGAAAAGTCTGTCAGGGAAATGATAGCAAATAGTATCTTTATCATAACATTTTAACCCCATATTCTATTTTTCACTGAATGTGTCATCCATTAAATGAGATGACTCTATAAAGTGGTTATTATTATTTTTCCTACCTTGGAATAATATGTTTAGATGACAATCACTATCATAGCTATAATACTTGAATGATAGCCTTAAAACTTTTTTGTTATAATGTATTTTTGGAAAAATTTCCCTTGATTCCAATAAATATTTAATAGGGACTACTATGTGTCGCATATAACACAATGTGCTGAAGAGCGCAGAGAAAGGAAATAGACAAAACTCCAGCTTTTATGAAGCTTAAAATGACTTAGACCAGTAGCAATTTTTAAATATCAGCCATCAAAGTATTGAAGCCAGAACTATATGAAACATTCACTTTCTTCTTGTCTATCATTTCTTATAATTCTCTTAAATTAGTACTTAAGTCCCTTCGCTCATAAAAATCTTCACAGATTTTCATAAACTCTCTACTTAAGGAGGAAGTAATTTTATAGATGCATATACAGACTGTATAAACTATTCTGTGGTTCAATCTCCTGGCCAAGATACAACTAATGCATGTAATTCTTACAATCAGAGAAGTCAAAATACAATGATAAGAAAACCTGATGTTCTGAGGCACTCCAACTTACCTAATCTCAAATCCTAGGCTTTTACGAAACCTAAAGTCTTTCTCATATTTGAATTGTACATCTTTCAAAATCTTTTCCAGCATTCCAAAAGGAGAGGTATTGGAGTAACATCATATTGATTTCTCAGACTGATGCTGATTTGCACAGGATGGTTGTGGTGAATAAACCCTTGTATCTGCTTTCTATAAGAGTCTACATCTGTGTAAGCAGCCTGCTTCTCCCCTGGGTCTAGTAGCTTTGGTGGCTGCCTGCTTACACAGTGAATATAATTTATATTGATGACGTATGACCTGTCTGTTGACTTGTTCTGAAAGAGTATTTCTATTGCCAAAAATAAATTTTGGGGAAGATTATGAGTTCCATTTTGAATATATGTTTCAGGTACCAGTGGTGACATTCAAATGACCATGTCTAGAAAAGCAGATAGTTGAAAATTTGAGTCCAGTACTTAAGAGAAAAATCAAGGCTAGAGATTGAGATTTGGGAGATATTTGCAGATAGGCAACAGTTGATGCTGTGGAAATGGATGTGATAGCCATGGGAAAGAATACAGAGAAAGCAAAAGAAATAAACAAAGAAAGAACACACTTTTATGGTGTTGGAAAGGAAGAGGAGCAAATGAAGAACAGATAAGTGAATTAGGTACGTGTGAAGCAGGGGCAGAAGATCGCTCCTCATGGAGACGGAGAGTTTAACAAATAGTGCAGTGATTGGTAGGATGAAAAAATGGAAAAAACCAAAAGACAACAACTGAACATTGTACCTTCATGAACAGGGTCAGTAAGATGCTGGGACAGGAAACATGTTATAATGGTTCGAGTAGTAAGTGGGAGGTAAAAAAATATAAAGACAGATTTTAGACAATCCTTTAGAACAACTACGGCAGACACGGGAAGGGGAGATAGGATAGTACCTTGAAAAGACATCAAGGTCATTTTTTTTTCTTTTTAAAAGATAAGGGAGATTTATACATGTCTGTAGACCAAAGAGAAAAAGACACATTGGAGAATTATATGGTAGATGAAAGAGAGACAGTTTATAGATAGAACAAAGTTCTGGAGAGGATAATGAACAATTCGAATTTGGAAGTTAAGTATGACCTTTGAATGTTATTCAGACAGAAGAAGATAGCAGGAAATCATACCATTTTAGGATTGGAAAGGATGTTAGAAGTGATCTAGCTCAACTCTCTGCCTGCCTTTCTGTGTGGGAATCCTTAGTCAAAATCTCTGACTGGTGGTGATCTAGCCTCTGCTGGAATATTTCCAGTGATATAAAATCTCTTCATAGAGTTTGCCTAGTTCAGTTCCCCATGCCAGCCTAACCTCCCCACTCCTGGTCAGGATCCAATGAGGAGGAGGCACCAATGGAATGGCCCAACACTATTGAGGTAGCCAGAAAAAAAACTTGACAGAATACAGAGCTTGCATGCTGCCTGAGTAACAAATGACTGCCTAGCCTTTGCCACTGTCAACACCATTGGCTGCCTCCTGCTCTGGCTGCTGAGGAACCAAAGAATACAACATCACAGACTTACAAGTATTGGTCTAAGTTCTTTGGAGTCACACAATACAAACCTGCTTCTCCTTTTAGCCAGTCTTTCAAATATTTGAAAAGAATTATAAAGCATCCCCTTGGTTCTCAGTTGTCTGAACTGAATATTCCCTTTTCCCATGCTTCATAGACTTTCCCAACCATCTTATTATCTTGGTCATTATCCTCTGTGTGTGCCCTCTCTGTCAATGTCTTCTATAACATATAGCCCCTACAATTAAATATAATACCTTAAATATGGATTGAGTAGCAATTCCACTGAATATACTGGGACTATTATTATCTGTGACACAGGCACTGCATTTCTATTAATGGAATCAAAGACTGTGTTTTGTGATCAACATGAACTGACAAAACAAGTCACCCTTCTGGTATTAGTACAAATTGATTTTTTTTTTGCACCCAAACAGAGGCCTTCAAATTTATCCCCATTACATTCCATCTTATTGCTTTAAGTCCATCATGCCATACTGCCAAGATCATTTCAAATCTTGTTATCTGAGCTCTTAACCATCTCGCTCAGACTGTTGTCCTCCACAAATGTGACAAGTGAGCTTTGTAGCAACATAGCATCAATCTCTAGACCCAACTATTTACCCACCATTTTTCCCTGCAGCTCCAGATGTAGACTTACCATAGATGTGACATTGGACTACTCGTACATTTTAATCACTGGATCTTCGCACCCTACATTTTCAGTAGTAAGTTAAAATTTGTAAAATATCATCATCATCATTGAAGTCATTCTCATTGCAACAAAATATTGCTAGGCATTACACATATAAATAAGAAATGCGAAATGTGATAAGGTGAGTGATATGACAACAAATAGGGTATACAAAGAAATACTTTTAAACATCAGCTGTAAAATTGTGACATAGGACTAGACTAAAGGAAAATAGCATTCAATTTTAACAGTGAGATGGTCCTAGAATTGAGACAGTCCTTAAATTAATTGTAATAATAACATATAAACTCAACAAGGCTTAGTGATGGTTGGATCTTCATCAGTGAGAATAGTCAAGGATTGTCAGTTATTAATGATGAACTTTACAGGTTTAGAACCACAGAATCCATATGCTCAGAATAAAAGAAGGTGAAAGTAGTAAAAAAAAAAAAAGGATGGTGGGGATTTGAGTGTGAGGGAATGGGGAAAACTTGGACAGCAGCCTCAGGTACAAAGACAGGTCCTTTGATAGTTTCATTTTTATCTATAGGATATGTACATTTTATCTTCAGGAACATAACAGAAGACAGGACTTTGAAGAAAATATTAAATATTATTTATTCAATGGTATGAGGCCATTCTCTTAGGAAATCACAGAAATATTAAATCTTAATCAAGTAATGATTAAGCAAAAAATTAAGAGTAAAAAATATGTGAAAACCTCAGGACTGTTAACACAATGAAAGAAAACTTTACTCATGGAAGCTATATGTCAAGGTAGACTAGGCACACACAGGACCATGTCAGTGTAAGTCAAGAGCTGTGACATCTGTTCTAGTATTTGAATAACAAATGGAAAGCAATGAGAAATGAGTCATACATGAGATAATTTTAGGGGTAGGATAAAAGAGAGACAAAGAAAGAGACAGATCATATAGAAAGAAAAAAGAGAAAGAAGTGAAAGAGAAAAGAGAGAGATATTGAAAAATCTGAATTGCTGAATTGTCTGGCAGGTAAACAGTGTTATCATTCCCATTTTAAAGATGAAGACCTTGATACTAACAGAGGTTAAGTGACTCAGAGACAGGCAGCTATTAAATTTCATAGGCAGGTTTCTAACTCAAGTCCTCCTGACTTAAGTCACTATGATATTATAAATTGTGGTTAAAAAAAAACGACTTCACAAGTCCAAGATCAGAGAGTTGAAGTTCAAAATTCTTTTTGCTAAGAGGCTCTGTAGGGACTTCAATGGATTACACACTGAATCTAAATTCAGCAGAAAAAAAAATGACAACCAAAAATTAATGTTATTTCAGGCCATTAAGTCAGAAGTGGTATCCAGAACAAAGAAGTACAATTTAACTTTTCTATCAGTGCCTTTATTCATACACATAAATTTATTTATACACATAAATATAGATGACAGGAATGGACAATTTTCAGATGATACACAGCTGGGAGGGCCAGTTGACAAGTTGCATGATAGATTTGGGATCCAAAAAGATTTCAACAAGCTGGAGTATTGGGATAAATCTAATTAGGTGAAATTCAATATTAGTGAATTAAATTTTATATTTGTATTACAAAAAATAAAACAACTTTATAGTTATAATACAGGAGAGCTATACTTGGAAAGAAATTTATTTTTAAAAATCTGAGGGAATTTAGTATGCTGAAAATTAAAATTAATAGATAGTGATATATGACAACTAAAACAAACAAGCAAAAGAATGTCACCTTATACTTAATTGAGAGAAAATAGTATTGTAAGATAGTGGGCACATTTTAGTATGGGAGCTGGTGTATTAGAAGGTATGCAGAGGAGAGTGATCATACTATTGACTGGAATGGCACCCATACCATACAGAATTAATGGACTGGGATGTTTAGTTGAATCAGAGAAGGTTTAAGGGGAACATAATATTTGTCTTCAAGTAGCTTAGAAATTTCATGCAGAAAGGGGAGTAGGTTTTTTTTTTTATCTCAGTGAACAAGAACAATGGGCAGAGATTTCAGGAAAATAATTTTAGGCACACTTGAGGAACAAAAATCCCAGTGATTAGAGATATGCAAAATTGGAATAAGCTGCCTTGGGAAGTACATGTTGCCCTCTCACTGATATGTTCAAGCAAAGTCTGGAAGGCCACCTAATGAAAACATTGCAGAAGAGATTTTCAGTTAAGTAAGATTTGTGCTAAATAGCTTCCAGCATACATTCAAATTTGGAGATATTATGATTCTTGATGCCTTCAAATATTTGAAGACATATTATGTGCTTTCTCCGTCTTTGTTTCTCCGGGGTGGGGTGGAACACAATTCCTGCAGCCAATCTTTCAATGGAAACATCTCAACTACCCTTATACTGGTGATTCTCCTTTGGATGTTTTCAGATTTATTGCTATCCTTTCTAAAATATCGCACCTGAAATTTGACCCAAGAATTTGACTCTTTATTCTAAAGTCATCAGAATAGGACATCGTAAAATAAGATTATCAATTTCTCTTCCAGAACATACACTTCTTTCAGTGCATCCTATAATGCTCTTTTTAGCTTTTTGGAATTGACAGACATTGAAGATGCTATCAAAGACATAATTGTGTATTTGAGCCTACCAGTCATTGTTCTTGCCTACTTAAGGAACATTGAGATATGATCTTATCGTGTTCCTTTACATTTCTGGCAGAAAATAGCATCAGCATCTAGGAGCAAAGTAAAAGATAGATGAGGATGTGGTTCAAGAGTAAAAAGGTGGAATGAAATGAACAGAGTGAACAAGAGAGAGAATCAGAAAGAGTAATTTGATACGGTATTGGTTTGTATGAGGGATTTTTGAAATCTTGAGGAGAAATGCAATCTGTGACAACACCAATATTCATTAAGCATGGAGAATTAGACCCTTTGTGTATTAACATGTATTTGACACAAGTATGAGAGGGTGAGGTAGGGGAGCAGCTATATTTGTGTTCAACATTTTCCCCTAACCCCAACACATAGACAAATAAAAAAAAATATTGGTGATCTATGAATAGAACCCAAATCAGAGTCTGTAATTATAAGGATGCAATTATAATCACAAGATTCTAAGCTCCCTATATTCTTCATATGAGAACAATTTTCATTCGGGAAAGTAAAGGATAGGAACTTAGCCTGTGCAACATGAAATAGGCCTCTAACAAGAGGTGAGGAGTGTTCTAATAATTGGAGGGGAGTAGGAGAGAGATAAGAAAAAGCTTTCTGTAGGAAATATTTGGCAATTGCACCATGAAGGAAGTTCAGAATTCTTAGAGGTAGAGAGGAGTAGGGAGTACATTTTAGACATGGAGGAACCACTGGGGCAAGGGTACAGATATGGAGGATGAAGCCTTATGTGTGGGAAGTAGAAGGACATTTTGACTGGAGTGATGACTGTAAGAAGGAGAGTGATAAGAAATGTCTGAAACGTAGGTGGGAGCCAAATTGTGGACTAGCAGTTTGTATTTTATCTAGGTATAATAGGTATAATCTTTTTGGAATGGATGAAATTTTATGTCAGTCTGGTGTTTTAGAAATATTAATTTGATGTGGGGGATGGATTAGAGGTGGTTCAGGCAGGTCTTCAAGATATTCTGTGACTTAAAGAGATTGTGATGAAGGGAATTAGATAGCTCAATACCTAAGCTTTGCTAGAAATAGCATTCCTGGCATGGCATAATGGAGAACAATATCCAAAAGGAAGCAGTCCAAGCACAGAGTGACATAATGACATCTTCAGAGGACATTGACAGTTTTGCAGTATTGGATAACTGAATCACCCCCAGACATCAGTGCCCTGGCCACTCATGGTTCTTATCTATATATACTCAACCCATGATCCCTATGCACACTTACTCCTCCCAGTGATCATGTGTGTATTGGTGGGAGTACCAGACTGTTATTACTTTTATTGCTGTTCAACGCAAATAAATGACTTTGCTTTGAGCTAAATGGGGCTCTGGATGACCAATAAAAATAACTATATTGGTAGGTTTTGTGAGCTATGGTTTGGGGAGGATTCTGACCCACAAAGTATCTAGTGTCTGGGATAGCAAGTTGGGGACCTGTGTGTACAAGTGTGGGGGGGTGGAGTGTGGCCTAAAACATTTATGTTTTGAAATTTAACCTATTTGGCCATGTCTCTTATCATATGATTTTTTAAATCAGCATACTCTGTAACAAATTGTAAATGCATTAAGTGTAATATATGTCTTTTATGTTAAGTAACACACAGGATTTTGTCATATGCAAAATCTATTGTTTGGTTGAGCTTGCCAGACCAGCTGATGGATAAGGAAGAGATAAGAGTGAAAGAAAGCCAATCCCTTAATCACCCCCTGTGATTTTCATCCTATGACCTCAGCTTTACTAAACCTGTCTATGCACTTATTAAGTAGATTAAGTCAGACACTTTCAATGAGTTTCAGGTGAAACAAGCTGCTTACAACAGTATTTCATTGCCAGTTTCTTTACATTTGGTTCTTTTGAATATGCTGTTTCAAGTTCAATACTTTGAAGAGTGTCCAAGGTACCCAAAGAGAATAATTAAGAGAATTTGAAGTTTTACTATGGAGCAAGATAATGATAAATTTATGAGAGTAATAGTTTGCATTATACCTCCTTAATAGTAAGCTGGCTTGAATTTTGCTAGAATCATTTTTGATTTATCGATATTTTTCATTTCTATTCAGGCTAAACGATACTGAGAATATACTTTTTTTCTGGATAATTCAGGGTCCCCACAATCTACCTTAATTCTTTATTTCATTTTGACACAGTATTTGCATTAGGAAGTTGGCATTTACATAAATTACATTTTGGAAAAGACCTTGAAAAGGGGAAGAGGAAGACCTCATGGAACTTTTAATTCAATCTAATTTTAAGAACTCTTGTTCATTAGCCCATAACAATATCCAAGTTACACCAGCTTTGCAGAGACTGTTAAATTGAGCTACTTGGGGCCATTTCATCTGATGTAGAGGCTCAGGCACTTCAGTGTTCCTAAGTCAGCAGTGTGGTAATGGGAGCTTGCAATGCAGCCAGCACGGAGAGAAAACAAATGACTATAAATAATGTAGGGAGCAAATGAAAGGAGTGTTCTTTCTCTCTCATAGCTGTAGGCCAAAGTCCATGTCCAGGCCATCCATCCATTTACCAATTAGTGAATACTTGCTAGTGCTCTTGTGTTAACCTAAAGAGAACGGAGCTGTTCTTTGAGAAGTTTTCAGGCCTCATCCTAGATATTAAGTAACCAATTTTTCTGTTCAACAGAAGAAATCAATTATGAATGTTGCCATGCATTAAAGAAAAAGATAGGTCTCAGTTGAACCCAAACTTTATTAAAATGTTTTTGAAAACACATTAAATAGTGAAAGTATTGACATAGAAAGGCTGATGGGCAATAAAGCGTGTTTCAAAAGGGAAACATTGCAGAGATTCGGACCAATAAATATTTCATATATAATAGTTATAATTTTATAGATTAAAATTGACTGTTTCATCATGGTTTTAAGATTGTAAATACACATGAGAATTATAGATTTTTATGTACAAAAGGCAAGTATAAGCCATCGTACCCTTTATGGAGATATGAAAGAAAAAAACCACAGAGTGGATTCACAGATCCTTTTTCTTTTTATTCTTTAAATTAATTTGAAACAAAAGAAGAAAGAACTGGAATGTATAATATATTGATTAGATATTCAATGGACATTACAATCCCATCAAAAACCTCTCAATTCATATTGCATGTGTCTGTGACTTCTTCTGTGATTCCCCCATTCTCCAGAGGCAATCTGTTTACTAGAAAAACCGATAATTTTGAGACTCGAAGGTTTTTTTGAATGCACTTAATGTAGATGCTATTTTTTCCCCCACTGTGACTCTATAGCTTCCTATAGAAAGGAACAACATAACTATTACTAATTTCCATGTAACATCCTCACATTATCATGACTGATAGGGGAAACAATGATGTTCAGAAATTATTGGGGAGTCTTTGAGTCAAACCAAACAAAACCAAACAATTTCACTGTCATTATTTTCTAGTTCTACTTGTTAAAAGTATTTTCTTTCTTTTATTTTCTTTCTTAATATTTCCTGCAAGGGATGGGGGTGGGATGGGAGGATAAGAAAATAAATATTTGTTAATTCAAAATAAAATATAATAAACTTTATAAGATGGATTATCTATACATATATTTATATACACATATAAACATCAATCACCTGTACCCTTTCCTTGCCAACCAACTAAGTGATATTTATTTGTCAACACTTTAAATTTCTCATTTAAGTGACTGCTTTACCCATTTCTACTTCCTTCATCTTCAGATAGGAACATATAATACAAAATGTACTCAGTGTACTAAGAGCATGTTATAGAGAAAGTGTTACACTTGACAGCTTGGAAAATAAAAGTGAAACTTATCATGAGAAGGAATTTTATCCCACAGAATGCAAGTTTCTTGAGGGCATGTGTCGTTTTTATATAAAAATAATAAAATCTTTATAAGCATGGTGGTAATGTTTATTTAAACAAAATATTGGATAAACTAACTAGAAAGAGTCAGCAAAACCTGTCATCTAAGATACTGAAGTAATTATAAGACACAGGAAAAAATTAGTACAGACCTTAATTTAATCACTTAATGAAAGTGGGTCTTTATGCTGACTTTATGAACTCATTACAACCAGAAAATCTCTAGGGCATCACAATGTTCAGAGAGGGAGATATAGCGTTCACTTTATTGCCTAAGGCTTCCCGCTAATTTTTGGTCAAGTAACTTAAAAGCTACGATTCAGGATATACTAGATTTATTCACTAAGACTGATAAAGTACTAGTAAGGAAAAAAAAAGTTTCTATTTTCCTGATTACATATCTACATAGCTATATCTATATTATAAATTAGATAAATAGGTATGTAAATTATTTAATACTCAGATACCTAGCTCTAATAATAACATACCAATAAATTATCTATTTTCTATTTTATGTTTTGTGACTTGGGGCAAGCAACATATTATCATATTAAAATGCTTATGAGTGTAACTCTCAGAGGTTATTGACACATTTTGTAGGTGTTTTTTTTCTTTTAATTGAGCAAATTAAATATTTTTTGTTTTGTGATCAATTATATTTTCTTATTTTTAACAAGACCATAAAGCAAAGCTGGAAACCTGTGATTTAAAAAGAAGTAATATGAAATTAGGTCAGACACTTTATGATAGCTTTCCTTACACCATGATTTCTTATTTCTCTTTTTTTCTTCCTTAGAAATGCTAAATATAATAGAAGTCTTTTGTTAAGCTAATGCAGGATACTACTCTCTCTGCCTTTCTCTTCTTTGCACCCTGAGTATTATGATTTCATAGTTAGAGCAAAGATATTCCTCTACCAATGCCAGTTGGTATCTTTTTTACAACTCTTAGTCTTAAAGAATTGTCTGAGAGTATGACTTACTCATGTCAAATAGCCAGTATGTGACTAAAGGTGGTCTTAAACCAAGGTGATTGTTGTTGGTTTTAATTCTTAGACCAGTTATCTAATCTTCTATGCTATGTTGTCTCATCTCTTTGTTAAGTAGAATAGTACTATTCTCTCCCATACATACATATCCCCCTTACATGCAATACTTCTCATCCCATATTTAGTGTCATTGAACAGTTATCTACTGACTTTGGCCAAAATTAAGGGATATCAGTTAAGGGACTCCCCTTTAACTATGGATGCCCCTAATGTAAAGTAGAAGACTGTGAGTTATCAAATGAAGACAAACTATCCTAATCAATATGAATTACCATTACTCTGTCAATTAAAAAAAAACATTCACTGAGCACAATATATACATATGTAGGTAATACAATTAAAATGCATGTGATAAAATTAAAAACCTTCATCATGTCCAGATAAGAATAACATATTTTCAAATAAATTTGGTTCTCTTTGGGATTGAAATATGTTGACAGGAATTTATGAATTACAAACTAAGGATTTTAATTGTAGGATTAAAGGGCATAGGAAGCTAGGTGTCTCAGCGGATACAGCTCTGCACATGGAATCAGCAAGAATTGATTTCAGTTCTGACCTCAGACACTTACTAGTTGTGTGACCCTAGGCAATTTACCAGCCTCTATCTTCCTCAGTTTACTCATCTATAAAATGGGTATAATAATGCCATCTGTCTCCCAGGGTATTTGTAAGGATTAAATGAGGAAATATTTGTAAAGCACTTTACAAACCTTAAAGCCCTATTTAAATACTAGCTGTCATTATCATCATCATTGTCATTATAAAATATTCCAGAAAAAATGGGATGGTGAGAAAAATTTGAAGGAAAATAGAGGTTTTTAAATATATTTACATATTTAAAAATTACCATCATGATTTCACATTTAATCTCTTTAAGGAAAATTTTACTGTAAGTTAGATTATCAATAAATATTTGTTAAGCACCTACTATGTGCTAGGCACTGTGATAAAAGCTGAGGATATCAATGAAGACAAAACATTGTCCCTGCTCTAATGAGTTCAAAGTCTAATGGGAGAGAGACATCATGTGAGAAACTATGTTGTAAGGGTTATGGGATTTAAAGACCTTCCATGCCCCATTGGACTTGCTGATGTAGCAGGAAGGGGTGGGGCAAGAGGAAGCAGAAGCCAAGCTAGAGTTCCTGCAGTGACTGGCAGTGGCCGTGGCAGCAGCACCAGCAGCAGCAGAGGCAGCGGCAGTGGTAGCGGCCAAGGTGGAGGCATGAACCCGTTTTTGAACCAGCCAGAATTTCTGCTAAGGACTCCTGCTGAGGAGAGGCCAGAGCTGCTGGGAGCATGCTTCCTGGATGCTGAGTAGTTGCTGTGAGTGGGGAGAGGAGGACCTTTGCCTGAAGTGGCCTGTTCTGTTTTAAAGTCTTGAGAATGTGGGTGCTTTCTACTTTATCTACCTGTGCCAATTTCATAACTTCTCTGATGGCTTTGACTTTCTGTTTTTGGGACTCAGTTATTTGGTATTTTGATAAATTTTCTAGCTTTATCCCCCATATAGAGAGCCTGGTATATTTTGCGATTAATAACCATATCAGCATATTTATAATTGCCATAGGCATTGTGAATATTGCATTGCTGATACATATGTATAAATAATAAATATACATTGATGTAATATATATAAGGATGAAGATAATTAGCTAAAGGAAAGAATAAGAAATAAAGGGAATCAGGAATGGTTTCCTATAGAAGGTCAGATTTTAGTTGAAAATTAGAGAAAGTAAGGGAAGCCAGGAAAGCAGAGATGAGGGAGAGAATTCCAGACATGGAGGGTTGCTGGTGAACATACTTAGATCTGAGAAACTGAATGTCCAGTTTGAGTATCAGCAAGGAGATCACTATCACTGGATTTGATAGTATGTGAGGACCGTGTAAGGTGTGAGAAGACTGGAAATAGTTTTGTGTTTTTCCCCAGCTCTATTTCTCATTGTGTGAGCTGGAGTGAAGGCAGAGGATGGATGGTGTGAGGGATGAGGATTGATAGGGAAAGATCTATCTCTGTAGGGTAAGAGGGCAAATGATTCAAGAGAAGATTACAATATAGGGTTGAACTGGTTCACTAAGGCATGAAGATGAGGAAGGCAGAAGAAGCCAGTGCAGGGTTAATGACATAGTAAAGAACTTAGTGGTCAAAGGGAGGGAGGTCATTTTGAGGGTAAAGAATGGGATTTGAGGTTGAAGCTTCCTTTTGCCTCCAAGAAATAGCATTCCTATTGCCTCTTCTTCCTCCTTCTCCTCCTCCTCCTGATCCTTCCTCTTCCTCTTCTTATTCTTGCTCTTGTTGTTTTCCTCCATTTCTGTATTTACCAATTTTTATTAATATTATATAAGTCCTTAAGTCTCACTTCTAATTGGCTCATTGCTATTGATTGAAAAATAACACATTCTCTTAAAGGTCTATCTTCCATCGTACTTTAGTTTCACAGTCTGGTTTCTTCAAGATTGGGCTATTCCTTGACCACCTCTCCTTGGTGATTTGGCCAGTTTTCAATTTTTAGTATACTTGAGATAATTTAAAAAGGTTTATTGTAAAAAGTTTTACGTAGCAAAAGTGAGTGATATCCTTTCATTAAGCTTTCATGATATACTGTGATTGAAATGTTGATTTAGATGGCCATTCTTGACTTTTAAAAAAAACTTCCTAGTTGCTACATAAACTAAATTATTGAAATGCTTGTCATGAAAACTCTGTAAATTGAGAATGTACACTTTAGAAGGCAAAGACAATGTATAAGAGTATTATTAGCTAATAAAAATGGAAAAAAGCAATCTATTATGCAAATTTAAAGATATGAAAAGGCTAGGTGATCTAAGTGATTAGTATCTAATTTTAATTCTACTAACCCATTTGACCACTTTTGTATAAAGATGCTTCAGTGAATCTTGGTATATTTTAAAATGTAATATATTGTTCTTTATAAACTGAATATCATCACTCTAGCATGTCCAATTTAATAGATGTTAAGTGGACAGTCATCAGTTATATGTTCATAGACTGTTTCCATTCCCAGAGGAATAAGAAGTAAATCTCCAATGGATGAGGGTTTCTTCCATTATCTATCTGAAATAAACTTGACTTATTGAGCACTGTGCTGGCAATTTACACATTGTAATGACCAAAATTGTTACTGATCACTGGGGATTCCCATGGCAGTCGCAGCTAGGTCCCCTGAACAGTCAACTCCATTTAATTTCTGTCCTCTGTCCTAGAAATAAATGTTCCAGCACTTCTAACTTAGAACCTCTGGGATTTTTCTTAAATTTGAGGTTAAAAAGAAGTAGCTATGTAAAAATCTTCCCTACTATAGTAATTTTAGAAACTAAAGAGAAGAAGGCAGTGTGATGATGCAAATTGGAAGCCAGAATGATATATATTTCCTTTCCCAGAAGACATAATTAGGAAAGCAGGGGAGAAAAAAAAAAAAGACTGCCAGAATTAGGAAGACGAGAATATAAGTGCTGAAGAAATAGGCTTGTCTATTTAAAATTTATCTTTTATTAGGTAACTGATAAAGCATGTTCCAGTGCTCTGTTCTACTCCAACCTTCCAAGCCCATTAGCCCTTTCCAAAAGTCATTGGGCAAAAACCATCTGATACACCATTTTTCCCCAAAGCATACTAAGCCTTTTTATATATACTCCTTCTTTACAATATGGATTCCAGGGTCTTTCTATCTGCCCTGAAGCTGAAAGCTAATATATATATAGTCTCCCCTAATTGTAATATGAGTTCCTTGACAACAGGAAGTGTCTTGCTTTTTATTCCTAATACTTAGCACAGTGATTGGAACATAGTAAACATTTAGTGAAATCATAGAGATCTTACTTGGTAACATAAAACATACTTTTGTCATGATTTTATTTTCATCTAATATTTGAATATATTCTAATAAATTATATTTTTCCCTTAAATATTTGTGTTCAATGAAAAACCAATTTTGGCTAGTCTTAGGACTCAATATTTGCTTGATAATAAAAAAGATTGGTTAAACTCATTTTTATTCACTCATCTATTCATTTATTCAATAAGCATATTGTTAGTAAATGCTTAAATATGCAGACTGCTAGGTATTGGGAAAAAACAAAGTTTACATAAAAATATAATGGCTGCTTTTATTTCAGGGCTAAATTCAATTTCTAAATTCTCATAGTACTTTCTACTTTTCTTAAGTTATCATCACATTCTGCCTTATAGTATCGGTATATCAATCTTGCCTTACCTTGACTAGACTAGAACTTTTTTTTTTAAGAACAAGTAATTTCCTGTTATCTCCATATGGACCTAAAAGGGAAAGTTTCATGAAGGAAGAATCACTTGAGTTATGACCATGAAGGAGACAATGACAGAAAAAGGTTTCCAGGTAGAGGGAATACTATGTAGACATTGAAACTTGGGATTTAATTAAGAAATATTAGCAGACCAACTTGTTTGAAGTACAGACTGCATAAAAAGAAAGTCATGGAAAATAAAGTTGGAAAATTGGGCTCGAGCAAGATAATAGAGAATTTTATGTTTTAGCGAAGAAAATTAGATAATACTCAGTAGGCAATGGGCAGTCAATGGCATTATTTTTTGATCTGAGAAGTAATTACATTATAACAGGATTTTAGGAAGATTATTCATGTAAGATATATTAGAACACAGATCACAGGTAAGGATGCCATTTAGGATATTACTAGAATGCTCCAAGCAACAACAGTCTAAAATAGGGTGGTGACATTTGAAACATAAAAGAGTGTGTAATGATTTTGTAAAGTAGAGGCCACAAAATATTTTGACTGAGAGTTTATGAAATAACAAGGCAGAAAAATTAAATGCGATTCTGGAGTATACAGCCTACATGCTAAGAAGGTATATGTCTGACTGGCAGGTGTGGGGGGAATGACATTTAAAGAAAAAGTGAATTCATGTGAAGGAAAATATATTATCACCTACCACCTTGCATGTATCAGGGGCTTCATAAATATAGAATGACCTACAATTTTTGTACTGTCCTCCCTATCTTTACCAATGTCATGCCAACATCAGATAATAATGATCATTTATTTCTATTCTTGCTGGTCAGCAGTCATATATATCTGCCAAATAAATTTATATTGATATTAATTTGGAACTCATGGATAAATTATTTGGCAAATGATCATACTTTATATAAATGTATTGTGTGACTGTGTCTGTGTGTTTTTTTTTTTATATCTTCCCGAATGCATTGTAAATTTTTTTAAGACAGAGACCATGGCTTCTATTTATTTGCTTTTTTAACCTTTCTCTGCACGCTATTAATCAGAAGCAAATGCTATTGCCTTGCCATCATATACTGAGGATCCAGATAATTTTGCTCTTTATACTGTAAGATATTTTCACTGTTTAGCCCATGCTTAGCTTTCCTTCATTCTCTCCCTTTATCAACATACAATCTCTTACTAAGTTATTTTCTGTAAGGTTTCCTAACCCAGAGTTCAAGGACTCCTTGGTTTCATGGATAGATTTCATGGGTCCATGAGTTTGAATGGGAAAAAGGAGAGCCTTATTTTCATTAAAATCTAACTGGAATTCAGCATTTCTTTCAATTATGAATTCAGGCAACAAAGAACATTAATATTAACAATACCCATTACTTTGTTGTCAAATGAAATATTTTCAGATCATGCTATATCATTGTAGATATCTCAAAATATATTTTGTACTCATCACTTCTTTGAAATGACTGGTTTTCAATTTTACTACAAGATACAGCACTATATTAATTAAAATACTTTAGCTATATTTCAGTATGATTGGTTTTTTGCATATTTTATAATGTATTTACAAACATTATAGTGAGAAGGGGTCCATAGCATTCATCAGAAAACCATAAAAGTCCATCACACATGTGAAGTTAAAAACCTAAGATTTGGTATATCAAAATGTTCAATTTCACACATGTTAATCTGGGAGCCTGGTTCAGTAGAAGCAGTAGGGGAAATGAGAGTAAATGGACTTTTATTTGAAAATGAATTCTAACACTATGAGCCCAGCACTTCTAAGATCTAGGAAGGAGTAATCCAATTTCTAGCACTACTTGAACTAGGTCAGGCCCTTAAACCTCCATGAACAAAGGTTTGCTCACCAATACAATAAATTGTTTAGACTGGATTTTTCAGATTATATTTAGCTACAATTGGATCAAATATTGTGGAATGAAGGCCATCCTATAGAGTATGTTCAGAGTTGATCTTCCTAGTTCTGGCTGATCAACACTTGAGCTAGTTCAACATTTGAACAATTTGGAGAGGATAACTCTCTATCTAAGCATATTTTGGCTTAGCAATGAAAGACATATATAATTTTAAATAGCAAATTTTGCTGTTGTATAGGAATTGCTTGTTTTCTCTGAAGGAAGCAAAAATTAGTTAATAAAAGGAGATCTAGCTCTCCTCCGGCAAATCTCTTGGTGGTTCCATGCAATTTTGAGATTTGATTCATTCCAACTACACCCAATTGTCAGCTAGAGCAAGGGGTTCAAATAAGTAGTTCACAATTGGGGTCCCCTGCCCTCCTCCACCACGGCTTTTTTTTTGCTTTGTGCTTTCTTTTTTAGTAGGTAATCAAATATTCTTAAGGTAAAATGTGTACAGGCTTGGGGGAGGTGGATCATGTGATTGATTAAGGAAGTTTCTCTGTTGGAGAAGATGACCATTGGCAGAAGGATGAACGAGTTATGTGGATAGTGCATTAGTCAGGTGAAATATAGCCATGTATTTATTTTAACTGTTTCATGTATTGATGAGATTGAAGTATAAGATTTGTAAGAAATTATAACACTAGTTATAATTGTTACTAAATCTTATTTAAGTCATCTGCAGTGAGTCTTGTATGTTCCTTATTATTTCTTTTTTATAGGAAATAAATATTTATTCTTCATATAATTTGTATTGCATCCTGGCTTGATTCTGCCTTAGCTGTCTCCTTCTGGAGATAACTTTTCTTCAATCAGTCCCCACCTTCCATCTGTGAGTTACTGCCTAGAAACTCCATTTGAAGATGTGACTGGGTTAGCCTTGGCTCACTTCTTCCCTGATTCCTCTCCTGATTCTCTGGATTTTCTACCTCTCTCCCTATCCCTCCCCTCTTGCTCCCTTTCATGACTTATCTTCTCTCATTAGAATGTAATCACATCAGCTCAAACAAACATGAGATGCAAAAATTATCTACTCCAAATGTTCATGTGGAATTTTTGGTTTGTTTGTCTGTTTGACTTTTGTTTTTGTCTGATTGGTCGTTAAAGCCTTCTGAGCTTGCATTGGTCGCATCAGCCACAGATGGATACTCTATACCTTACCCCCAACATAGTGGTGTCATTTTGATACTCTTTGAATACAAAGAACAACAACCAACCAAAATGTAAACTTTATGCTTTTTAGTTTCCTTTTATATCTTATCATCTTACACTGGAATTTAAACTCTAGGCTTAAAAAAAAATCCTCAGTGTTTAGCATTCATCTTGGCACAGAGTAAGAGCTTAATAAATGTCTCACCTATCTATCATGCACTTATCTACATTGTGTACCTTTTTATTTTTCTCTTTGAGAAAGCTTAGATATGAGTCCTCATCCTTCTTGACCTCTACATCATTTGACAGTGATGACCACCTTCCCCTCCAGTATACTCCCTCATTTCTAGGTTTTCATGATACTGTCCTCTCCTGGTTCATCTGTACTTAGAGTGTTCTAAAGAGTCTTAGTACATCTATCTTATTCCCACTAATTCTAGGTGTTCCTGAAAGTTCTTTACTGGGCCTTTTTCTGCCAGCAACTAACGTTGTAGGACAGACTGTGAACAAAAAAGTCAGGCTAGGCGAGCATGCTTAGGCAACAATGCTAGTTTATTGGAGTAGTGTGGTTGATTATATATCTCTCTTGTTTATACATGGAAAGTTTTACAGTGAACTTAGAATCACCACTTTCTCACAGATGCACTCAGCTAAATATAGATATCAGCAAAAGACCTTGACTACCAAGCGGCTTCTGGCATACCCAGACTGCTTGAAGCAGACAAAGCAATATTTCTTGATACTGATTGCCAGATATTCTTCTTGGGGAAAGATATGGCACACCTGTCCAGCGGGGACTTTGCACCCTCCCAGATTCGAACCAGTCAACAAGTCCGGACAAGGACATAGCTCAACGAGTCCTTGATCTCAGAGCAAGTCACAAGTCTCTGGACTCAGACACAAGCTCATGAATCTATTAGACTTGGCCCCCCACATTTTTCTCTTTTCACTTTGAATTATGTCAGTAATCTCAGGAGCTTCTGTGGATTAAATTATCATCTCTATGCAGGTCATTTGTGGATATATGTATTCACTTCTGCTGTCATTCCTGAGTTCCTGTCTGGAGTCTTCAACTGAACATCTTGACTTTGATATCCACAAAGGCATCATAAACACAACATGTCTGAAATAAAACTCATTATCTTTTCCCCAAAATTGTCTCTTCTTCTGTACTTCTCTGTTACCATCAAACGCATCATTCTCCCAGATACCCATGTTGGCAACGTCAATATCATCCTTGACTCCTCATTCTCACTTATCCCACATATCCAATCCATTGCCAAATATTGTTTCTAATTTAACAACAGCTTTTGTATATATACCCTTCTATCTACTAAGCCATTCTTGCCCTGGTTCTGCCCCTTATCTCTTCTTGCCTGGATTAATGCAAAACATTCTAATTGTTGACCTGTTTTGTGCATCTCTCTGCTGTGGCCTATTATCTTAATATTTACACTTGATCATGTTATCACTCTACTCAGTAAATTTCATTTGCTTTATATGCTTTCAGGATCAGCTTCCATGTTTGGCATTTAAAGTTCTTTTAAAGACTCTTCCTACTTTTTCAGTTTTATTAAGCTTAACTCTTCCAGACACTGTATGATCCAACAACACTTTCCTTCAGTCTCCATGTCTTTGCCCTGGCTGATTCTCATGCATCAACTTTTCTCCTTCCTTGCTCACCTCTACCTCTTAGTTGCCTTCAAGACTCAAGGCATGTTGATTTCACCTTTATATCATCTGTCAAATATGCCCCCTTCTCTACTCCATTACTGCTACCACTCTAGGGCAGGCCCTCATCATCTCACTACTGGACTATTGCAGTAACCTGCTAGGAGGTCTGCCTGTGTCAAGTTTCCTTCCTACTCAAATCCATCTTCCATTCAGCCACTAAAGTGATTTTCCTAAAATGCAGGACTAATCATATCACAAACCCCCTCCTCAGTAAACTCTTGTGGCTTGCTATTGTTTCCAGGAGAAAACAGAAATGCTCTCTTTGTCATTCAAGCCCTTCATAACCTAGCCCCCTTCTTCTTTCCAGTCTTGTTATACTTTACTTCCCAACATGTACTCTTCAATGAATTCAGTAACACTAGACTCCTGACTGTCCCACACAAGGTTCTCCCATCTCTTGGTTCTGGATATTCCTGCTGCCTGTCGCCCGAGACTGTAATGTTCTCTCCCTCTCTGACTACTGACTTCTTAGGCTTCCTTTAAGACCCAAGTAAAATTCTACCTTTTACAGGAAGCCTTCCTCAAGACATGTTAATTCCAGTGACCTCTCTCTTAATTATTTCCTATTTATCCTGTATAAAGTTTACATTAAATAAATTTGCTTGCATGCTACCTCCCCCATTAGATTGTAAACTCCATGAGGGAGAAGACTGCGTTTTGGCTCTTTTTGAATCCTCAGAGCTGGTAGGCACTTAATAATGCACTGATTGATTGATTGATTGACCTCAAATCCAAACCGCTACAAGAGACCTTTCCCACTACTGCCAGCTATTAGTACCTACCCCTCTGAAATTACTTCCCATGTATTTTGTGTACTGCTTTTACATACCCAGTTATTTTTACATTTTTCTTCTCCTGGCCCCAATTAGAATTACCTGCTTCATGAGAACAGGGACAGTTTTTATCTTTCTTTGTATCCCTTATGCTTAGCACTCTGTGTCAAATATAATAAGTTCTTAATAGTTTCATTCTGAATGACTTCACCAAATTTTCCCTGGGACCCCTGTGTGTGATGAATTATGAACCAAAATATGTGAGAAAAAAATCCCTTCTTTGTCACTAAAGGGTACGATCCCTCAGAAATGAGCCCACTGTGCACCTCCTTCATAGGTCAAGAGCAGAGAAGTCCCTTAGAGAGCAAAACCCCACACCTTGTGCCCAAAAGTGCTTCCTTAATGTTAGAACTGGTTTAAAGATTCAGAGGTGGAATAGATATCAGACATTATTTTATTTTCTGACTCCCACATTTTACATTTGAGAAAATTGAGGCCCAGAGAGGATAAGTAAGATGCTTAAAAACCAGGTAATGACAGTCATGAGATTACTTAGATGCCCCAATAGTGCTTAGCAATGATGGGCACATAGTAAGTACCTTATAAATTATTGCTATTTGATTACTAAATAAGTGTGAGCCTTCTACTGAGTGCAGTTCTTTTAGACCTAGTCAAATTTCTTTCAAGCACTGGGCATGTGGGTCCACGGTAATTTTTATGACTAATTTAAATCGTTAGACCTAATTAGCCTTAGAGCATACCACAAGTTGCCTGACTCACCCCGCTCCTTTTTCTCAGTCCTCAGGGTGTTGTAGGTGGAAGCTGGGAGCACATCAGAGTTGAGCAATGAGTTGTTGGGCCCTGTGGGAGGCCAGTTATGATAATGGGTCACCTTTATGCTCTTTAGAAGTAGGAGAAAGTAGGTTGCCTCTCTAAGGGTCATACAAGGCATAACCCATATGGGATTAGAGCCAAATAGGGTAAATGAGTATATGAACAAAGCAGGTGTACTGCAAGCAAGCTTTAGTAAATTCACTACAGTCAGAATAACTGCCTTTAATAATGCTTCATTTTCTCAAGTTAATTAACTACTTTGTGGTTCAGTGTCCTCATTTTAAAAAAAAGTAAAATAATAGGCATTTATTAATATAGGGTTTTGTGATGGTTGATTACTTTTTTGTCAAATTCTGCAAGATTAGTGAAATTTTGTCAAACTAAAAGCATGTTAACATCACAGTTAAACCTTTTAATTACATTTTTCATCATTTTCAATTAAAATCTCCACATGCCAAGAATAAGGTCATCTCTACAAAGCCTAATTGAGTCAGGCTAACTTACAACATCTGGGCTTGACCCCTGCCAGGTTCTTTTGACTCTCTAGGACCTTGAGATAATGGTACTGGGAAGTGCCTGGGGCAACTTATCTGGTGGAGCTGTTTCTGTTAGCTGCTTCTTCTTTCAAAGCTTCCATCCTGCCCTTGTGACCATGTGAAACGTTGTGAGATTTTGGTATCTCATGAACACTGTGATGTGGCATCATCATGGCAGCCTCTTCCATTTGCTAAAGATGAGATCCACATTGACAGCCAGCTTTAGGTTTTGGGGTTAACTACTCAATAATAAATCCAACTGAATGCTTTGAGCACCAAGGCAGCCAGGATCTGTCTCAACACTCAAGAGGATCAAAGACCCAGAGGGATAGTAATATCCCACTTAATAAATGGGTTAGGGCTGAGTTCTTTGTTTAGTTGAACTATGCAGATGTAGCCTAATAATGACACAACTGTATATTAGCTAATATGTTAAGGGTTTCATATCTGAATCACACAGACATATACCCACGTATGTATGCATATGTGTATATATAAATGCATAGGTATACACATATACATATACATGTATATGTATACACACACACACACACACACACACATATATATATATATATATATATATGTATGTATGTATGGGACAGCTAAGTGGTACAGTGGATACTATGCTGAACTTGGTATTAGGAAGACCTGAGTTCAAATAATGTCTCATACACTTACTAGCTGTGTGACCCTGGGAAAATTGCTTAACCCTGTGTATCTCAGTTCTTCATATGTAAAATGAGAAGGAGAAGGAAATGGCAAACCACTCCAATCTTTGCCAAGATGCTGCAAAGGGGGTAATGACGAGTCTTATGCAGCTGAACAACAACAACAAATATGTAATATAATATGAAAGACTAGAAATATGCATGTATTTTATAGGGTAGGGAACACTATATATATAGTTTTTGGTTGGCATAAGGAAATACTGTGATAGTAATGGCAATTAAAGATTCCCCTGTATTGGCTTGGTTTTCAAATTGATTGTGTTAAAACCCAGAGCTTGTTAATCCCACCTGTGGGATGGACTTGTTGATGTGAAAAGAAAGTCCTGAACTGGGAGGAGCTGGTGACGTAGATTTGGAGACACAAGAGAGAGGCGGAAGATCTTTTTGGAAGCAGCACCTCGTGGAGAGAGAGAGAGACTAACAGAATTGCTGGTGGCCGCTTTGAATTGCCCTGGACTTTTGAGACCTGCCCCCTGAGCTGCCAAAGACTGAGGAGACATGGCTGTTTTGCTGGTATTTTGTCTGTCTGTTTTGATGTTGTTTTGCCAGATTTGTCCACTGGTGAAAGACAGTCCTTTTGTTGAAGAAGTCCTGGAAACTGGCTGTTCACTAAGAAGCCCTGAGACTGTCCTGCAGACAGAGAGTGAATACTGTGCACTGGTGAAGGACAGTGCTGTTGTTGCAGGGGTCTGGAGACTGTCCTGCAGACAGAGTGAATACTGTCCACTGGTGAAGGACAGTGCTGTTGTTGCAGGGGTCTGGGAGCCTTTTTGTTGGTTCAGAAGCCCTGAAGAAGGATTTTCTTGTTGTATGTTTACAGAAATCCTGGGAGAGGGCTTTGCTAATGTGTTCAGGGGTTCTAGGACTGTTCTACAGACAGAGGATAAATTCATGAAGGGATTGGCAATGTATCTTATGGCCTTGCTAAGCCTTGTCTCCCCAGGAACTAAGATTGCTGAGAACTTGCCTCATGTCAAGATGAAGAAATTCCTCCATCTGGGTATTAAGTGCTGTGTTTAAACTTGATGTAACTCTGGGGTAGATTCAATTGTGATCCAGGGGTGGGGAACTTTTGACCTTATGTTTGGAAATTAATCTCCATTTGAGAAGAGGGGCTTTGTGCTGGACTAAATGAAGGTATAGCCTAGGGGTGGAGAAGTATTTAGAACAGAGACTTTGTAATTGATTGAATGATTGGAAGGTCCTGGGGTGGGGTAGTACTTGGAGATTATTTAATCACACTTAGTAAATGCTGTATTTGGAATGATGTCATGTTTTGACCTTCTCTGTTCTTGGTTTGTCACTGAATAAAATGGAGAGCACCTATGCTGGTATTTTGAACCTGGGAAGTTGCCTTTCCTTGGCATTACATTACAAATACTCATGAAGAGATTCCCTCTACCAATCTAGATGGGAAATTTCATTGCAACCTATGGTTTAAGAGAGCTGCCTAGGTTAGTAGAAGGCTAAATGATCTGCCCAGAGTCACATAAACAGTAGATGTCAGAGTTGGGCCATGAAATCAGTCTTCCTAACTCCAAGACTGGCCTTCTCTCCATTACACCATATACATAGAGCATAAGTAAAGTACTGAAAAACTATATATGTGTATGTGTAAGTGTGTAAAATTCCCTCTGACAACTAACATTGATATTCACTGTGGATGTTTATATTAAATGCTTACGACTACTGATTGAATTATACAATATAGTAAAGCAAGTATTAATTTCAACAAATTAAAAGAAAATGACAGGGAAAGCAATCATTTGGTGTAACTTTTTTTTGTTGAAGGGGGAAGGCAAGGCAATTGGGGTTAAGTGATTTGCCCAAGGTTACAGCTAGTAATTGTGTCAAGTGTCTGAGGCTGGATTTGATCTCCTGATTCCAGGGCCAGTGCTCTATTTATCGTACCACCCAGCAGACTCTGGTGTAACATTCTTTAAAAAAAAAACATCAGTTCCGTTTATTTGACCATTAAATGGTTTGTTTTTCAACCTGTCATTGCTCAAGAAAACTGCATGATTTGTGTTCATACATTTAGAGATAATTTTTATATCTCAGTGTGGAGAAAGAATAGACATAGTTCTACCCCTTTCTCTCTTTATTCAGAACTGTTTACATGATTTATATTAAGATTGAATTTTTAATGGGCCAGGTGTCAAAGTTTCCTTGTTTTGGAGTAGACCAAAGAGTTCCACCCAAGTTCAAAGATTTTGTTACAGTCAATTCTAGGCAACTATGTTGCTTCAGTGGACGTTTAATGGGAGTAACTACTAACACAATTGCAAAGAAGAGAGTGAACGTAATAGAAGGTATTTGCCTAATATGTAATCTTTAAAAATTTGATATATTCATTATTCACTAGGGCAATATATCTCAGCATGTGAGGAATAAAAAGCATTTTGAAAATACTTAGATCCTAAAAAAATGAATGGGAAAATATTCTGAATAAAGCTCTCATTTTTACTTAGTTATTTAGACAGCTAAATGCCACAGTGTGGATTACTGACTGTGGAGTCAGGAGATTGAGTTCAAATCCAGCCTCAGGTACTATCTGTGTAACCTTGGACTAATTACCAAACCTGTCTGCTTTTTTACTTTCATAGGGTGGTTGTGTGGATCAAATGAGTTAATATTAGTGAAGCACTTAGTAATGTTCTTGGAACATAGCAGACACTATATAAATTTTAATTTCCTTCCTCTTTTGTACTTTTCTCATGTGTATGCTAAATTAAGAATATTTAATGTATTTTTCTTGAATCAATGTACATAAATTATCATATTCTTATCCATGAAATGTATCTAGGAAAATTAAAAAAAAAAATCGAACAACAACTCTATTATTACCAGACATTCAGAATTTTCAACTGAATTTTAAAGTTTAGCACAAATGTTTTGTATTATAAGACCACCATCTATAGGTATATTTGAGTATATTTGAATGCAGGAATATGGTAGTGCTAAGGCACTTTTCTCCAGGACTTTGTCCTCATGTAACATTGGATTTTTCCCAGATTTACTTTCAGTACTTGCTGTGACCCTGTGAAATTTCTGAATTCACCTATCCCCCAGATCACTGGAACAATGGAGAAAGTGCACTTATTCTATGCCCCTTGTTCTCTGTTTATTTAGGCAACCACTTACTGTTTCCTCAATGAATAATTAAAGCAGACACTTCTCAGGAATTATAGTGTATATTTATAGCAGCCTTTGTTATGGTAGCCAAAAATTGGAATAAGGAGATATCTTTCTGTTGGATAATGATTAAACAAATTGTGGTATGTGAATGTAATTGGATATAGTGCCATAATAAATGATGAAATGGAGGGCAGAAACAGCATGGCAGAGTAGAGGCAGTAGCCTAGCCTTGATACTTCCAACATTCCCCTTTGAGCAACTTCAAAATAATACATCAAATTGAATTCTGGAGCAGCAGAGACAAAAAAAAGGTTGGGGATAGATGTTTTTCCAACAGCACCAGCAGTGCTCTCTGTAGCAACAGTGTCAGGAACTCTGAGCCCAGAGTCATTCTTAGGCCAAGAGGAGCAATAGCACTTATATCTGCTGGAGAGCAGGGGATCCAGTCAGAGTTCCAGGACAAAGAGGAGGACCAGAACTTGAAGCTGCAGTGAAACAGGAGAGCAGCGCCTAATCCTCTCCTGAGATGATACCACTTTGGAGGCACTGAAAATTTACAGACCCCCAGAACTAGCTGTGAAAATAACAGCATGAAAAAGTCTGACAGCTGGGACAGTATCCTGCTCCCCATCTCCCACCAAGTGAGCAAAGGCTACTTTCACATTAAATTCAAAGTCAAAGAGAAGACTGGAAAAAATGAGCAAAACAAACAAAAGAACAGGATTATAACAAACTACTATAGTGGCAGGGAAAGATCAAGACACAAACTCAGAAGAAGACAACAAAGAGAAAAAATCTATAGCAAAGCCTCAAAAAATGCAAATTGGACAAGAACTCAATAAGAATTCCTAGAAGATCTCTAGAAAGAGATAAAAATGGTAGATGAAAGATTGGGGAAATAAATTCAAGCAGTGAAAAAAATATATGAAAATAGAATTAATAGGTTGGCAAAAGAGGCACAAAAAATAGTGAAGGAAATAATACTTTGAAAAGGAAAACAAAACAAACAACACAAAATATCAGTATAGGCCATAGGAAAAGAGATACAAAACTTCATTGAAGAAATAACCCCTGAAAAAGCAAAATTGACCAAATTGGAAGAGAAGTAGAAAACTTCACTGAAGAAAATAATTCCTTATAGATTAGAATTGGGCAAGTAGAATCTATTGACATCATGCGATTAAGAAATAATAAAAAAAAATTAAAAGTATAAAAAAATAGAAGAAAATATGAAAAATCTCAACATTAAAAAAACACAAACAAAAACCTGACTTGGAAAATAAATCCAGAAGAAATAATTTTAAAGTTATTGGTCGGGGCAGCTAGGTGGTGCAGTGAATAGAGCAATGGCCCTGGAGTCAGGAGGACCTGAGTTCAATTCCAGCCTCAGACACTTAACACACAAAAAAGCTAGCTGTGTGACGTTGGGCAAGTCACTTAACCCCAATTGCCTTAAAAAAATAATATTGGTCTACCTGAACATCATGATGAATATGTCAAGAAATTATAAAGGAAAACTGACCCAATAATTTAGAACTTAAGGCTAAGATAGGAATTGAAAGAATCTATCAACCATTTCCTGAAAGAGATCTCAAAATGAAAACTCCTGGAAATATTATAGCCAGATTCCAGAGCTTCTATGTCAAGAAGAAAATATTAAAACAGCCAGAAAGAAGCCATCATGGAGTAAGAATTAGGATCACACAAGATTTGGCAGTTTCCACTTAAAGATGCAGAGGGCTTGTAATATCATATTCTGGCAAAGAAACAAGGATTACAACTAAGAATAATTTACCCAGCAATATACTGAGTATAATCCTTTTGGGGGGGGAGGATGGATGTATAATGAAACTAAGAACTCTTAAGCATTCCTGATATAAAGACCAGAACTAAAGAGAAAATATGACATTCAAGGACAAGAGAAGTATAAAAACGTAAGCATGAAAAAGAAATCACAAGGGACTTTATAAATTTAAACAGTTTGCATTCCCATATGGGAAGATGATTCTTGTAACCCCTAAGAACTTTATCATTATTAGGGCATTTAAAAACAATCTACATAGTAAGAGGGCATGAGTTTGAGTTGATTATGTTGGGATGATTTAAAAAGAAATGAGTGAGAAAAAGGGATACACAAGGAGAAGGGGGAAGAGAAAGATAGAGAAATTTTTCTTGTATAAAAGAGGCATGCAAGGAAGAGTTTTTAGAGTTGGGTAGAAAATGGGGGCATGGTGGTCAATGCTTCAACTTCAGTTACATTGGAATTGTTCAAAGAGAGAAGAATAGATATTCACACACACACACACACAAGCAGTTGGATATAGAAATTTGACTCAATTGGGAAATAGGAAGAGGAGATAAGAAATATTAGGTGGGTGGTAATAAAAGGTCAGGTTGCATAAGGGAGGCAATGGTTAGAAGGAAAACAGACCTTTGAGGAGGGACAGGATGAAAGGAGAGGAAGAAGGACAAATATAAAACAATAGGATGAAAGGAAATGCACAGTAATCATAACTGTGAAAGTGAATGGGATGTGCTCACTGCAAAACAGAATCAGATAGCATAATGGATGAGAAAGCAGCATCCAATAATATTTTGCTTACAAGAAGCATACTTGAAACAGAAGGACACAAACACTTAAAATCAGGGGCTGGAGCTGAATCTTTTATGCTTCATCTGATGTAAAAAAGAGGGGTAGCAACTATGATCTCAGATAAAGCAAGAGCAAAAAGGGACTGAATTTAAAGAGATAATCATGTAACCTACGTTTTGCTAAAAAGAACCCTAGAAAATAAAGTAACATCAGTAGTAAACATATATTCACATATATGCCATTGGGTAGAGCATCTAAATTCTTAAAATCACCATAAAAACTAAAACAACTAAAATGAGAAGAAAAGCTTCTTTCTTTTGTTTTTCTTCCAACTGAGAAAAAATACTAACAGCAATTTTCTCTGATATAGTCTTTGTTTTTCAAATATATAAGAAAGTAGAGTCAGATTTATACAAAAAAGAAGTCATTCCTTAATTTAAAAATTATCAAAGATATGAACAGGCAGTTTTCAGAAACAGAAATCTGAGCTATCTATTGTCATAAGGAAAAAAACACTTTAAATTAACATTGATTAGAGAATTGCAAATTAAAACAACTCTGAGGTGCTACCTCATATCTATCAGATTGGCAGATATGACAGAAAAGAAAAATGATAAGTGTTGGGGGAAATTTGGGAAAAGAGGGCCACTAATGCATTGTTGAGAGAGTTGTAGACTGGTCCAACCATTATGAAGATCAATTTGGAACTATATCCAAAAGGCTATAAAACTGTATGCACTTTGACCCAGCAATACCATTATTAGCTTTGTACCTAAAACCACCCCCCAAAGCAAAAACTCTTAAGATAAATTTATATGTTATACATACATGTATGTATATATGTGTTTATACATATATGTGTATGTACACATACACATATATTCCTAAAATTTTCTAGAAACAGTACATTCCTTTAAATCTCCGTACTTATAATCAAAGAATTAGAGCAAAGAGTTAAAAGGATCTTGGGAAATCATTCCCTACCTTTCCCTGCCTAATTAAAAAAATATATATTTCCCTTTTGTACTTTTCTTAGTAAGTAAAGCTGTTGGACTGGTAAGAATAAATGAAAGAAGTAAACTGAAATGGGGAACAGAAAAGTTTATAACATTTTAAATCAGTCTTGCTCTCTTAACTTAGAAAATGTTGATCTATAGAGGTGAATTACAGTAGCAAACTGGCTGACATCAAAATATTCCATAGTAGCTAAAATTTGTTTTGATTATTCTCCCACTTCTGTTTCTTAATAGGACCATCCAGAATTCTCTATTCAAATCGACTGTTAACTTTCTTTTCTCAATTGAAAGCTTCAATTCTCTGAAGTCTTGGTGTAGCTCTGATCTAAATTAATTCAGACTAATGTATGAAAGAAGCTTATCTCAAAAGAAGAATTCGCATATTAAAAGAGAATCTTGTTAAGACTGATTAATCTTTATTTGTTGAAATAATTTTGATTGAGACAGTTTTTCACCAGTGCTTCTTTCTTTTTCCTGGGCCAGTATTTCTTCCCTGGTCTATCAGAAAGGAAAATAGTGACACAGTAGCCAGTTGTACCCCTCTTCATTTTTGACAAGGGTCCTTGCAATCCAAAGTACTTGATATGAATGTCATTCATTTCTTGGCACGGAAGCTTGGGTTGACACAGAAAAATATAAATATTTGAAATCTCAAAACCCTGCATAGCCACAACTCATTGGTCAAGTTCTTAGTGTTCTATTCAAACATATCCACAAATAAATGTTATACAAATTGGAAAGGATATATATATATATATATATATGCACATATATATGTATGCATATGTGTGCGTGTGTGTATGTGTGTATATATACAATTTTTTTCATTTTAGAGGTTAATAATGCAAGATGCTTATGGCTATATGTAAAATAGCTATATATATAAATGTTACTAGCAAGAGTTTGAATTATATTTTCTTCATTCTAAAAGTCAATGCTTGTTAGTAAAAGTGAATAGATCTGAGGTTTATTTGGCAAATCCACTTGCTCTTTTGATTTTTCTTACTAGGTGAGGACAAATTTGAGTGCAAAACTACATTGTAATTAATGTTAAAATTTATATTCCTAATGGCTGAAGGTAAGATGCTATCCATATCATGAGAAATTATGACAATCTACAAATAAAAGTAGTTTGCTAGTCTCAGATGATTTCTTCTTGGAAACAGCTCCTTTGTGATGGTGGAATGCTGTATAAATCAAGTATATTTTAGCATTACTGTCTCCCAGAAATTGAATTATTCTCTGAGGAAATGCTTGTCTGTCTAGGTCATTGTAAAAGTGGATTAGTTTAACAGTTCTGGGAATTCCACATTTCTTTCTACATTTTGAGCTTATCTATGGATTAGCAGACATTTATGCTACTATTAATCTTGCGTAACTTAAAATGACTAATTTTCTAGCAAACAATAGAAAAACTAAGGTGCAAAAAAGCATTAACATCCATATTGAATAAAATTGAATTAATTTTCCTTTGCTATGACATTTCACTGTAGAGTTATATTTTGAGTGTTAAAATAATGGTGTCCATTTGTTGTAAAACTCTTTTTTGATGACACATATTTCCAAACTTTTTAATCACTTATAGAAAATTAAACTAAATTCCATGTAAAAGGGAAGGCAGAAAAAACAATTAATTGAGTTGTGTTCATTTTCATGTAAATTAACATTTTGAGATGCTTTAATTTATTTTGTGAAGTGTTCATTGAAGGACTGTTTTGACAGCTATGTGAATCTATAAATTTATGTAAATGAATTAAATCCTGTTTTTAAACATTTCTCATAACTTGTATCAATAGTGTTAATCAAGTTGCTTTATTTTTCTTCTTCATAAAGTCAACTTCAAAGAATTAATAAGATTTTTACTTCCTAAAGATATAGTCTATCCTCAAAATTCTTATTTTAATTTATAGACAGAATATAGTATAATGGATAGCATATCTCAGGTCAAGATAGACCTTGGTTCAAGTTCTGTCTCATTTTCTAGCTACATGACCCTCATGTCCCATTTAAATTTTCTTTGACTTGATTTCCTCATGCCATTGTACCTAACATCCATGCCTGCTCTAAAATTTCCATATGATTTCTATTATTATTTTTGTTAGTGTTAAGCAATTCATTTGTATAGGAAGTCATTTGTACTTGAAAAGACTTTCTGTCCTTTTCATAGGTCTTCAGACTAAAATTTTAGAAAGAAATTTACACCTCAGTGTTCAAATGAACAATGATGGTAAATTCCAAGCTGATAGCTCTGCATGGCTGTCAACATTTGGAAAATATGCTAAGTACCCTGTATAAAGTGTTTTCACACATTTCTTCAAATTATTTTAACATATTTTGATCTGTATAGAATAATATGATCTTTTGTATGAGAAATTGAATGGTTTAGAATTACAAAGTTGACAGCTATGTTGCAGTCATTAGCATTTCAAAATGGCCTCACAGTTCATTTAGCCTGATTGTCCTATGCAAGCTTCTCAAGTTTATACATTTTCATAAAAATCTAGGCAGAGCTTTCTAGAATGGTTTGCTGCCACATATCAATCATTGCATGAGGTGGTTTTTAGAAAGGTTTTCCTCTAAGTGCTACATAAGTATACATTTAAAAGGACATATATGTATAGATGTGAGTTTGTGTGTGGGGGGGTTGGAGGGTGAACATAAGAATACATAGGAATATAAAATTCATTCTGAAATATATGTTTAAAGGCATAGAAGTCTCTCTATCAGGAACAACTAACTGTTCAGTGTTCCGTTATTGCACTCCATTGTTGCAGAGTAGAAAGTAAGTTAGTGTGGATTTCAAGAGGTATAGACTGATTCCAGAACTTTTATTAATTTGTTCTGAGACTGTAAATCACTCAGTTTCCTCATTTGGAATAAGAGAGTATTGGGTTTGATAACTTCTAAAATTTCTTTAATTTCTAAAGTTTTATTAAATGAGGGGCATAAAGGAGAAAAATTGGGAAAATGCCTGGGGGAATAAAGGAAATGCTAGCACATATGATTAGAACTTTTCATAATTTTTTTTTCTTTTTTAGTAATTCAATAAACTGCTGAAGTTAACATAGAACAATGGGAATGTCTTTGTCTCTGGACTCTAAGGCCTAGATTCGAGTCTTGTCTCTTTTGCTTGCTATTCTTTTGATTGAGAATAAGACCCCTCACATCTAGCAGTTTCTTCATTTAGAAGAAGAGGGGCTAGTATAGGATTAGCTGAGTTCTAAATCTATGAAGATATGAAAGCATATTAAACTTAACCATCACTTACACAGTGTCTGAAACCATCCCTTGTGCATAGAAGATGCTTAATCAATCTGTAAATCATTTGTGAGTAATGAATTAAAATTTATTGTCATTGCTTCATTAGTATTTATTGTCCAATCACAGAATATTAAAATTAGAAAGTACCTTAGTAAATTCCAACCTAAAGCATGAATTTTCTCTATAATATTGTTGATGAGGGCTTATCTAACCTCTGTTTTAGGGAAGTTTGACTCTTTAAGTCTCTCACTTTATTTTTGTAGGAATGAAATTATTACTAAATCACCCCTTACATTGTGATGAAATCTGTTTTTCTATGTTCCTTTTACCCATTAGCCTTAAGTATGTTTTCCATGGTCGTGTGACAACCCTTAAGATAATTACTTTGAGTTGACTTGAACTGATCAAATCATAGCCTGTAATACCTTCCAAAATGTTGCCATTATAATCAAAAGTGACACACACATGCAGAATGCCATTGATACATATTCATCCATAGAGGAAGCTGGAGATACTTCTTTTAAAAGAAATACGGTGAAATGAAGTGGGATTGCCTTGGAGAGATTTTGGAGGATTTGTGAATATTCTGTGCCTTCTGCAGGGATAACCATGTGGTAAATGAGAAACTCTTTGGCTACAGAAACTTTCAAAAGGACATTCCTCATGGCTTCTAGCAAGAGACAATGGTATAGAGAGAGAGCTACCTTTAAGGCTGAAATGTATCTTTATGAAAATGGGTTTCATTTATTTGCTTCACCATTGGTACTTTCATTTGAGAAGATGAAAATTAATCTCCAGGTACTCACTTTGTAATTTTAAAAGGTCAAGAGAAAAGACCCCAGGACTCAGGGATTTTTGAAAGTTTGCGCCCCCCCCCCCCCACCCGACATTTAAAAATTTATAACGTTGGGAGCCTCCAGATTAATCTTCTTCCCTTAAAATGAAAGAACGAATTGAGAGGCAAAGAAAAAAAAAACAAAAAGGAAAAACTTGTATTTACAGGGTCACATATCAGCCTCATCAAAACTATCAACTAAAGTGTCAAGCCAAGAGCAGAGATCTCCCAAGAGAAATCAACTAAAAAGAATGATCTTGCAAAGAAGAACCTAAGTCTGGTTCTGCAGTTATCCCCTTTCTGCAGGTCAAAGAGGCTGCTGTCAACCACTTGCTTAGCAGACCCAAAGTAGGTACAGATTGTCTACATGTGCTCCAAAGTCTTTCCAAGGCCTTTCCATTATATTTCATTATAACTACCCTAGAAGCAGTCCTCCTTACCTCTCCCTGCTATCTCTCCTTAAACCATGTAAATACAGTACTTTGGTAGCTACCATGTCAATATCACAATGCCTGTTGTAGGGGAAGCTATTGTTTTTTAGTCTAGACTTTTCTGATGTTTTGTTCAAAGTGACCCATTTTATTGAGGATTTTCATGTGTCAGATAAGTTGGCATACTCTTGTTATGTGACTCCTATCCCTTGAAATTATGTTTTGGTCCATAATTAAAGTCTTAGGTTTCTTCACTATATGCAGTCACCCCATTTCTAATGATCTACTTAATTTACATATTATGTTTCATCATCTATCTATTTTCAGTATTATTGTCATGCCAAGTTTGGTTTCATTATTGGTAGCTCTGATGTCATGCTATATGATGTCCCAATATTTTCTTTTGACTTCACATCTAAAAAGCCTGAAAATACCTCAGCCAACAAAAACTTGGGTCCCATCTCCCATTAATTCTGCTGGTAGAAAAGTTTTTTTTTTTTCTGTGAACACTATTAAAGCCTATGATTCTCCCAGAAATGCTATAATTTATGTTTCCCAATCTCACAGATTTTACATCTTTCAGAAACACTTAGAAATCCTTTCAATGAAGTGGCCAAAGGGAGGCTCCATGGGATGTCTGTGAGCTGAAAGTAAAGGGAGGGGAGGATCTGAAATTTATCATGATCTGAACCCCCCCCCCCGAAAAAAGAAACAAAACCCAGCATTTCTAGTTTTATGTTTCTTTGTCAATAAAAAAATGAAGGTGCTAACCCACAATACAAACAGGTGATCCATGTTTTGGCAATTTCTTACATACTTTTATAGCTTTGTCACCCTCTGATATTTCTGTAGTGCTATCCCATCATGTCACACAAAGAGAAAGTACCAGATCATTCTATATATTCAACTGAGAAAATAAAGGTAAACAATATTGAAAATCATCCAGGGCAAAATGTACCAAGCTTGGGAAGGCATTCATGCTCCACTAGAGGAAAATGCAATCTCTTTCCTCAAAATGAACGGCTCTGGTTATTCCTTTGATATTCAGTAGAAAAACAGAGGGGTGTGTGTGTGTGTGTGTGTGTGTATGTGTGTGTGCTGCTTTGTTAGGAGACTATCCAATTCATACATATCATTAGATAAAGGGAGAATGGTAAGGAAATGTATAATTATGTAATAATTTTATAAATCTAAAAAGGAAAGAATGATTTAAGTCAATTTAGAGGATATATTATAAAATCAGTGACTAGAGTACTACTGGTAAAGAGAAATTTTAACAAGTAGCCAAATTAACGGCTGTTCTGAACAGAGAAAAGGAAGCCTGCAAGAGTTTTATTTAACTTAATTGTCAGAGTAAAAGCCAACATTTCTTATGTTCTTTCCTCTGCTCATCTTAAAACTTGAGCCAAATGTGATATTATAAAGACACTCTGATAAACCTAAATACAAATAGGTTTCCAAACTATTTCTCGGATTTGTCAGAGGGGCAAAAGGGAGTAGGACAGGAGACATTAATGAAGCTGGCCAGGGCAGAAGAGACAGTAATAATAACATAAATAAAATGCAGTAAAGTCTAATGAGAACCAATCATATGATTTAGATTTTTTTTAATCCATTATTATTGGTACTGTTAGAATGTTATGATGCAAATTAACTATAATGAAAGCCAGGTACTAATGATGTATTCTTTAAGTACCTGTCAGGCAATGCTCTTGCATGGTGTAGCAGGAAGAAAAAGTTACACATGAGCTAAGTATTGAAATTAGATAGCTAAATTAAATACATATATGTATATATTCCTATAGTTTAATTTAAGCCTCTGACATATAACATATTCTTTTTCGGGGGGACTGACATAAATTGTTGTGTGTTTATTGTAAATTATGATCCAAACAACATCAACATCTGGCCTAAGGCTTTCATTTTAGTTTTTATGAGTCTTCTTCTCTTATTGAGCCCTCAAAAATCATTCTTTGAACATTCCAACAAAGATGATATGGATAAAATGCTTACCGGTGATATATCAAAACAATACCATTCTGAGCAATTGGCCTTACACTGTTCTTATTAAGGTGCCTAAATAGAGCTGCATTAGATCTTGAGAGCTAAATGAAAAAATAGCAAGGGAAAAATAGTTTTGTGTTAGATTTTGCTGCAAGCTTCAAACCGAGGTCAGGTTCCTCTTTTCTTCTCTTTAAGCAAATCTGGGCCGTATTTCAAATGTATATGGACAACATATGATTTGGGAAGACACCATATGAAGTTTGCTGGTTCCAGACAAAACTATCCAGGCTGAGTATATAAAACAAACATCAGAGGGATAGGAAGCCATGTAAATCAAAGCAAACACAATGAAGTTGGCATGAAAATATTGTGAACACAAGATAATAACTTTGAATCAGCTTGTAAAACAAGCTGAATATACAGGTCTGCATATCTACTCTGTTTTTGAATATTCATCATAAGTCTTAATTTTGCAGTGTATTTTTTAAGTATCCAACATTTTTAAAAGCAAATTTGCATACATGAGAGAAGATAGAGAGCAAGGAATAAGTGAAAATGTCCATTTAAAATACTTCTATTTAGCTAATATATTTTGATCTAAATTCTCAAGATGGCATCATATAACATTAAGCTAGAATGAACATAGAGGTATATTTTATACATGAGGACACTGAGGGTCAAATAAATGATTATGATCTTTCCTAGGTCATGGTAAGTTAAGATAATAGCCTAATTCCCAGTAGTGTTGTCTCTCTTTGTTGCTTCTCCCTTTGTATACTTCAATATTTATTCTGCCTAAATCAAATCTATAGTTTAGGATGATCGGATCATAGATTTAGTGTTAGAAGGAACCTTAGGAGGTATAATCCCTTCATTTTAAAGATTAAAAAAAAAATTAAGTCCAAGAGAGAAAAAGAGAGACTTGCCCAAGGACACACAGATATCAATTATTATATGTTTTGGAACCCAGGTTTTTGAAATACAATTCTAGGACTCTTTCCAATACGACACATAGTCTCCCTTGCACCATAAAATTTATATTACATCATAGCTTTTTTTTAAACTGATGTTAAAAGTACTCAGCAATCCTGAAATTCTAACTGGGGAAAATTTTGGTAAGGGTATATAGTTGCATGAATTCCTCTGGAAGGATGACAGCAGAGGTTGTCTTTTTTTTATATATATACCAGAGTAGCACTTTTCTTATATCATCCAAAATTATAGTGTTTTGAAGGTAAAGGGCAATCATCTAGCTCAGTCGTGCCAAATTCAAGTATAAATGGATCCCTCTAGGTCATACTATGTTGTGTTATATTTTTATTTATTTTGTTAAACATTTCCCAATTACACTTAAATCTGGTTTGACTAGGTGGCAAAGTGAATAGAATGCTGGGGCTTGGAGTCAGAAAGACTCATCTTCTTGAGCTCAAATCTGGCTTCTCACATGTACTAGCTATGTGATCCTAGACAAGTCATTTACTCTTGCTTGCCTCAGTTTCTTCATCTGTAAAATGAGTGACAAACCAGCAACTATGCCAAGAAAACCGCAAATGAGGTCACAAAGAGTCATACACGATGAAAAAATGACTTATCGACAACAGGCCCTGTTTAGAGTTTTGCTAGTGTTCAGCTAGAAGGCTGAGTTTAACACCTCTGAGTCAATCCCATGTCTGAAAAAGCACCCCCAGTTGCAACATATTGCATAAGGGGTCATCAATTTCTTATGAGGGATATTGAGTCGGTATATCCTTTCTGATTTTAGATCCCTGTATCAAACATTATAGAACTGCAGACTAGGAACTCAGAAGATTTAGCCTGGCCCGGGACTACCCTCCACCTTTTTATCTAAAGAGCATTTCACTGAATTTGATTGATTTGATTGTAATAAAAGTTAAACAGCTAAAGAAATGTTAACCAACCTGTTAATTTAGCAATTAAGGTGAATATTCTATTTTCCATCAAACATTTATCATATAGATATTAGTATACTGCTAATTGGGTATGTCTACAGGGAAGCCAATATGTTTTAAATTAAAAAAAATAATAGTGAAATCACTGGTTATTAAGATGCCTACTTTATTACCAGTTGTATGGAGTTTTCTATCACTGCTACCCTGCCTCATTAGTTCCTGCTGGAGCTGATTAATAGCTTCAGAAACATTTTCCTTCAAGTAATTTGACAGATGTGTGAAAATTCAGTCTCAGAAGTGTCCCATCAGAAAAATTGGGAACTTTCATTATTCTCACCCTCTGTCAGTTTAACAGAGGCTCAAATAAACACAGGTTCATAAAGGTTATCTTCCGAACAACCAATGGTGAAAGTGACTGTAGCCCACATTGACTTCTGAGTGTTAGAAGGAATGGCTTGCACTTCCCATGCCAGACATCCCAGGAACTTTCTCTTTAAATAGTGCTCCAGTAAGAATAGGAGAATTTGTGATTCTTAACCATAGTGATTATTGGTATTACTACAACTATTGTCATAGCCCCTCTTGTCCCTTGGTCAGGGTTAACATTAATTATTATTTATTATATATAACATTGTATATAGTTAATTAATATCAACACTCAGTGTTAATACTGCTATTGTGATCCTCGACACCATTACTGCACCTGTTGCTCAACTTCTAATATGAAAGAAATATGGATGAGGGCTGTATTGTCAAGAACATATTGAGCAGGGGCCAGTAAGGAAACAGATAAGAAAGCTGACAGAAAAGCAAATAAAGTTGGCAGGTCCCGTGGTCATCTTAAGAGTCAATGAATCCAATCTTTTTTTATTTATTTAACAATGGATACTAGGAGAATTGTAAGCTTTAACAGTGTTCACAGAAAAAACAAACAAACAAAAAATAACACTTTTCTACCAGTAGAAGTAATGAGAGATGAGACCCAAGTTTTTGTTGGCTGAGGTATTTTCAGACTTTTTAAATGTAAAATCAAAAGAAAATATTGGGAAATCACATAGCATGACATCAGAGCTACCAATAATGAAGCCAAAATTTACCATGACAATAGTATTAAAAATAGATGGATGATGAAGAATAATATGCAAATTAAGTATATGATCTGAAATGTGGTGACTACATATGGTGAGGAAACTTAAGACTTTAATTATGGACCAAAACACAATTTCAGGGTATAGGAGTCACATAACAAGCACCAGAACACATATATAGAATAGAGAAAAGAAACAAAAACATATGATAAACTTAAATATTGGAACTTAAATACAGAGTAAGAAAGAAAAGTAAAAGCATGTCATGTGCATAGCAGAACATTAGAGAGGATTCAAAATATGTAACAATAAATTTTCATTTCAAAAAAGCCTGTATGATAGATAATACACAAAACATTGTGTTGCTAACTATCTTTGTTTCCTTCTGAGTTTTCTTTTGTTCTCTGTTGTGCATTTTTTTTACTTTGTTCTTTTTCCCCTCCCCTGCCCAGAAGTCCACAATGCAGTTTAGATACATTTCTCTATAGCTATAACTTACACACACACACACACACACATATACGTATACTTTACCAAACATATTCTACTCCTGATCTTTGTTTTTGCGTTTATGTATATTTCTTGTTTCTTATCCCTCCTACTTTCTCTATGTTACTTGTATCCACTACCTAGCCCTCCTATCACTTGCCTACCCCCCCTCCAAGGATCCCTTCCCTATCCTCCCATTCCTACAAATCTAAACACCCTTCTTTTACTTATTCCTTCACCCTTCCCTCTAAAGATCCCTTCCTTGTCCTCTTCCCCCTCCCAATGCCCCTACCATTTCATTTCTTCTGAATTTAGAAGACGTTTATACTCTCCTAAATATATATGTATCGTTCTCCCTTAAACCCATTCCTGATGAAAGGTTACCAGAACTACCCTCCCTTGTCACCATGCTAATTCCTCTGTATCTATTCTACCTTTTGCACCTCATCTGTATAAAATAGTTACTCTTTTTGGATGTTCCTAAAATGTTTTACTTTTTAAATTCATATCATACTCAGTTTTACCCTAATCTTTCTTATGAGCTATCAAATTATTAATAATTATATTAGACATATATCTTACATTTTAAATATATAAAAATTAAACAGTTTGTCCTTGTAAATCCTGTATAATTAGTTTTTGGCATGTACCTTATATTCCTCTTGGCTTTTATACATCAAATGTTCTATTAAGTTCAAGATTTGTTTAAACAAAGTCTTAGAGTTTATCAAATGTCCATTTTTTTCATTCAAGATAATACTTAACTTTTCAGGGTCTGATATTTTCAGACAGAGCCCCAGTTCTTTTGTTATTTGATATGTTGTGTTCCAAAACCTCCTTTAAGGTCCTTTAAGGTCTCTGCTGCTAGGTCTTGTGTGATTCTTTTTGTGACACCATATATTGCCCTTGTGATACCCAAAGCAGCTGCTATGAAAATGCAGACATATTTCTGGAGTTGAATCACAAAATATAACAAACTCTCTTCATCAAAGACAAAACCAAGATATTTATTCAGATACCAGAAAGCCAGTTCCACCATGGTAAGGAAGAAGTTTATACACATCACCAATACAGGGAGGGCCACCATCCCTAAGTCTTCCCTCTGTTAGGCCTCCCCACAAATAAGCTCCCCTTGGCAAAATTCCTCCCTCTCTCACACATGCTAGCTGCTTTGCCTCAGCTCTCACCCAGTTCTGCCTCATTCCATGTTCTTCCACATTCTCTTCCATGTTCTCTCTTCCTATTCCACCCTCCTGCTCTATCCTTTCAGCAAGTTCCTCCCACCATCAGCTCCATGTGACTCAAGCTGTAGGCTAGGTCAAAGCTCAAAGCAGCTCACATGGGCCTATTAAGGGACAGAAAAGATCTTCAAAGTCCTTAACATTACATACCACCATATTTATTTTTTTTAATCTTGATGCTTTAAATATTTTATCCTTGAGCTGGAGATTTTGAAATTTGATTATGCTATTCCTATGAGTTTTCCTTATAGGATCCCTTTTAAAGGGTGATCAATGTTTTTTTCTTTTCATTTCTACTTTTCCTACTTGTTGTAATGCTTCAGGAAAATTTTCTTTAATTATTTCTTGTATTATTGTAATAATATTCTTTTGTTTTATCATAACTTTCAGTTAATCTGATTATTTTTATATTTTCTTTTATTGATCTGTTTTCCAAATTTGTTGTTTTTCTTATAAGATATTCCACTTTCTCTATTTTGTTCATTATTCATATTTTCTTTAATTATTTCTTGATCTCTTATAATTTCATTGGCTTCATTTTGCCCAATTCTAAATTTCAAGTTGTCATATTCTTCCTTAAGATTCTGAATTTCCTTTTCTAGGTTGACTTTCCTTTCATAACCTTCTTGTTTTTCTTGGATTATTCTTTTTATTTTATTTTATTTTATTAATCAATTTATTTATTTTTGGCTGTCATTTGATTTTTAAAGTCTATTTTAAGATCTATGAATTTTGGGGGACATATGATCATTTGATGTTACCCTTTGGGGATTTCTTTACATCAATATCCTCCTCTGAAAATGAAACCTGGTCATTTCTATTCCCATAATAGCTTTCTGTGGTTGGATTATTTCTCTTTTGCCTGTGAAATTTTTGTGGTAATAGCTTATTTATTTGTTTGTTTGTTTCTTTATTAATTAATTTATTTAAAAGCATTTGGGGTTAAGTAACTTGCTCAAGGTTACACGGCCAGTTATTTTTGTGTGGGTGCCGACTATCTGAGGCAGGAACCAATCCCAGGTCTCCTGACACTGGGGCTGGCACTCTTACTCACTGCGCCACCTGGTCACCCCTAAGCAATTGGGGTTAAGTAACTTGCTTAAGGTTACATGGCCAATTATTTTCTGTGGGTGTTAAGTATCTGAGGAGAGAACAGAACCCAGGTCTCCCGACTCTGGGGCCGGCACTCTTACTCCCTGTGCCACCTGGTGCCCCTAATAGCTTATTTTTTTCATCACCTCTTGCCTTGGGATGTGGAAAATTGTGCCTCTTGCCTCAGATCTTCAGTTCTCTCCTCTAGCCTGGAACCAAAGGCAAACCTCGAACCTCCTGAAAGTGCCCACAGTCAGGGGCTTTCTGCTCCTGGTACTCACTTTCTGCTATGATACTCACTGGTTGTGTGCTGGTTCCTTCTTGCTCTTTCCCTTCAAAGCTGGTTCTGGTGCTCCATATCAGAAGAGGTTCCCTCAATCTTCCTAGGCTCAAATGCCCAACTCCCCTCACTATCCAGTGGTAAAAGTTCCTGTGCCTGGTGCCACTGCAGAGTTTATAACCAACCAACCCCAGGACTTGAGGTTTGTTGTTAAAAGAGGACCTGGTCTGGAGGTGATTACTCTTCACAGGGACCAAACCTAATCCTGGGATTTTTCTTCTGATCTCAAATTGTTGGAGGAAGACCAGGGTTGTACCCCTATTGTTATTTATCTCTACCTACACTTTGTTTTCCCTAAAGTGATATTTTAACTCTTTTATGGGAAGAAATCTTGAGAGCTTGGAATTTTCTAACTTACTCTACCATCTTTCCAAAATCTTCTCTTGACTGCAATTATTATAAATGGAATTTCTCCGCCTTTTGCCACTGGATTTTGTTAGTAATATGTAAATGATTATGATTTATGTGTGTTAATTTTGTAGTCTGCAATTTTGCTAAATTTGTTAATGATATCAAGTAGTTTCTTGGTTGATTCTTTAGGATTCTCTAAGTATAACATAATATCATCTGCAAAAAGTGCTAGTTTTGTTTCCTCATTGCCTATTCTAATTCTTTTTTTTTCTTTTCTTATTGCTGTAACTGACATTTCTAGTACAATATTAAATTGTTGTGTTTGTCCTTCATTTTCAAAGAGGACCATGCCATAAGGGAAATGATGACATGACTAGCAATTGACTTTGATTTGAGTGAGGGAGGACAGTGCAAGGTCACCAGCCTCACTTTCTCCTCTAGAGCCATCTAGATCCGGTGACCAGATATTCTTCAGGATGACTGGAGATGACTCAGGATGCAATGGGAGACCCTGGCCCTTTTAGGCTCAGGCCTTTTCAGGCCTTAGAGTGAGGTAATGCCCATTCAGTGAATATGCCTCTTTAAGAGGTGAGTGAAGGGTTGGCCCCTTTAATTATAAAAAAAGAAAAAAAATCAAGCTGGGAGGGGAAGAGCCTCAGGGTTGCTCTTCCAAAGAGAAATAGTTACCATTGATATTCATTCTAAGCCTGGAAGGCCCAAAATACAATCATAAAGAAGGGCTTGGGCTGGGATCTATTGTGGTTCAATGTATGAGCTGCAGAGTGAACTGTATTTAAGTTTTTGGAAAGGAAGAAAAGAAAGAAAAAGGAAGGAAGGAAGGAAGGAAGGAAGGAAGGAAGGAAGGAAGGAAG
>NW_027187278.1:2946661-2948788 GCF_028583685.1 Petaurus breviceps papuanus | reverse complement strand
AAGGAAGGAAGGAAGGAAGGAAGGAAGGAAGGAAGGAAGGAAGGAAGGAAGGAATCAAGGAATCAAGGAATCAAGGAAGGAATCTAGCCAGTAAACCCCAAGTTAAGTGGGCAGCTTCAGACCAACAAGATTTACCTTCCTTTGGAGGGAAGGAGAGGTAGAGGGACAAGGAGAGGCAGAGGATTGGCTGAGGTACCCAACTAACTTTAGGGTACCCATTCAGCTTGGTTTACTCACAGGTTGTGTTTGTCCTGAATAATAAGGATGATAATGGATATCTTTGCTTCACCCCTAATTATACTGGGAAGGCTTCTAGCTTATCCCAATTAAAGATAATGCTTGCCGATGGTATTAGGTAAGTTTTTCTTATCGTTTTAAGATAAGCTCCATTTATTCCTATGTTCTCTAGTGTTTTTAAAAGGAATGGCTGCTATATTTTGTTAAAGGCTTTTTCTGCGTCTATTGAGATCATCATACTTTTTTCTGTTAGTTTTGTCATTGATAAGGTCAATTATGTTAATAATTTTCCTAATATTGAATCAGCCCTTTATTCCTGATATAAATCTTACCTGGTCATAATGTATGATCCTTATTATACATTGCTGTAATCTCTTTGTTAGTATTTTTATTTAAAAATTTTACATTAATATGCATTAGTAAAATTGGTCTGTAATTTTCACTCTCTGTTTTGGTTCTTCCTGGTTGGAGTATGTTATGGTTATGGGATTTGAAGATCTTCCATGCACCCTGAACTTGCTTACATAGCAAGAAGGGATGGGGCAAGAAGAAGCCAGAGCCAAGCTAGAGTCAGTGTGGTGACTGAAAGCATGGTAGCAGTGGCAGTGGTGGCATGAACTCCTTTTTTTTTAGCCATCCAGAATTCCTGCTCAGGACTCCTGCTGAGGACTGCTGGGGATGGGAACTACAGAGAGGGGGGGGGGGGGGGGGTGGAGCTGCTGGGAGCAATCTGCCTGGAAGTTGAGCAGTTGCCATGAATGAGGACAGGAAGACCTTTGCCTGAGGTAGCCTGTTCTGTTTTGAAGGCTTGAGAATGTGGGTGTTCACTGCATTAACTATGTGTGCCAACTCTATAGCTACTGTGGCTTTGACTTTCTGGTTTTGGGACTCAGTTTTCTGGTATTTGAATAAATGTTCTAGCTTTGTCCTCCATGTAGAGTGCCTGTTATATTTTGTGATTACTAATCATATCAGTATATTTATAGTTACCATAGGCATTGTGAATATTGCATAGTTGATACAGGGTATCAGCACTATGCTTATGTCATAAAAGGAATTTGTTAGTACCTCTTCACATATTTTTTTCCAAATATTTTATATAGTGTTGGGATTAATTTTTCTTTAAATGGTTGGTAAAATTTATGTTTTAATCCATCTGGTCCTGGGGAATTTTTCTTAGGAAATTCATTGATGACTTATTCAATTTCTTTTTCTAAGAGTGGACTATTTAAGTATTTTATTTCTTCTTCTATCAATCTGGGTAATTTATATTTTTTGGAGATGATAATTTATATAGTCAAATTTATTGGCAGATTATTGGGCAAAATAGTTCCTAACCATTTTGGGGACTTCTAATTGGACATTTAAATGGGGATTTTTAATGTGTTCTTTTTCTAGTTTTTAGCGGCATGACCAATTCATTGATCTGCTTTTTCTCTGTTTTATTGATATAAGCAATTAGAGATATAATTTCCCCCCTATTTGCCACTTTGTGTTCCATAAGTTTTGGCATGGTGTCTCATTATGGTCATTTTCTTTAATGAAATTGTCAATGGTTTCTATGATTTTTTCTTTGTCTCACTTTTTTTTAGTATTAGATTATTTAATTTCCAATTAAATTTAAATGTCTCAATTGTCCATTATTAAATGAAATATTTATTGCCTTATGATCTTAAAAGTAGGTGTTTACTATTTTTGAATTTTTGCATTTGGTTATGAGGTCTTTGTGTTCTAATACATGGTCAGTTTTTGTGTAGGTGCCATTTACTGCCATGCTATTCGCCCCTTCTTCATTCCTCCTCCCCTCACCCTTATATTCCACCCTTTTCCTCTAAACAAGTATCTTACTTTGATCACCACCTTGTGTAATAAATCCTCTTTTTTATCAGT
>NW_027187278.1:2942203-2946651 GCF_028583685.1 Petaurus breviceps papuanus | reverse complement strand
TTTTCTTTTTCTCCCCTTTATTTTACTCTTTTTTTTTGGGGGGGGGGGAGAAGGTATCATCCCATCAAAGTTACCTTATATACATACCCTCTATCTACATACACTCCTTTAATTGCTCTTATATTAATAAAGTTGAATTACAAACATTATCTTGTCATATAGAAATAACAGTTTAATCTTAATGAATTTTTTGTTTTCTCTTTTTTGTTTCTTTTTTAACTTTTTATGTTTCCCTTGAGTTGTGTATTTGAATGCCAAATTTTTTGTTAAGTTCTGCATTGCTATGGTAACAGCCTTTCTGGTGGCAGGCCCTAGAGGAAGGATTTAGTTGCTGGTCAGCCCCAGGGGTGTGGCCCTGCTGCTGTGTTCCTATGGAAATAGATTCTCTGCTATGCCCCCTAGGGCAGGGTCTTGCTGTTGGCCTGTCTCAGGTTGGGTTTCATTACTGGTCAGCAATGGGGTCAAGGTGTTTTTGGTGGCTTGTGCTGGAAGGTCAGGTCCCTGAGGTGGGGCCTTACTGTGCAGCACAGACTGCTCACTTGCCTAGAGGGCTGCTGATTTGTAGGTGGGTGGGACCTCACAAGTGAATTGCCCCAAGCTTGGAACCCTGCTGCAGGGCCCCTGCTGTGAGGCTGTCTGCTGCTGCTGTACTTGGACCTTGCTCTCATTGCACCCCAGTGAGAAACATACCTTTCCTGCCAAGCTGGTAAGCTACATTCCTGCTCTTAGATCAATTCTGCAGTGTTTTCTAGTTGTTTGGAGGGGAATTTGGGAGGGCTTCAGAAGATCCCTTCCTCACTCTATCAGAAGTTACTAATACTTTTTGAGAATATTTAGTCAGAGAATTTAAAGTGTTATTATAAAACTCATCAAGTTGGAAAAGGCTGTTAGGATGAGTGGAAGAGTTAATCTTCTTTGAAGGACTAGGAGGCACAGAGTGGGGGCTTTGAATAAACTAAAGAGGGTAGCTATTTTAGAACTTTAGGGAGAATGAAGTAAAGGTGCTTTAAGAGTTTTAGCTAGAAAATAAGCAATTACACAAGATAAGAAAATAATCAGTGTACACTTTCAAGAAATAGAGAATGTCTATATAGCTACAGCTTTCTTAGGTTATATTACTAAGAAGCTTAAGCATAGTTAGAAAGGATATAGGAAGGGAGAGCCCCACCCATTCTATCACATGTCCAGTGAGAAAGATCTCCATTGCAAGGTCAAGTTCATAGTATTTTTTTTTCCAAACCTGGTCAAAAGTCTTTAAATGTTTTTCAATATCCAAGTAATAATCTTCTAACCATCCTAAATTTCCTCTCATTCTTTGGTTATGCATCCTTCAATCTATGTAGATGGTTATCATATTCCTGCCTATTTTCAGCTCAGTCAAGCTGAGCATATTTATTTTCTTCAAGGAGAACTCCAGGGATTTCAGATCAGCACTGAGCAAATGTAATAACTACTTTCAGAAAAAGAATATCAAATTTACATCCCAAGTATATATATATATAATAGGAAATGCCTGCTGTTATTTCACTATGTCCATGAAAGTTACATAATATATATGTCTGTCTGTCTGTCTATCTATCTATCTATCTATCTATCATCTATCTATCTATTTATCTATCTCTCTATCATCATATAGCCTTCCATTATGTGCTTTGAATTTTCTACTGTCTAATCTAGTTCTGTCATTTCTTTCTTAAAATGTATATATACATATATATGTACATATTAATGTATGCACATATATTAATATATATGAATGAAAGGCATAAATAGAAAAACATAAACACTCAGTTAATAGGCTAAATTTCTAGGAAAAAAAACTAACTGAAATAATTGTCAGTAACTGAAGTCCCTTCTTTATAATAAAATAGACTTTATCTCATTAAATTTAGTTCTAAGGTTATCTAGATTCATTGATTCCTCTGCAACCTAATTCTACCTGTAACAAGGGATAATACTTGCATGTAGGTGACTTGGGGGCATGCTTGAAGTGTCATGGAAATGACCTGCTCCCTATTTTGAGCTTGCATTGACATTTCATAACTGGTTGTAGTTAGATAACCACATGATGCGTGCTTTTTTTTTTTTTCCTCTTAAGACTCTTGTTTCCTTATCTCTCCTAAATTGGAAGTATAAGGACTATTCCTAGGGTCAGGCCCACTCTGATCTGCATGAGACCTATGATCTGGTCTGTTTACGACTCAGGTTGGTTCACTCCTCCTTGGACATCCTGATTCCTCCACCCCAACCTTGGCCCCACTCCAGAGGGTTTACCAGAATAATGCTGAAGGTAATGCAGACACCCAATCATTTAACCTATTACATTCCAGAAATTGCAATTTTAGGAAATTAACAGTCTTCAGCCTCAATTAGAGTAGATAGAGAGACTATCCTCTAGGGAAGGATGATGTAGCCTGTATATATGGGCCTCTGTTCTTTCTTTCATTGTGTTTGCTCTTTCTTGTCTTCAGTGAAGGAAATTGGGGATGGCTAACACTATGTGAGATTTGAAAAGTTAGCAGAGCAAGCCTGAAAAGTCCAAGAGTGGGGGACCATATGATAATTTGCTTGAAGTCAGATGGTGAGAAGTAAAGTTGGATTTCTAAACTCATTACCCATCACTGGGCACATGGTATGTAGAAAGTGCCTTCAGTTTGAATGAGCTTAAGGATTAGTACAACCCTAGGTGTTGGGAGAAATGTTTGTATTTTGGTTTTTATAACCTTAAAGTAAACATCACTTTGTAAAACCTAGTTGATGTTAATTGGTTAAGTGCAACTTTTGCTCTAATCTCTGGTAATTAACTGTGGGGACAACACACCAGAATGGGGATCAAAGTGATGCCATTAGAAAAAAGTTATCTGCAATTCTTAGGGGGAGCACTAGAATACTAAAGGGAAATCTAATTAGGCTTGCTTTATAAGACTGAGTCCAGAGTATCACAAAATACAAATGCTGCTTTTTAAAAGTAGGCCATGGTACTTGGTTTGGAAATTAATTCCCATCTTTTGAAATGGCTGATATAATAAGATAGAACAATTTTAAATTACTTGTCTTCCTAACCACTATATCTAGCACATTGTATGACATACAATATGCAAATATTTAGTAATTACTTATTGATTTTATGGGGGGAAATCACTGGTGGAATCAGGATTAGAACCTAGGTATCTCTCTCTCTTTTTTTTTTAAAGCAACTGGGGTTAAGTAACTTGCTCAATGTTGTACTGGGTGTGGTGCTAAGTATCTGAGCCCGGATTCGATCCCCCAGGTCATCCCGACTCTGGGGCCGGTGCTCTTACTCGCTGAGCCACCTGGCCACCCCTGAGCAATTGGGGTTAAGTAACTTGCTCAAGATTACATGGCCAGGTGTTTCTGGGTGAATGCTAAGTGTCAGAGCCCGGATTCGATCCTGACACTGGGGCCAGTGCTCTTACTCGCTGTGCTACCTGGCCGCCCCTAGGTATCTCTTTTCTATGTTATTTCCACAATCATAAATTGATAAGAAACAATTCCCCTTGTCTGTCCAAAAAACCCCAAGAAAACAAAACAAAACAAAAAAAACACCCAAAAAATTATTTCTTAATTGAGCAGTAAGCTTTACCATAAAAAAACAATGTGTCTTCAGAAATTCAAAATTTTAAGCTTAGCAAATTCCTTGTCATAATTAATGCAACACCATGATGATATTATACCATGTACTTTTTTCTCTCTGTAGGCTATACATTATATTAAATGATAAACATTTCATTTCTGAGTGTGTGTCTGTGTGTTTGTGTGTGTAAGAGTTAATAACATATATATGAATTCTCTCTTTGAGGACAGAATTCTAAGCCTTAGTTTAGCCTATCTCTCTTGCAACTACAAAATTATAGACACTTGTTTCTGAGAGTAAAACACTTCACTAAAAACATTATTATTATTATTATTATCATTATTCCACTTAAGAACAATAATATAGCTGAGTATAGCAAAAAGAGTACTGGACTCAATATCAAGAGATGGTGTTTCTAGGTTACCCAGTGGATAGAACCAGGAAGATCTAAGCTTAAATCCATCCTGTGACAATTACTGATTTACCCAGGCAAGTCAGTTAACGTTTAGCTGTCTCAGTTTTTTCAAGTGTAAAGTGAGAAAAGTAAAAATAATACCTACCTACCATCTAAAGTTTTTATGAAGATCAAATGAGGTAATATTAAGAGCTCATAATAAATGCTTTGCTCTTTCCTTCCTTCCTTCCTTCTTTCCTTCCTTCCTTCCTTCCTTCCTTCCTTCCTTCCTTCCTTCCTTCCTTCCTTCCTTCCTTCCTTCCTTCCTTCCTTCCTTCCTTCCTTCCTTCTTTGCTTCTTTCTTTCCTTTCTTCCCTTTCTTCCTTCCTTCCTTGCTTCTTTCTTTCCTTTCTTCCTTCCCTCCCTCCTTCCCTCTCTCTTTCCCTCCCTCCTTCCCTC
>NW_027187278.1:2813445-2942193 GCF_028583685.1 Petaurus breviceps papuanus | reverse complement strand
TCCTTCCTTCCTTCCTTCCTTCCTTCCTTCCTTCCTTCCTTCCTTCCACTTTGGTTCCACTACTTATTAATTCTGAGACCATAGATAAATGATTTCATCTCTGTGAGACCAAGTTTTTTTCTTCTATAGAATTAGAGAAAAGGAGATTATCTCTTATGTCTTTTCCAGGCATAAAGTTCTATAATTCTAAATTGATTGTTCTTAATCATGTGAATGATAAAATTGTGACTTCTAATTTATGTAAAGTAATAAATAATAGTAAAAAATATGAGGGAGAATTATAAAGAACAGTGAAAAAGAGGAAGGAGGACTCATTGCTAGCTCCCTGATTTCACTATAAGGTATTTCTAAAACTATCTGGTACAAGGGCAAGAATAGTAAAAAAAAAATGAATAGAAGTGAAAATATCTATGTATGTATATAAACATATATATATATACACATACACACTTACATACATACATATGTGTGTTAATATTCTAAAGTCATATAACAGACAAGTATTTAAACAACCAAGGATTACAAATCATTTAGGAAGTAAATAATTATTCACTAAAAATAACTGCTAACAAAATTTATTGGCAAAAATCATGTTAGAGTCACACCATATACCATACACTACCATAAATTCTAATTGAATCAATAGCATGAGTAATTTTATAAATAAAAAAATGGAAGAAAGTGGAATAATATACATTTTGCAGTGGCGTTGTTGAGAGAACTATTTATTTATTGAATAGAAGAAATCATATAAAATAATAGATTAATTTGTTTATATAAAAATAGGGTATTTGCACAACAAAAAGTACAACAAATACGAGACAAGAAGATTAATAAACAACCACAGACATAAATATTTGTGAAGAATTTAAAAAATATGTTAATATATATTAATAAGATTCATTTTTCAATAGATAACAAAAGCTTACACTGATACAATTTTTCAGGTGTTGAAGAAACTTTACTTATGTTATCTTATAGCTATATACATTATCTTAAAACAATCCTATGAGATTGATATGTTTGTTTTATTTCCATTTTACAGAAAAGGAAACAGATTCCAAGAATTCTATCACATGTCTAAGTTTAAATGGTTATAAACAAGTAGAAATTTGCTTTAAATCTCACATCCTATCCATGTTGCCAAATAATATTTATATAGTCAACATAAAAAAAGGAGTTTAACCAAATCTTTTAAATAATGAGAGAAATGCCAAATAAAGAATTTTTAGCAGCTTACACTCATTACATTTGGGAAAGTTTAACAAAATAAAAATGAAATTAAAAGTCGGCCAGATTTTTGATGAAGATGGTGAGAAGGCTTATGGATCTGTGAATTAGAAAATCTTTCAAACCAATAATTTTGTCTAGGTATATAATAAAGTGATTCCACTGCTCTTTTGTTTGTTTAAATTTTTCTACAGAGATATGTGGATGTTTTCTTAGGCTAACAGTTCCTGAATGATATCTTAATGTGTCTGAATATAGTAATGTTTGAGAAATGAAATGTGTCTCTACTATGTGAACAGAAGAATTAAGGAATTAGAGATTTCATCAGCCAATTTTACCTTCTCCGTGATTCCTCAGCTAACAGCTAAATTAAATTGTGTTACTTCATATTTTATAGATTCTACTCAATTTTATGATAAAAATATAAATGGAAACATTAACATTGTACTTTGAGATTTTTTTATACACACATGCATACACACATACACATACACAAACACACAATCTCATGTGATCCTCATTGTGCTTATTAGATGCTATTACTATCCCCATTTTACCTATTAGCAAACTGAGGATGAGAGAGGTTAAGTGATTTGCCTAAGGTCACAGAAGCCAACAAACATTTATTAAGCACTATGTGTCAGGTGCTGCCTTCTAAATGCAAACTTTTTTTTTTTTTTTTTGCTTTTTGGAGAGGGGAGGGCAGGACAACTGGGGTTAAGTGAATTGCTCAAGGTCACACAGCTAGTAAGTGTTAAATGTCTGGGACCTGATTTGAACTGGGGTCCTCATGACTCCAGGGCTGGTGCTCTATTCACTGCACCACCTATCTGCCCCACAAGATGCAAACATTCTAATTAGAGAAGACAACACATGCAGAGAGGAATGAAGGTTGATTGTCCTGGCATCTCTCTCAACATGCAGGTGATAGGAAGAACTGAGGAATGGGAGTAGAGGTGTTCAGAGACTATTGTAGGGAGTGGGTTGAAATGCATTATTTATTTTCAATAGCATCTAAATAAAAAGCGTTAAAGCCTTCAATTATAAATATAGGCAATCAACATTATTTTTGAGAAGGGGTTCAGAAACTTTACCAGACTATGACACAAAAATGTTTCAGAATCTCTGGTCAAATAAAACCATTACCATTAGCATGAAAATCATTTGGAAAATCCCCAACAAGTAGTTTCTACCATCTGCTTAAAGATCTTCTGTGAAAGGAAATTCATTACATTGTGAGGCAAGTCAATGAAAAGTTCTAGTTGTTAGGATGTTCAGTATAAATTGAATTGAAATGTAAATAAATCATAGCAAGTAGTCACCTAGATGTATTGAAATAATCAAAAATTTAGAACTGGATTATATCACAGAAGCCATCAAGTCTGACCTGCCCATGTTTCAGATAAGTAAACTGAAACAGTGAGATTTTTTTTCTTAGTGACTTGGCCAGAGTTATACAACTAATATGTGTCTGAATCAAGATTCAAACCCAGCTCAAACACACTGAAATGCTTCACCCTATCTATCAAACCATGCCACCTCAATTTTTTAATAGTATATGAGTATACTTAACTTGGAGAAATTCTGCACATGAACATTAAACTAGCTCCAGAATTGTAGAGAACTCTGGCTTCCTCAAGAAAAGTGAATGGTGTACTTAATTATCCTCTGCTATAATCAAATTAGCATTTAAATCTGAACTGGAAGTTAAAAGTAGTTATCAGTATAAAGCAAGCAATTAACATTAACTTTGATATTTAGATTTTATGACTTTGTAATAAAATCCTGAATCTGAATAATGTAAAAATAAATAAATAAAAAATAAACACAATACAACAATTGTGTCTGGAAAACAGAAACCAGAGGAAATTTGAAACAATTTACATGTTACTGAAAATATAATTTGAGTGGAATTATATTATGAATATTATTAACTCAGGACTCATTTTATGTTATTATGTACAGACAATAATATTTTTATAGAAGAACTTTTAGACTTGAGGAGCCAGAAAATGAGGTCTTCTGAAATAAATATTCTAGTTTTACATGAACCACAGAATTATGCTTGAAATGCTAACATAAGAAAATGCACTTAAAAAAATCAATATCTACGTACATCATAATGATTTCATACTCATAATTTGGAAGTTATTATAAAAATTTTCCTCAAATGGATGTATCTCTTATTTATGTGTTTTGTGAACTTTATGAAATAAATGAAAGATAATATACTAATTACAAAAGAATAAAAATGTTCATGCTACACTGGTAGAAACAAAGACAAATCTATATATTTTCATATATTTAGGAAAGGTAGCAAGTATCAAAGAAGGACAGTTTTATCTAAATATATAAGAAGTTGATATGTGGTTATGTGTCAACAATAATAGAGAAAAAAGAGTAATTGAAAATTAACTGTGAAAGGCTTCATGTTCAGAGAGAAAAGGTTAAAAATGCAAACATCAGATTCCTCGGAATCTTTGACCTATCAGAATAAATCAGGACCAGAGACTGAATCACCTCTTCCCCACCACCCATCCCTACTTAGATTTAAAACAAAAATTTTTATAGTGTGTAAACAAAGATTTTAACTCTCAGTTAATCTAAATTACCCTCTAAGGTCAAAATGACAATGTGATTTTAAGGGATTGGGACTTGTCTGTATAAAATGGGTTCATCTCTCTTGTCTGTGACTATAATTAAACCCACAAGATGTTTGAAATTGATTTATCATTTTTTTTAAAATCTTTAGGCAGTCAAGTTTTGAAGTTGTTGGGTCTTCTGGGTAATTTGCCCTCTTTCTGGCTTTTAATTTTGCTAAGTAGCCAGGTGCTATAAGATTGGGCACTTTTTTGACAATTAAAAAACATTTTACTGTTTCTCTCTGTGAAGTGCTGATCCAACAAGATGACAGTGCACAGCAGGGGTAGCTCATATACAGGCAGTTCCCAGTTTATTGACAATTGATTGAAATATATATCATATAATAACAAAATATGATATAGTATTTTATATAATTATATATGGGTGCATATGTACATATACATGTGTATTATATATGTGTGTATACATGTATGTATGCATATAAACATACACACACACGCATATATATATACACACCAGGAATTTGAACCTTGGTCCTCTAACTCCAAATCTAGTATGCTTTGCATAGAAATGTGCTAATTTCAAAAGAGAAGTCTGCCCACAGTTCTCTGAGAAATGTAAAGGAAACAGTTAATCTCTTGGGGATAATATTAAAGGAGGCTTCATGGAGTTTAAGGAATGGAAAAACAGCAGAAATGGGGATACATGGGAAGATTTCATCTAAGGAGTTGAAGATAATATGAGATCGGAGAAGAGAACAAGACTGAGAGGAAAAGAGTAACCCATTTTAGTTGAAGTGTAGTATACGTGGAGAATATTATGTGAGACTGGACAGAGAGTACCAAATTGTAGAAGGCTTGAGATGCCAGTATATATTGTATTGAATGGGCAATGAGGAACAATTAAAGATTTTTTAGTAGGTTAGTGACATGAGCACAGAAATACACAATGAAAATGACTTAGACTGAAGTATCTACAAAAGAATGGAAGAGGTCAGATAACCACAAACCAAACACAATGCTTGCCACTGCGAAAGACTTCAAGAATAGTGTCGGGAAGGTCAAAACTATAATGAATTGTGGCAACTGGAAAATGCCAAATACAATACACAAGAAAGGCTTTCTTACCTATGCTCTATCAATAGAGAAAGAAAGGATAATCTCGTGCTAGTGAGTGACAGAAAAAAAGCAAAGCTCCTTAGATTTTGTTTTCTACCAGTATCCTCCATCATGAAGATACAATCCAAAAAAGTAGGAATGAAACAATTTATATTAAGAGAGAATTGAAATACAAGATAGGTGAGGGCATAGTAGAGCAGTGCCTAAATGTTGTAAATGATTTATCTCTTCAGATCCGTGTGAACTACAGTCTAAATAACAAAATGTATATCTTGATTTGGCAACAGAAATATTGTCACTAATCTTTGAGAGACATCATTGGAAATATCAGTCCAATTGGCAAATGATCAAGGGACATGAATAGGTAGATGTTAATGGAAAACACAAAATGCTTCCAATCATTAGTATTTGGAGAAATGGAAATAAAGGAAATCTGAGGTTTTACCTCACATGCATCAGATTTACAGAGATGATTAAAATAAAAAAATGGCAAATATTCAACAGGGCATGGAATAATAGGCACATTAACACACTGTTTTTTGGACTGTCCAGTGGCACAGCCATTCTGGAAAGCAATTTGGAACTCTGCTCAAAACTTCACTGGACTGCGTACCCCTTTTGACTCAGTATAATACCTCTAGAATGCCTACACCCCAAGAGATTAAAGAAAGAATAAAAGCAATCATGTGTACAAAACTATATTTACTCCTTTTGTAGTACCCATGAACTAGAAATTACATCCATTTGAGAACTAACTGCATAAATTGTGTTAAATGAATATAATGGAAGACAATTGTTAGAATGACATAAGGGATGTTAAGAGAAACCTTAGTAGACTTGTTTGAACTGATGCAGAATGAAGTAAGCAGGATCAGGAGAATAATTTATAAAATGACATCAATATTGTAAAGACAATGAGCTTTGAAAGACTTAAGCTCTATAATCAGTGCAATGAAAAGCATGTTTCCAGAGGACTAATGATGAAACGTTACCCACTTCTTGAAAGAGAGGTGATTGCTTCAGGATGTAAATTGAATAATTTTCTAGCGTCTCCTAAAGTTTACTTCGTTATTTATGGCCTAACTTGTTTCTTTGGCTTATGATACTATTTAAATTTACTTACTTAAGTATAGAAACTTACTAGCTATTTTGCTAAAATCCCCATTATCCAGCTTCCCCTGAGAGTGCACTCTGATAGACTACCATTCCTAGAATAGAAGCAGCACTGCCAGGGTGGCCCCAAAGCTGGAATATTGGCTGAACCTGTAATACTCTGTTAAGATAAGGCCATACATACAGTCGTTCAGAGGCCCCATCTTCACTTCAGCCTCAAGAAGTATACCCCCCCTCCTACTTTGCTAAGGTGGAATACCCCACTCACATCCTAATAACTAAATGGGGGGGGGGTAACCCAGAAAAACTCTATATTAACCACTATGAAATCTCTAGCCAGTAGAGCAATCACTTTCATCCTGTGAACTGTTCAGTTATCTTCTACTTTCTCATTTGATGCTCAGAGATCTGCTTCCTTGACACTCAGGGATCACTGAATAGACCTGCCCTGGGTTCTGCCTTTCTGGTTCTGCCTTGTTTCTCTGTTGCTTCAATGAATGTCTCTGGTGCCACTGTTGCCCACCCACTGACTTCTAGTGCTGGGAAATGTTAATACACCACTAATAAAGTCTCCTAGTGACCCTTAGTTCTCATTTCTTGCCAGAATTCAAATGAACCAGCTGGATGGGCAACAGGTCAAGCCCAGGGCCACAGGTACCTCCTTTAGTCTGTGAGCCACTTTCCAGAACTGTGACTAAGTGCCCTGAATATTGTACCTCTGTGGACTGGGAAAGACAAGAAGCCTTGTTGCTACCTCCCATCCAACCCGAAGTAGGCAAGATTCAGATCATTGAACTGTGTGCTTAAGTGCTAGGGATCTCTGTATTCCTTCCTTATACCTCATGAACCATTGTTCTGAATAGGAATCACCTGGGCTAGGCATCAGTACCACTATAGTAATATACATGGTGATGTGGTTCAGGACTACAAAACAAGGGAGAGATTGGGTGTGTGTCTTGATCTTGGGCCTTAGAAATAGAGAAATCTCTTTTTTTTTTCCTTTAGGCCTGTGAGTCTGGACTACAGTAATTAGGGCCTCCAGCTTTTGCTTTCAGGATCCAGGCTTGAACCACATGCCCCAGCGAAAGGGAATTTCTCCCTCTTGTGGTTTAGGCACAGCCAGTACCCTCTAAGTAATGTAAATGTCTACATTAGTAATACTGACATTACCAAAACTATGGAAAATGAAGAAATGGATAGTCTGAGTATCCTCCTAAAAAGGAGTTGCTGAAGGAGTTCTCTGCTTTGTCCTCTAATTAGAAGGACTCAGGGGCAGAGGGTACCTATGAGGTATATCAGGAATGATGTGATCTTGAAGGATATTGAGGTTTCTGTTCCATATCTGAGAAATGCAAAGGAATATTATTGGGTAGGAAATGTCCATGTAATAATTGATAACAATCTTACCATTATTTATGTGATATTTGGATTATTCTCAATTCTGGGGGCCACATTATTTTTCTTTTTGGAGGACAATTGGGGTTAAGTGACTTGCCCAAGGTCACACGTCTAGTTTTTGTGTTGTGTCTGAGGCTGGACCTGAACCCAGCTCCCCCTGACTTCAGGGCCAGTGTTCTACTCACTGCACCACTTCACTGCCCATGGGGGCCACATTTTAAGAGGGAGATTGACAAATTGGAGATCTTTGAAAGTAAATACAAGGGGTGCCTGGGATTTTTAGATCTGAAAGATTTATACCTTATGTGATAAGAGGAAACTTTAAAAAAAAAAAAGGATGTTTCATTCTAAAAGAGACTTAATGTTGGGAGTGGTAAAAAACTACCTATCTCCAACTATTTCATGAGATTTCATATGGAAATAGGATTAGGAATATTTTGTGTTGCTCTAGTGGGCACAACTAATGTTGAAATTATAGGAAGTCACCTGAAGAAGGGACTTTGTAAAAATGAATGTGAATAAATTACCTTTTAAAGTGAATAAGCTACCTTTTAAAGTAGAGAACTACTAAAGGGTTCTAATAAAGGTTAACAAACATTAATTTGTTATGTGATTCTACAGTAGGTAGGAAGTTGGGCTTGATAAACTCTCAGGTTTCTTTCAAAAATAAAACTATGCTTGTAACTTTTCTGATATTTCCATTTTCCATGAATATACATATTTCAATCAACCAAAGGTAGAAAATATTTCCCTTTTCAATGCATTCATCCAATATTCCCCTCCTCCCATTTTTGTAGAGGTGAAACATATTGTTCATTATGAAAGATTAAGTAATTATATTTTTAGACACTTGAGATTAATTTAGCTTTAGGATTGTTATAAAGCATGAGCCAATGCTTTTTTTCCCTTTTTTCTTTGGGACATGGAATTTGATTTCTAAAACTGCAAAATGTATATGACACCTTTGTTGGATGATTTAGGACAGGTTATCATACCTTGCAGCACATGAGAACAGGAATGAAAATAATAGTAAGGGATAGGTTCAGATTTGACATATTTTGGCACTTTTCAGGCTTCCTTATAGACCAGAGGGGAGAAGTCTTATTTCTATCACAAAGGAGTTTCAGAACAGAACTTGACTGCTGTGGGTGTAAGTAGTCCCCAGAGTACAGAGAACAAAAGGAGTGTGTGGTAAGAGGAAGAGAAGAAAACAAAACACAATGCTAGAGGTATAAAGAACCTTAGATAGCATCAAGTTCAACTCACTGATTTTATCTAACAGAATCCAAAAATGCAAAAACATAAGGTGACCTGTATGCTTGCACAGCTCACAAAGGCTGTGCTGAGAACTGTTCTAGCCATAAGCATTTGTTTACTTGTCCATATAAAAGATACAACACATCTCAATATATAAAATATTTAACAAAAGACACTGAGTAAATGATGAACTGCTCACATATATAATGCTTTTGAGTTCAGAGATAGATTCAGGCCTGGGGAACCTATAGCCTGGAGGTCACATGTGGCCTTCTAGGTCCTTGGGTACAACCTTTTGACTGAGTTCAAATTTTACAGAACAAATCCTTTTATTAAAGGGATTTGTTCTGTGAAATTTGGATTCAAAGGGCCGCACTTGAGAATCTAGATGGTCATGTGTGGCTGCAGGTCCCCCATCCCTGGATTAAATGGATTTAAGGCATCATAGGTAAATTGCCAGGGGTGGGGGATGGGGAGATTAAAAGTGCCTAAGTTTAAATTCCATCTCACATATTTTTTACTTATATGGCCATGGCTTATCACTTATCATTTCTTGTTTTTTTTTAGGACAGTTTTGCCATCTGTGAAATAAAGGTGTTGCATGCATATGGACAAAAATATCTATTTTAACTCTTTTGTATTAGCTAAAACCTAGACGTGAGGGGATACCAATCATTTGAGTATCATCTAGTCATTGGGTATTATTTAACCATTGGGATCAATGGTAAAACAAATTATGGTTTATGAATACAATGGAAAACTCTTGTGCTGTAAGAAATGAACAAGAAATGGGTTCAGAAACAAAAGGGAAGTCTCCTATTGACTAATGCAGAATGAAATGAGCAGAACCATTTTAATTTTTACAATGACAAAAAGATTGTAAAGACAAGCAATTGAAAGACTAAGGATCTCTGATCAAAGCAACGGCCCACTATCATTTTACAAGGCTGATGGATTCGATGCTTTGTTGTTGTTCTGTCATTTCAACTGTGTCCAACTCTTTGTGACCCGATTCGGAGTTCTCATGACAAAGATACTGAAATGGTTTGCAGTTTCCTTCTCAGCTCATTTTACAGACCAGAAAAATGAGACAAACAGGATTAGTCACTTCCCCGTGGTCACACGGTGTTTGAGGGCAGATTTGAAATCAGGAAAATAAGTCTTCTCGACTCCAGGCCCAGGACTCTATCCACTGCACCAATATCCATTCTAACTTCTTCCTATTAGAGGTGTATAGATAAAAGATACAGAATGAGCCATATATTTTCAGACATTGATAAGGTAGGGATTTTTTTCTTAATTATGTACACAATTAAAATGCTTTTGTTTGTTTTTTTATTTTAAATTGGGGATGGGTAAGAAAAAGAAGAGGGAGGAAAAAAAAATCTAAATGCTTGTTAAAAGAAAAACAACAGCAACCCAGAATAAAATAAATATGTAGTGAAGATGTTAGACTTTATTCACTCTAAGGCCCCTTGAAGGTCTTAGTTTATGAGCCTTGATCCTATGAGTTAAATTAGAAATTTAAGACATGAGCAAAATCTGTCCTTTATGTAAGTTTATGGCTACTTGCACAGTAGAAAATTTCTCAGAACCCGAACAAAGCCATGAAGAGCAGGATTTTATATCTATGAGAATAGGTCCAAAGTCACCATTGAAATATGTAAAGTTCCCAGAGCATGAAGATTAAAGGAAAAGTATCAAATGATACTTTGTTTTCCCACCAATCACCACCCTTGAAAAAAGGACAGAACATCTCTAATACATTTCAGAGACAGGAACTTTCTTCTACAAAAAGAAGTATCTTAGAAGCCATCTTTGAGGAATACCTCCCCACAATCCCAATTCAACTTGGCCTAGCATCATGGTTATATGTAGCTTGCTATAAAAATACCCTTAAGTGTATTTCCGTTTTAGATAAGTCTTGTGCTTTGGTTTCCTCTTTTAACTTTGTTAGTGTGAACGCTCAAGTACCACATAATTATTCACTTGGAGAAGTCTCTGCTTCCGTGTGTAAGAATCAGAAGGTAAGAGGAGATGATTATCTCCTCATTCTAAAACTAGAACTCGCATGAATACTTTTTCAAATTGCTCCATTTCAGGACAATTGCTGATTTCAGGACAGAGCCAGGTATTAAATTGAATAGTTCTTCTGAACCCTAAAGCAAGGCTTTTAAAAAACGCATCATGCTGCCCTTAAAACCAGGGCATTTATGCTCTTCTCTTTAGCTCAGGCTTACTAACCCCTTTAATGCTTGCATAACTGTCTTTTCTCTCCTTTTTTTTTCACCCCCAGTGGGCCCAGAACTGTGTTTTCATCAGTGCAGGGAAATCTCATGGTAGAAACTTCCTTTATAGATTCAGATGGGCAACTCATCTTTTTCTTAGAATCTTAAAAATTTATTTTGGGTTACTGAGAAATTTCTTCTGATTAACATTTTTGTTCAGTCGCGAACCCTTCAGTGACCCCATTTGGGGTTTTCTTGGCAAAGACGCTGGAATGGTTTGTCATTTCCTTCTCTACTTCATTTTACAGAATAGGAAACTGAGACAAACAGTACCTTGTTCAGGGTCACACAGCTAGTAAGAATCTGAGACCAGACTTGTACTCATGAAAATGTATTTTCCTGACTCAAAGCCTAGCACTCTACCTACCCTGCCATCTAGCGGCCAATAATTGACATAGCCAGAATGTTTCAAAGACAACATTTGAATCCATGTCTTTCAGAAATGAAGGCTTACCCTTATCCATTATGCCCTATTCCCTCTCAGGGTTCCATTATAATTCAATCAATCACCAAATATGTATTGTGCACCTATTGTATGTATCAGACCCTGTACTAGGTGCTGGGTATAAATAGGCAAAAATCTAATTTGTCTGAAATGCTTAGTGGTTAAAGCTCATAGTAGAAAAACTTTTGCTAACTTACCTCTATTGTTATTAGTATAAATCCCAAGAAATGACTATAACATTTCCCCCTTCTCCTGCAGAGGAAAAAGAAAAAATGTGAGAGAACAGTTGTCTCTCACCTTGGTGAACAGTAGCATTTCCCAGGTTGGAGAATTAAGCTGACCGGACTTAGCAAGCAAGTTTGAAAGCAAACATCTGCCAATAGTGAGAGCCTGTAATATCAATGCAGATTGCAACAGGGCACCTAAGCAGTAGCTGTATGAGAAGGTGAAATAGACTAACATAAGCACAGTGGGTATAAGGTGCTTCCAGCATAACACAAAGCAATCTAACATCGTCACTGATCCTCAGGAAGTGAAGGTAGCAGGCAGACTGGCCCAGCATGTGATAATCCAAGATACATTGGCTCAATTTCAGCAAAACTGTCAGGCAGCCTAGAGGACAGATCTATAAAATAGAAAGCTAAAATTGGGCAGGAGCTTACAACCTCTCAAATCCTGTTTGCAGAGAGATGGAAAAGGGCTGAGAAATAGGCCATATATTGGCAAGAGAAGAAGTTACTCCAATATATGTTTTTATTCACCATCAAATGCCTGATAAAAATGACAGTGTTCACACCAGCAAATAAAAACCAAAAGTCCATTCTCTAAATAGAAAGTTACCATCCATCGACCTTTTCAGTCACCTTCACAAAAATGAGAATACATGATTGATGGTAGATCGGTGGTTCCCAAACTTTTTTTATTATGATTTAATAAATGATTAATAAATATCCCCTTTTGCTCCCCAACACACACATACTATTACTAGCATGTTGGGTAGGGGTAAAAGGCATGTAGTACTTTTAAATTAATTTGTATTTATTCTAACATCAACTACATGTCTTTGAAAGCAGTGTTATCAAAGAGAAAGCAAATTTGATGCTTTATGTAATCTGAAAGGGAAAAAAATGAGAAGTCTTACTTCAGAGGGCATTAGAGTGAGGGGAAATCTGGGTAAAAAAAGGCCACATATTATTCTGAAAACTCAGAACAAAAGAATTTCTATTAAGTACAAATAAAGCATCAGCATAAAACCATGGACACACAAGTAATTATTTAAGCAATATATTTTATTAAAGCTAAAGATCAAAATGAAAATGACTGGATAGTACATGGACCTGTGTGCCCCTTGTAATAACTTCATGGCTCCCCAAGACTGGTCAGACTGCATGTTGGGGACCTCTGCTCTATAACTTTCAGTCAGTGATGTGACTGTGAAGATTTTGTGTGCTACAGAAAATCATTTAATTTATCTTATGTTTTCTTCAAGGATAGGTTTTTAGAACATTTAATAAATAATTGAGAGAAATGAGAAAGTAGGCATATCGGTTAGTAGTTATATAAATCCTCACAATTTCCCTCCTCCCCAACTTTAATAAAAATCAATGATTACATGGGATTACATATGTTTTTTTTTTCTTTTGCTTTTTGGAGGGAGAAGGTAGAGCAATTGGGGTTAAGTGACTTGCCCAAGGTCACATGGCTAGTAAATGTAGTAAGTGTTGGGTATCTGAGGCTGGATCTGAACTCCAGGGCCTGTGCTCTATTCACTGTGCCACCTAACTGCCCCTGGATTTTTTTCTTACTGATTTCTTAGCTATTTTGAAATTTTGAATTTACATTTTGAAATACTCTATTTTAAAAAATATTTCATCCTCACAAGGACTTCTATCTGTATTACATCTGGTTCAGTAGGTTCTGATTTCATCTTAAGTGCAGTTTACATTTTTCATACACTGCATGGAGTAAAGCAGTGTTAGAGTCCACATGTCATAGTTACATTGTATTTGCTAAAAGAGTTGTTCATATAAGGAGAGAAAAGGGAACACACATGTTGTTGTTGTTCAGTCATTTTTCAGTCATTTCAAACTCTTTGTGATCCCATTTGGGATTTTCTTGGCAAAGACACCAGTGTGGCTTTCCATTTCCTTGTCTAGCTCATTTTACAGATGAGGAAACTGAAGCAAACACGGTTAAGTAAGTTACCCAGGGTCACACATTTAGTAAGTATCTGAGGCCGTATTTGAATTCTGGGAGATGAGTTTTCCTGATTCCAGGTCCAGTACTCTATCTATCCCTCCATACATGAGAAATGTTTTAAAGAGAGATTTGGCAATGAATTGGATATGTAGAGTTAAAGTAAGGAGGGGATGACACTGATGTTGCAGACCTGCATTACTAAGAAGGTCTACCTCTGACAGTTTCTGGTTGACACTTTCAGACCAGAGGATCAAAAGAGGAAGTCCCCTTGTTTAGCCACCTTGATCAGTTGATCTACCTATTTTAGACTTTTTCTTGTGGGGTCACATGAAAACTATCTTGTATGCATTAAAATCTCATTCTTTGGATGTTATTAAGGCTAAGATTATGAATACATTCCTTTCTGTAATGGAACAGCAACTGATGAAAGTTTTTACAAAGTTTAAAAATCAGCGTAAGTGACATACAGTGGTTATGTTGAATTTTAATAAGATATACATCAATATTTTAAAATTTAAATTATTAATCTTTCAAATGTTGTTTCTTTGTAAGTTTGTGGCGTTATACGTCTAAGGTTATTAAAGTTTAAAGCAGCACTAAAACCTTTGGGACACCACTGTATAAGGTCAAGAGATGAGAGAAGATTGTGAACCAGATGCTGAAATAATTGAGAAAGGACTGAGAATACCCTGGGGGACAATTGAAACCAGCCACCTGCGTCTGGATTGGGGGATAAATTTGGATAGTATGAACCTCAGAGAAAGAAAAGCCATTAAGTGAAAGTGGTTAAGGGTGGGGGGTGGGATCTGTAACTGACAATGGGGAACAAGTTGTATACTGACTCTAACACCAAACCAAGTGAGTCATAGTTTATAAAAGAAAATATAAATTGTACTATAAAGGTTGGTGATGGAGGTCCTATCAGTGAAAGAACAGATGTCCCTGGCCAGAGGTTGGGGGAGCAGAAGCTGGACAGTGTCTTATCTGCTGGGTACCACATAATGGATGATGTCCTAGGCAAGGATCCTAAAGATATGGAATCAGTAAAGTGACCTCATCTGTTTGTGGTACAAGGTGAGTCCTGGGAATCTGATCAATAAGAATGGGAAGAACACCCCTAGAGGGTGTGTGTGTGTGTGTGTGTGTGTGTGTGTGTGTGTGTGTGTGTGTGAGTGTGTGTGTGTGAAGATGTCATTCCAGAAGAACATATCAAGAAGACCTGTTGTTCAGGAAGAGGCCTTGGTTCATCATCTATTTCTTCCTGTTACCTCAATGGCCTAGAGTATATACTCCATTTACATGATCACTTTTATTTCTCTCTCCATTGATTCTCACCAAGAAGCCCCAGTTCTTAGATTTCCTTTGATGGGTTTCTCATCTATCTATGCACTACAGCTCAACTTTTAATCTAAGGCTTTCCTTTGGGGTGGTGGGGGTGAGTATAACCCAAAATGGTCACATTTCATGAGTCACATCAAACATTTATTGTGTCAGTTATGTGCAAAGCATTATGCTAGGCATTGCAGATACAATGACAGTGACGAATCACTGTCTCTACCTTTGAAAAGTCTTTATTCTACTAGTATATACAATATATAAACAGGTGTATTAGTGACAACATCTTTTATCCAGGCGACAAGTTCAATTCTCTTATTAAGCATACTGTACATATTTTGTCTACAAGTATCTGAGGCCACTAATTTTGCTACTGCCCATTATTTGATTATATTTTTCTTCAATTTCTGTTCAGATTATAGCTTTTTCCCCAGAATGAGAAGGGGAAAAGCTGAAAAAGAAACAGCTAGAGATATTGATAAAGATGTAACCGGGGACCCTCCAATTAAGCCTATATTAGTAGGTATAACCACTGACCACAAAAAGAGTTTTTACTAACTTATGTGTTCTTATCTAATTTACTCATGTTTGATGTTTTAAATTTAAAATGTGGCTTGAGTTAGCTCATCCTAGAAAATATTTGTGAAGGTAACCATCTTCCTTTGTCTTCCTGAAGAAACTGTTGTAAGCGCCAGTATTCAGGATCCACTTTGCTCATTCTGTAGTCCTGGCAGAGGGGGCTGGCTCCTAATTATACCTCATATGTTCTGAGATATGTCCTAAAACAGAACAAAAGGAACTTTGATGGTTATGTCTCTGACTAGTACCTATCTTTTTTTATGTATTCTTTGTTTCAATATTTGTAACTTATAACTAGTTAAGTTGCTTATGAGTGTGAACTGTCTTTCTCTTTATTAACTTCAGAATAGACATTCTCTACAGATTCTTTGATGCTAACTTTGGCTTCTCTTCTGAAGCTTGTGGGTGGCGATGACTCACCAAGCACCTAATGAGTAGACACTTCAGTCTAAATCTTTCCCACTTTAGTTTTACTAGGTTTTAATTAGAGACCATCTTGTGAATTGTTTTGAACCTACTGTGGAATTTCACGTCAGATCCGTGAAAGAAAGAAACATCTGAGCTGAACAAGTTGAGAAATAAATTTTATAAAATTAATGCCCAATTATCTTCTGAATAGAGGGAATTTATGAAGTTGAAAAGGGAAGTTGAGGACTTCTCAGCTTGTAGAGAAACATTGTCATTTTTAAGTTGTGGAATGTATTGGGATTACAGTCTTCATGTGATTGTGTATTTCCAAAGTGGACAGCCTCTCCCCAAAATGACTCCTTGCTTTGGGCCCTGTCCTTGTCTTACTAGATTACGGAAGGAAGTGACAGGAGTTACCTATGAAAAGCAAATTAACACAAGCCAGAAATAAATTTAGACTTTCCCTTAGTGTTTAGCCTGGTGATTTTCACAGAGATACTAGCAGACACTTAATAAATATTGTTGAAACCATTCAATCAAAACACATTTATTGAACACTTAAGTTCTAGGCACAGTGCTAAGTGCTGAGGAAATAAAGTAAAAATTATCTATATCCTCAAAACACTAGCAGCTGATGGGACTAGGAAAGGCTATTTATACCGTGTTTCTCCGATAATAAGACACTGTCTTCTTATTTTTTTTTTGGACAGAAAAACACCAGAGGGCTTATTTTCAGGGGAGGGCTTATTTTAATGAACATTGACAGCAATTTTAATAAACAGGTAAATGTGAACAAAAAAAGTACCTTTATTCAATAATGAATTCAATAAAGAACAGGATGACGTGCTCACTGCTGCAGCTCTGATTGGATGCAGCTCGGAGCACGGTGTGCGTTTCACGGGGGGGGGAGGTGCATACAGAGGGTACCGTAATGTAGCGTGTAGCACAGGGGATCACCTTCACTACAGTAGCAATCTCAATAGGGCTTATTTTTGGGGGAGGGCTCATTTTAGAGGAATCTTACACAGTAAGGGGAGGGCTTATTTTCGGGATAGGTCTTATTATCGGGGAACACGGTAGAAGGTAAAATTGGAACTGAGATTTGAAAGAAGGCTGGGGTCCTGAGGAGTGAGGGAATGGAGAGAATAGAGGGCTACTATGTGGAGAAGCATTTTCTGCAATGATGTGATCATTGATATCCCTCTTACTCCACCCCTCATAAATTCAAGGAACTACACAAACCTTCCCACTCTTCCTGCCCTAATGCTGTTCTATGTTTTGTTATGGCAGAGAAAGAGCATCCCCTTAGGGGCAGCTAGGTGGCATTAGTGAGGCAAAGCATCTGACAACTTTGTCACTTGAGGTGTTCATTTAATGTAAGAAAACTAAGGAATATGGAAGATAAGGATAAGGTTGATTGTATAAAGTCAAATTATTCAACCCCACCTAAATTAAGTGATAAAATGCACCAGGCTAGCATCTTTACCAGGTGGGAATGTGTCTCAATTGAATCAAACCAATCAAAAGCATTTGGAAATAGTGTGCAAAGGCCTTAATGAATTTAGATGTCTCTGTTAAAACACTGATGGAACTAGAATGATGTTCAACAGAAAGAGTGATTATATTGACTGAGGAAACATACCCTGTGGATCCTATAAAATAGCAGACCAATATCAAACTGAGAAATTCGACTATTTCACCAAGTGGCAAATGAGCATAGAACACTCTAGCTGAACCCTTTTCAAATAGTTGCTTGATAAGGGAAAAATGTACTTGGACTCGGCCTTTGTAGCCTTCCCCTTCTCCCTTTAACCAGAGGAAGACCTTGGGAACTTTGAATGGTCTGAAAGATTTTGAACTTTTCCATCTTCCCATTGACATGCTAACATAGGTCCCTCTGGGACTGCTGAAGCTGCTGCCACTGTCTATATCTGGAACTAAGGAGAGACTGGAAAAGTTCTATGAAGAGCCCAGCAAAGAACTGCTTCTAGTTTGTTCTCTCTTTCTTATTCTTGGACAGTAAACGTGGCAATAGGGGACCTCACAGTTCCTGGTTGCTAGAAGTCCTTTTCTTTCCTCTAAGGGGTGCTTGAAAAGTTGCTTTGAATGGAGGAGAAGAACTTCTGGCAATCTGGAGCTGTGGCGCCCTTTGTCATTTGTACTGTGAAAACATAAGCCTGCTCTTCTGTGGATTCTGTATGTAATGACAGGTGAGTATTTTAACTTTGGGAAGAAATGTATGGATGTTTTATACTAACTGTTCTTTTTTTTTCTTTTTGGAGGGGGAAGGCAGGGCAATTGGGGTTAAGTGACTTGCCCAAGGTTACACAGCTAGTATATGTTAAGGGTCTGAGTCTGGATTTGAACTCAGGTCCTCCTGACTCCAGGGCTGGTGCTCTATTCACTGTGCCACCTAACCACCCCTATACTAACAGTTCTTCCTGAACCATATCAGTAAATAATCCATTCTTTAATCAGCTTAAATCTGGATGACAAAATTATTCTCAAATGATAATTATGGTAGGGAGCATATCAATTGGGTGCTTCTTACTTATAGCATTAAAAAGGCAACCCTGTAACCTTTCAGCATTACACCTAGTGATCTGAGGAATGTCATAGCTGATCCGTGGGGACCTAACTCACAGAGATGAGTGGGAGTTGTAATACGCTCTGTACAACATGCTTATATAGCGACATAGCGTTAGTGAAGGTCATGATACTAATGATATAAAGCAAAACTTGTCATCCCAAGGACATGATCTGTTAGATATGGGGGAAACCATGTGTCTTTTTCTGTTTCCTGGTATGTCTCTTTCCTTTTCTTCTCTGCTTTAAATGATTCCAAAATGCTTAGCAGTTGATCTATTTTAAATGTCAATATAGTGTGTTGTACTACAAGGGTCAAGAATAATTTTGTTTCTCTTTGAAATCTAAGAAAATTGAACCTTTTTGAGTCACTGCAGCTCCTGAAAGATAGAGTCTTCTGGATATTGCCTATGCTACTTTGCTTTCCAAGATTGTTTTACAGGATACCCAAATAAGTAAATATGCTGTGTAAGGTTGTCATTACAATTCACTATGCCCTTTGTATGAGGTTTTATTCTTTTCTTTCCCTGAGAGTAAACGTGGAGTGCAGGGGGGAAATTCAAAGCCATATTTCTTCATTTAGCCTTGGACATGCCCTAGAGTGTAGGAGAAAAACAAGGTGCAAATTGTACCTCCAAACATCCTTGTTTTTTCAGGTCTAGATTTCAGCATGAGAAGTAGTGTGACATAATGGATAGAGAGCTATCCTCAAAGCCAGGAAGACCTGGTTCAACAAATACTTTTTGCCTTTAACAAATACTGGTTGTGTGACCTCATGCAAGTCACTAAATTTCTCAATATTCTAGGAAATTCTCAGAGATTATTTATTGTAAAGAAAATGCTGATGTGAATTCTGAGTTGGGACCCTAAACCAGTTAAATTACAAGTCCAGACTCTATCTCTTTCTTCAATGTCAGTCTCTGTCCTACATATGTACTCTTTTTTCAGCCAACAACTCTCCTCGGCAATCTACAGTGAACTTTGCAGAGTGAAAACTTTTATTTTCCACAGAACCTTGGTGAATGGTACAATAGCATCGTATTGCTATTTACTTCAATTGTAACTGAATAAGATCCATACCCTCTCCTTAAAACATCAGAACCTCTTTAACATTCCTGAGTTACTCTGATATATCAAATTGTGAGATGAATGACAAGAGCTTGATATAACATTGTATCAAAATCTAGAAACACCTTTTATACCTTCCTCTAATCCTTGTATTGAAAGGTCCTTTCTATGTGGAGTCTCTGTCTAAACATTGTATTTTACCCTTATATCATTGTTGAATATGACTGGTCCCATGTACCCTGGATTCTCTATACTGTCTGTGTATTCCATGCTCTGTCTACTATCCATGGCTTGGACATTTCCATACTACATTCCCTTGTGCCTTAGATATTCTAAATAAAAGGATTATTGCTTTTAGTAGTATTGGCTCATATAATTCTTTTGTGAAAATCCTAGAACAGACAACCTCAAATGAGTTAAGACTTAAAAAAAACTCAATTGGAGAACTTTTAAAACGGGTCAGTTGTTGAGCAATTATTGAGTAATTCTGAGCAAAGCAGAAAAGCAGACACCCATTACTGAAAATGTATGCTCGAAATTTGCCTCTTCCAGTGTGTTTTCCTTATTAACCCCACCTGACTCCAATCTCTCCTTTATTATATGTCCCCTCAGCACTTATGCACTGAATGTGTTCCATAATAACCTGTACTTGCAGAAATATTGCTTTATAAGTGTTTTTAAAGTTATCTATGTGTACATAAATTAGAATGCACACATTTAGAATCTACAAATAAAGTGTAAATTCCTGAAGGGCAAAGACCATGTCCTTATTTATTTATTTATTTATTTTGGTATCCATCTCCCCCCATGGTGTCTAAAGTTTTTTGTATGCCATGATTGCTCAAAAAAAATAAATTTTCTACTTTTGACTTTGGATTATTTTGTTATTTTATATGCACTATTCACCAGGTCTTTGCTCCATTCTCTTCTTTTCTCTATCAGCATACTCATACAACATATTGGCTTATGTTGCTCTAGGTGACCTAGTCACTAAGATCCATTTGAATACCAAAATTCTAAGATTCTGCCTAATATTTGTGGCAGTGACTTTTGGTGTCCTCTAACATTTTACTACCACTGAATCAACACGGGGGGTGAAGAATTAATTTCTCTGCAATGGTAATACGTGTACCCCAACTAAAATTCCAAATTGAATTTGTGGAAAAATATTAAATGTTGGTATTCATATTTCTTTAAGGCACAATAATAGATAAAGTGCTTGTCCCTGGAATCAGGAAAATGCCTCTTGATAAGTTCAAATCTTGTCTCAGACACTTACTAGCTGTTTGATCCTGGGCAAATCACTTACCTCCATTGTCCTTAGGTTCCTCATCTGTAAACTGAACTGGAAAAGGAAATGGCAAACTACTCCAGCATCATTGTCAAGAAAACCCCATATGGGGTCACAAAGTGTTGGACACAACTGAAAAACAACAAACAATTTGTAATTCTTTACTATATTGAATTACTTTAAAATCATAACTTCTCCATTAATGCTGATTTTTTCAAGTATGACATAAGAATTCTTGTATATTTTAATATTTTCTTTCACATATTTACAAGAAGACACATTCACATTTAGCCTTATGACATAAGCATATCATTCCTGATTTATTTGTAAATTCTTTCTTATATCAAATCTCATTATAGAGATATCAAATAAATATATGCCTCTAAGAATTCAGAATGGTTTTAGGCATTTAATTACATTTTAAAAATTCAATTTTGCTCTTCTAGAATAGTTACTCATGTTTCACTGATATTATCTCAATTTATAGTTTACTTAAATTCAATATTGATTCTTACATATTTTTTCTCTGTCTCTGTAATAGATTATGTTTACCAGACATAGAAAACTAGAGAAGATGTTTCTTTTAGATAAGTAAATGTAAATGAGAAGTAGCTGCTTCTGCTTGTATAAATGATGCTAAAGAAAGAGTTCTATAATAAATGTCTTTGACCGGATATTTTCCTGTCTTTGTGTACAGAAATGTAGTTTTCTTCTGGCATTCAAAAAACATACAGGCATAGATAGATTAAGGTAAATTGTCGTTTTATGCCTGTACTTATTTTCTTCAAATAAAGGACTTTTTTTTTCTTTTAGAGCTTCTTTACAAAACTAGGTTAGTTAACGTTCCAAAGATGTTAATTCTGAGGTATTCTTCTATAGCAGTTTATCAAGGAAGGGTGTATTAGGTGTCACATGCATGCAGGTCATCCCTAATTCATAAAATAAATCCTCCTCATCTCAGGGTTTGGAAAGAGACCTGTTTCTGTAGTCAGAGCACCTGACTTCTAATTCTGCATTCTGCTTCCCTTTCTTCCTACCTATGTGACCTAGGGCAAATCCTGTTCCTTCTCTGGGACCGTGACCTCATTTAAAAAATGAGGATATTCCTTTTCGTGTCTTCTCAGGTCTCTTATGGCCCTAAATCTATGCTCCTATCTATGCTTGAACTGTCCTAAAAATATGAGAACTTCCAGGGAAGGAAGCAGTAAATATCTCAACCAGGTCAAAGTCCCCTTTTCCTTAATGGTTCAGCAGAGATGGAACCTTATCCAAGACATCTTAATGACTCCTCCCAACTGAAAATGATCTAATCTCTCCAAATATTCCTTGAGCTCATTGTGAGGCTATTTTCTTTACCCCTATAACATTCTATCTTGGGTCACATTAGTCTGCATGTTTTGTCTCATGTAATCTTTAAGGGGCACTGATCATGTAGGTTTTCATCACTGCATGTCTGGTGTTTAATATGATTGCGGATAGAAGGCTAGATCTGAGTTAGTAAGACCAGTATTCAAATGAGACACTTGAGAGTTGAGTGAACCTGCACAAACTGCTTCATTTTTCTCAGCCTGTTTCCTCATCTAAAAAAGTGGGAATATGGGGCAGATAGGCGGCACAGTGAATAGAGGATTGACTGTGGAGTCAGGAGGACCTGAGTTTAAATCTGGCCTCAGACATTTACTACTTACTATGTGACCTTGGGCAAGTCACTTAACCCCAATTGCTCTTCCTTCCCTGCCTCCAAAAAGAAAAATAATGGGAATAATAATAGCACCTACCTCATAGGATTATTAAAAATATCAGATGAGATGATATATGTAAAATTGGCTTGTAAACATCAATAAATGTTAATTACAATAGCAATCAATATCAATGGGCATGGTAACCCTAAAATTTTATTTTATTGAGTTGAATTAGAAAGGGATAAGAGTAGAGAGGATAGAAGTGTAAACCAGTTGTAGATTAAACTGGTTTCATTTCATTCTTCCTCATGCCCCTTCTTTCTTCCTTTGCTACATCCTGGACTTCATCTCCCTAGTGAATAAATCTGACCTTTTCAAAGAGCTCATTGTCTATGCAAATTTACTCAGTGCTAGGATGAGTAAAACAATTAATCTGCATTACTAATCATCTCTTTTCTTAACAAATGATCTGAGTTCACCTCCCTAAGCATTCATTTTTTAAACCTATTTTTTTTATGGAAACTCATTTTTAAAAAATGTCCAGCCATTCAGAATGAATTTTCTGTGTTGTTTACTTCCAATTGATAATCTCTTTCAATTATTCACTAAACTTTTCAGACAATTTAAAGGCCCCTACTCATACACTGGGGAAGGATTAGATATTGTTTTCCACCAAGGAGTTTTGGCAGTATTACTTCAAAAGATTTTGTTAGGTATTTTGAGTATGGAAATTGCAAATAGTAGCTAGAATTTCTCCTCTGAATATATTGCCCTATGAAAAGGAAATGACAAATGTGTGGCTGTATTATATTTCACCTTCACAGCTTTGTCTTCATAAAAAGGAAGAACTATGGAATTGTAATATAAGCACAAATTGAGCTACTGATATAATATTCTAATCTTTTCTATGCCCTTTTCTTCTGTCTTCATAAAGTAGAAATCAAACAACTTGATTAATACACTAGTGGACTAGTTCATGGAATAACAATCTTTACTTTGCCAAATCAAAGGAGAATTAATTACTTACTTAAATAAAGCACTGATCAAAGCTTTGGAAACACTGACCCAATATTTTAAAAATTCCTATTTGTCACTGAGGTGATCATTTTGCCCCTAAAATTTACCGAATCATGTGCGATCTTGAGGGCTTTCAGAAAAGGCACTTTTAAATAGTAAATTTAAACCTAAATTTGGAGCAAAATGGACTGCCATAACATCTTGCATTTTAATTGAATTAATAAGTGATAGAATCCCAATTAACCAAAATTCAACTGGAATAATAAATTAGCCTGAATTTTCCCATATGTCAGGAGAAAAAAATTAGGTAAAAATGTCAAATAGGGGATTAAGGAGTCTTTGTGTTTAAATATTTCCAAGATATGTCCTAGAGTCATTGTCCAACTCTTTACACATTGGAAATCATGCAGTATTTGGAGTCAAAGAACCTGGTTCAATTCAAGTCTCTGACACTTATTACACTGTGACTATGAGCAAGGCACTTAAACTTCTCATGCCTCAATTCCTTATATGTAAAATGAAGAATGTATACCAGATGATCTCTGAGGTTCCTTCCAGCACTAGGTCTCTAAAGTTCGATCCTAGTCCTTAGTTTCTTCTAGCCCATACTGAAAAATCGACCAGATAAATTCAGAGAAGCAATGGTGTGTCCTAGTAAGTATGAAAAATCACTTTTTTGGGTTTTGGGGAATGGAAGAAATGAATTCTATAAGATAGAAATTTAAGGGAGCTACTTCTATGGGTTTTAATATATGGTCCCTAAATGTTCCTTATGATAAAACTAGGTGCAGTAGGTGTTCTACCAGGTGCCAAAGTTCTTGGTAGCAGCAGTTATACTACTTTATGCAGAGAGAGCTGCATTTCCTGCTGTATGATGCTGTACAGATCCTCCTAGAAAGGCAGATGCATTTAAATATATATGTTTATTGTTGCTAATTCACTCCATGGCCTGTTGCCTCCCTGGGGAGAGAAAAATGAGTATTATCAATACCCTGCCCCCAATCTTTTAAACTTTCATAATCATCTGATCCACTATACAATTTAAAATGGTAATTGGTACAAACATAAACATCTGAACTCATATTCTACCTTTAATGTCTAATTGCCTGTATTCAGGCCTTCCCAAGCCTTGTGTCTATGGATGTAAATTTCACTAACTGCTTCCAGCTATCAAATATTTCTGATCTTTCCCTTTGCTCATCTTGGTGCTGACAATTCTCATGTCTTTTCTCTATCTTTTCTCACCCAAAGCTTACTCTAATTCCCCTCTTCTTAAGACCCACATGGATTTCTCTGTCTTCTATTTCTTCTTCTTTCTTTCCTTTTTTTTAAACAATGCAACAAATATTTATTAAATATGTGGGCAAATGTTAGATGCTGGAACTACAAAGAAAAAGAAAACAATACAGCCTTTTCCCTGAAGGACTATCACTCATAGCTGTTGTTTTATTGGTCTTAACATATTCTTTTTTCCTTTTTTAAATATTTTCTGCCAGGTTTCAAGGTTGACCTTCCTCTTTCCCCACTTCTCCTCCTCTTCACCCCTCCCCCCTTACCTTAATGCAGTAACCAGCATAGGTTGAATTGACTTACAGGGGCTATTTCAGGAGTTGGTGCTCAGAACTTTCCTGGAAACTTTCTGGTCCTCCAGAAGGAAGGTGACTCAATATTTGGGTACATGTCAGCCATCACCCAGTGTTGAGAGAACGTTTTTTTTTTTTGCTATGTAGTGGCAAACCTTGAGAAGCGCCTTATTTCTCTCATTTCTCAATAGCACTTTGGGTAGGTGTATCAGTTAAAAGAAGAAACTGATTTTAGGTGAATCTCTTGCTTCCACTCTAGTTTAAGGTAAGTCAGGCTTGCTTTCTTTAGACTCCCCATGGAGTAGGTAGAAGGGGTTAGTTTAGGCTTTATTTTTTCCCTAATCCTGTAGTCATTTGCATTGGAACATAGAATCAGCTCTTCTGAGTCTTGTCCACCTATTCAGAAAGTAAAACAGAAAAGGCATATGGAACCTAAGTTCTTCTAGTCACGTCTATAGAAGACATACTGGCAATTGGGTATGGATGGGGAATTTAGGGACAGAGGGTATAACTTACCCCAGTGTAGAGTTGAAGCAAGAGACTAGCTCATAAACTAGCTCTTTTTAAAATAGAAAACCATGACTCTCTGCTGCCATGGGAAAAGAGAAAAACCAAGAGACTACTCAGGTTTTGTCATTTCATAACAAAACAAGAGAGTTCCATGTATCCAAAAGATCCAAATACTTTTATGATGTCCCTGTAAGTTTCCAGGGGAGATGTGGGAACATACTTTCTGGGATGACCCCTGTAGGACAATTTCAAACTTTATTACTACAGTGCTCACTCTGTTATTCCTGAATTAGTTTCATCAGTCCAATATGGACAGTTATAGGTTTGGATGATAGTCCAAAAGATGCAGCAGAAATTCCAACTGGAAGCCTTAGCCCTGCCACAAGACTGAATTCTTTGGTAGCAATAATGATCAAACTCCAAACTCATGATCTTGGAATTGAGATCCAGCTGTGTGATGATTCTAGGATGGAAGTCTCTGGTGACAAGGAAATTGAGGGAATATAAAGCTAAGAAAATCAATGGATTATTGGCATAGATGTTGAAGTCACTGAAAATGATGGAAGTATCTGCAAAATTCCAGGACAGTAATTACAGTTACATTAATAAATTGAAAAGAATACTATAGAAAAATGATGCTACAGCTAAATAAATATACAAATAACAATAATTTGTATTTGTATAGTACCTAACAGTTTGAAAAAAAATCCTCATTTGGGTCTCACAAAAACCCTGTGATAATATAGTATATAAATGCCATAGCATAGTATTATCATAATTTTACAAATGAAAAAATTGATCAAGAAAGGTTATGCAGTTTGTGTCAGTCACTATATATGAACTTTACACAGAGTTCTAACCACTATGTGCTATTGCTAACACATCTGTCCCTTTAAAGGCAAAATGAGACCACCCTATAGTCCTTCACAATAATTTTAAATTTCAATTATCTGTGACTACTCAGGTAGAAAAATGTTCTTAAATAAATATTTGTTAACATTGGTGAGTTAAATATAACATCTTTTTCTTTGTTTAGTAAAACATTAATTTGCTGAAAGCTTATAAAAATAGCTTTAGTGTTGTCAACTAAGAATATATATTTTTACTGAAGCCAGATATGAAGTTTAGTAGATTGTTGTTAATGTGAGTCATAGAGAAGTCTATGATACCACTGGACATTTCCTTAGGGAGATATCTCTAGTCTGTAAAGGTAAAATGAGTAATAATAATGAAATAATTTAATGAAACAACATATTATTGATTATGTAATATAATCAATATTAAATAAGTTAATAATAAATTAAAGATAAATAATTTCACTCTGTATTTCTTAGAAAATAATCAATGACTATTTTGTAGTTGGGTAGGCTTCAAGCTTAGATAATTTTCTATCTAGAGCTTAGTAGAAATATGGCTACCTAGAGCTTATTTTATGTTTAGAAACTATATAAAGAAGTTATTTTCTTGGCTATATTCATGACTGAGTACACAGGGAAAAACTGGAACAAAAGTGTTGAGAAGCATAGTCATCAATATTGGTATAGTCATCTTCAATCCCATTATATTGCATATGTGCTATGCAAATATAAAATTCCTTAGCTCAGATATTAGAGCAAGGCCAAGATTATGCATTAAATCTCTATCTTTTATGAATTTACTTTGCTTCATTCAAGGGGCACATTTTATATCCTTAAACTACCAAGCTACCTACAAAAATCTATGTTGTTGATCACAAGAAATACCAAGCAAATATGTAGAAGAATTATTACAAAATCAACATTGTTACTATAGAAGCAAGATGCCCTTCTAATGACATGTCAATAGAGTAATTTTTGAATGAGAAAATGGTAGTTAAAAATGAAACTACTTGGTTTACTTTTATCCATAGTTCATAGTATCTTTAGAAGATAGATGCTTTTGTACATCCTTGTTTTGAAGGGCAGAGTTGAACCATTATCATGCATGCTTAATACTTAATGGACTCTAAAGATGATAATGGCCCCTTTTTAAAAAAAAAATGGGTCAATGACCTGTGAACTGAAAATTCTTCAAATAGCTTTTGCCAGTATAGACCACAGTAAATCACTTGTTCTAGCCCTTTTCTTATTGCTGTATTTATTTTTAATTATGTGTCTCCTAGAAGACAAAGATAAAACAACACTTTCTGACCCTGCTATGAATTAGTTGAATCAAAGTAGGAATTAGAATACCCAATTACTCACTTCAGTTGAAGTCAGCAGGTAACAATTGTATGAGGCTGCAAATACACAAATTAATTTCAGGTCATAATGCAAAATTGAAAAAAAAAGTTAGCTTCTAAGGTTAGTCAATATGGTTCAGCATATACCCCATACAGCTACAAGTATATAAACAATGTAAATGTTCAAGTATTATCATGACACCAAGCAAATCAATTATCTTGCTAATTATAGATTTTTAACTCAGTTTTATGCTTAAATGGTAACTGAGATTACATTTTTGATTTTTTTCTTAAGACATTTCATGGACATGCTTGACAATTACTCTTTATTCTGTGAAAGGTCGATGACATTTCACGTATGATAGAAAGACAAAAGTCAAGTAACTACTAATCAATAAAAGGTCATTTCTTTCCTGTTTCAGATTAGGTAATTCATTAGGGATTTAAAATATATATATATTTGACTTTTTGAGACATAATCACTACAAGAAGTGTAACAGTGAAAGTAAATAAGATAAGGGTTCTTTATTAGAAGTATCAAGGAAAACAATAGACAGACATAGAGTAAATATTTCTTTTATGTTTAGAGTCATAACTTAATTTCAGTCTTATTATAATTTAAATAACTGGGTATCACCAAAATAACCTATATTTATTTTTTCCCAATATATTAAATTATTTATTTTTAATTTTCAACATTCACTTCCATAAGTTTTAAATTTTCTCCCCCTGCCTCCAAAAGATGGCTGGCAATCCATTATAGGCTCTACACAAACATTTCCACTAAACACATCTTCATACTAGTTATGCTGCATAGAAGAACCACAACAGATGGGGAAAACCACAAGGAAGAAAAAGATAAACAAAACAAAAAAGAAAATAGTCTACCTTGCTCTGCATTCCGAGTCTACAGTTCTTTCTCTGGTTGTGGTTTGCAGTTTTTGTCATGTGTCTTTTGGAATTGCTCTAGGTTCTTGTGTTGCTGAGAAGGGCTATGTCTATCAAGAGCGGTCCTCACACACTGTGCTTATCACTATATAGAATGTTCTCCTGGTTCTGTTCCCCTCACTCAGCATCAGTCTGAACAATATGAATAATGTGACTCGTAAGAATAAGTTTTCCCAGGAAAAGTAACCTTTATTTATTTAAACCTAATGTTAACCCAAACCTGAATTCATCAAACCAATGAATTCCTTGATATGTAATTGCAACAAATTTCCAAATTTCTACAAGTAACTTTAATTCTTTTCACAACTTTTTACACTTCTTTAAGTTAGGTGGGATAAGTAAATATCAAAATCTCTTCTAGCTTTCAAGTTATATACTTATATGAAGATATTTTTAAATTTTAACTTCAGAATCCCCTGAGTTTGGCCTTAGGTATTATATTTTCATAAATAATTGATGAATAGTTTATGTCTATTCATTAGTTTTATTTTTTGTGAAATGTTATAATTAGGATGCTATATACATTATGTCATTTAGATGACATTGCAACTTGTCCTTTATATATGCAATACTTAAAGACTCTGGGGACAATTATTACAACCCTTAATATAGAATTACATCAATATAGCTTGACAACTACTTTAAGAATTTTTAGAAACATTGAAGGTCGGGAGTGTGCTTCGTCTAATATTATTTCTAATGAGCCCCCATCTGGTGTATTCCTTTCCTAATATTCTCCAGTGATTAATATGTCAATGTAAGTTTGAACACTTCTTTTATCTTTAATATCAATTTAAAAAGTGATTAGTGCCCTGATATAATTTTTGAACATTTGAAATGGCTATGTGGTTCAGCAGATAAGAGCGCTTGGCCTGGAGTCAGGAAGACCTAAGTTCAAATCGTACCTTAGAGATTTTCTATGTGACCTGGTCTTTTAGTCTCTGCCTCAGTTTCCTCACTTCAATATTACAAATAACCGATTAATATCAATTAACTTTTAAAAGTGAGTATTTTCTTGAAAACCTATAGCAATATGCAAAATATAGAACTCTAAAAACATTAGCCCACTTACTTTTATTACCTTGTTTCCTGGAGAGAATGGACACAAAATTTAAGTGATTGCTACAAACATTCCTTATACCAAAATCACGTTTGGTTGCAGGATAGTCAGTGAACAACTCATTCCCTCACATTTATAACTTGTTTTCTCAACCTCTAGATATTCACTGCTTGTCTTAGTCAAACAGTAACTCATTGTTTGTCATGTCCACACTGGTTCCCTGGGCTCGCCCACTGCAAGGTGCTCATCTCCATGGACCTCCATTAGCTCTTCTAACCATTCAAAGTTAACAAGGTCATTCTGTCTCTAATAGTTTCTTACATAGAAATAGGGAAGAATAAAGATGAGAGAAAGGGAGCAACCAAAAATACCATACACTACTGTCCACAGGGCAGCCTGTGTGTGGAAAGTAAATGTCCACTGCTACCTCTACTATTATCCTAAGGCTTCACAGCATTTCTTACTTTTAACTCAAAAGCCATATTTTGCTAAGGAAAAGACCCAATATACTGTCCAATACAGGACTATACTAGTTAATATGAAGAGGGAATGACCACTAACAGGAGCACTAGCGACCTGAGATAAGACATGGGCTTACTTTTATACTCTAGTTTTGGGTACTCAGCTAGGCATGGGGGGTATGCTCCCACATGGGCAGTTAACCACAGGGAAGAGTGTCAGGAAAGGGGAAGCAGGTGTGTAAGGGGAGGCAGTAAAGGAGACAGGTGTGTTAGCTATTTTACATAACAGTCCAGGGATGTGGTCACAAAGCAGGGAACTTAACTTGCAATGTTCAAAGATATGGGCACAAGCCAAAGGGGTTAGTGAAAATAATAAGGTTTTCTTTTCAATAGATAGAGCCCCCTGTTACTGGGTAGATTTGGATTTAGGCAAAGCCAATTCCTCAGAGAGTGCTGTTAATCCTTGTAAGGCTCTGGTGGTGGTACCATCTGTATCAGTGTTATTTGGAATATGTGTGCAGCAACTGGCTCCTATAATTTTACAGACCTCTCCCTTCTCAGTCAATATCATATCTAGGGTGATGTGATTCTCCCAGGACATTCTACTGGTTGCATCTACTGGCCAGCAATCTCCTTCACCATATCTCGGGTATAATTAATGAATCTCTGTTGATTATAATAGATACAATTAATCCAGTCTACAGTTTTGTTAGTTGTCACCCACCAGAAAAGAAAGGATTCAAAATCTGATGTCACCTGATTTCTGGCCTTGAATTCATCAGGCACTCCACTGGGGATACCTATGCCATCTAGATAAATTTTCTAGTCGAATGTCCCATGAGGGCCCTGGAGGTTTACCTCCTTCTTCCTCGGAAGCCCCTTTATGGTTTCTTATAGTGGGGGCCCTCAGGGAAGCTACAGTTAAAGGGATAGCCATTTGCACCAAGGAACAGCTTCCTTTCCAGGGGAGGGGCAAAATGACCCTAAGGTCCCTCCCTCTACACAGCCTCTAGAAATCCATTCAGGAAAGGGTCAGAGGCAGTAGCACCCTGCTGACATTCTATGAGAGGGTGCAGCTATAGAACTCTCCAACTGACTGCTTCCCTAGAGTGTTTGTTTGGGTGAGGCATGCAGTGTAATTTCCAGTGATCTTGCAAGTGGCTGGGACAGCCTTGATATTTCGGGCTTTTGTGGATGGGTATAAGGGATGAAAAGCACTGCAGTTCCCTCCTGGGTCATTATTGATCTGGAATGGCCTCACTTCACATTTGAACTCTGCCTCATGCCTGCCCATCCCCAAGGGAAAGGGTACCACTTGGGAAGGGTACTATTGGTCGAGCCGTAGAACAAGCATAACAATTCTTTTTATTTAGGCTTTTAACTGTATATTTCACCCATTCATACCAGGCATTAGTGTCACCATACCCTATCTCAATTTCTAAAGTTTGTTTCAAATCAGTGACTTCTATCCTTCTGATTTTGGGATTGGTTTCCTTGGGAGATTCTGTTGGGGCCAGTGACTGACCAGATGGGGTATTTGTCTAAGGGGCAGGTTGGACCTGGACTTCAAAGCTAATGTTAATTCTTCCTGAAGGATCAACCTCTCCTCCCTTGGCCCATATCCTGAATCCGTACATCCCTACAACCTGATCATCTGCATTGACAAAGGTTAGGGTGTTAGGGCTACACTGATTCTCTTAGCAGTTATGTCCTTGGATTGGACCTTTAGTCAATATAATTTTTGAAGTTAGGCCTTTGTAATCTTGGTTCTGGGCATACCAAGATCACCAACCAGAGGTCATGAACCACACATCTAACCAGGACAGGCAAGGGTCTTCTTTCAGTCTTTTTCATGATTATATTGTGGTTCAAGGCATATGTATCTATCATAATTCCTATTGTTCCTTTGTGTCTCTACATGGGTGTTAAAAGTGGCTACCTGACAGGTATTAGACTGAGCAGTCTGGATGGACACGTTCCATTTAAGCACTGTTTTGTGTATAGGGATTGGGTCAAGGGCATAGTAATAAGCATGCTTAAGAGGAAAACATGAAGCTAGAATTACAAGTGAAGTGGTTGAGGCCAGGAGGACAAACGCACAGCAGGCTAAGCAAGTAAAACAGGAGTAGGGCAAAACAAAGAGGAAGAATAGAATAATCACAACAGTCTTTTCACCCATCAGCTGGAGTTTTCCTGAGCATTACTCTCAGGCCCTCAGGATCTTGGGATGTCACCGCTCACTTGATCAAGGGTGTTGATGGTCCTTTAACTCAAGTGTGGATGAGTCCAGCCCCGTTCCTTGGTACTGATTGCAACATAAGAAGTCAACGGAATCTGCAATGGCCCTTCTCAGGACAGGGTGAGCTTGTCTTCCATCCAGGCTCAGATCAGGACCAAATATGAGGCTGGTATTTGTGCATAGGGAAGGAGGAGGAGCTTGAGCAACTGGCCTCTTTTTCTGCAATGAAATCAAGGATTTCACCAAAGAATGTACATATCTACTGAGAAATCTATCTTTTGTATCCCAGATAGGGATCTTTCCTAGAGCTGTGGGATAGAGGTGTCCATAGAACAATTCATAACGTGACAATCCAATGTCTCTATGGGGTTTGGTTCAAATCCTTATCAAGGCTAGGGGAAGGCATTTTGTCCATGGCAGCTGCGTTTCTAGCACCAGTTTAGTCAACTGTCTCAATTTCTTGGTTCATTCACTCTACTTTACCTGGGGAGGGAGGTTGCCAGGGAGTATGGAAGTCCCAAGATATTTCAAGAGTCTGCATCAGGGATTAGAGGAACTTTAAGGCAAAGTGAGCTCCCTGATTCAAATCTGTCATTTCCACCAAACCATACCTGGAATGGTCTTTTCTAATAATGTCTTGCCAACTGCCAAGGCAGTAGCCTGGGCTAAGGGAAAGTCCTTAGCCCATGATGTGAGATGATCAATTATTACCAGGAGATATTTAAGTGTTCCTATAGGGGATAGCTCGGTGAAATCCACCTGGATGCTTTGGAATGGTCTGATCCCTGGGGGTCTTCCCCCTGTTGGTGCTAGGTGTTGTGTGGATTTATTTGTCCTTTGACATATAACACACCCATTGACCATCTGGCGAGCCAGAGTATAGATACGAGGGGATACAAACGGAGTGAGTACTGCATCAAACAGTTTTTGGACATCCCAATGACTCCCCTGATGCAAATGTTACAGAACTTGTCTCATATTGGCTTTGTTGATCACTTCCTGCCCATCAGGCGGGAGCCACCTTCCTTCATCATTCTGGGTTGCACCAAACCCCTGGGTTGCCTGTTTCTCACTCTCAGATGGGTGTGGAATATCAAGATTCAGAGGGAAAGGAGGTACCAGGATTAATAATTGGTCTCCCTTCCTTCCATATTCTCCTTCACGAACCCTCCTGGCTTCCTCATCTGCCAAGTGGTTTCACCTAGACTCAAATGATTATATGGGATGATGCCCATTTACATGAACAACAGCCACATCCTTGGGCAACTGTAGGCTGTCTAGGACTTGGGAAAGCAGTGTGGCATAGACTAATTCCTTCTCTTTGCTATTAGTCGTGCACCTTTCTTCCCAGATCCTTCCAAATACATGGAATACTCCCCAAGAATATTTGCAGTCAGTATAGACACTTCCTCTTTTCCCCTCTAAAAACTTTAATGCTTGATTTTACGCCTAGAGTTCACAAGTTTGAGCTGACCATGCCTTAGGTAAGCTCCCTGCCTCCACGAGGGCAGTCTTATCCACATCTGCAATAGCATAACCATTCTGTCTCTTCCCTTCTGCTATTCTAGAGGAGCCATCAATGAACAAGTTCAGAGCTCCAGGTATTGGGCATTCTTGTAAATTCTCCCTAATTTTGGCTTGATAATCTATAAGCTCCATACAACAATGCTCATCCCTTTCAGGTTCTTAGTTGGGGAGAGCAGATTAAAAGGAGGTTGGATTCTGATTGCCATCATGAGTCAGAACTAAGTCATCCCTTTCCAATAAAATGGCTTCATATTTGAGAATTCTAGATTTGGTGAGCCATCTGCCTTCTCTTTGATTTAGAATTGACCTTAACCTGATGAGGGGCACTGACTATGAGACATCCCCCAAAAGTCAGTTTTCTACTTTCTTCTGCCATTAAGGCAGTGACCACTACAGCCTGGACACAGGTAGGCCATCCACTTTGCCACTGGGTCTAGCAATTTAGAGAGGAATGCAATTGGTCTTCTTCGCCCTCCTCTTACTTGGGCTAAGACTCGAAGGACCACCCCCTTATCAGTGTTAACAAACAAATGAAAGGGTTTCTCAAGTGAGGGCAAAGCCAATACTGGGGGTGACATTAATGCTTGTTTTAACTTCTAAAAATTCTCCTTACTATTAGAGTTACACTGTAGAAGGTTGGGCTCTTCCTCTAATAGATGGCTGTAGAGTGGTTTAGTCACCACTGCATAGTAGTCAATCCAATTCCTACAATATCCTACCAGGCCCAACCTGGCCAAACATGTTTGATGACATAGTGTACCCTTGAGGAAGGACACACCATCTAAGTTGCTGCTTCCTTTCAGTATCAGGATCTTCCCATTTGAAAGCAAATAAATCCCTACTTTCCGCATCTAGAACGCAAGCCCAAAAGGCATCATTAAGATCCATTACAGTAAACCATTTACTTTCATATGATATTTTCCTCAGGAGGGTATAAGGATCTGGTACCATGGGGTGAGAAGGGAGCACAATTTTGTTTATTTCTTTCAAGTCCTGAACTAATCTGTATGACCCATCACCTTTCTTTATGGGTAAAATTGGAGTGTTATAAGGGAAACAACAAGACTCCAATAGCCCATCTATCAATCCTTGAGTTAATGGTTTCAATCCCTGTTTTCCCTCCAAGAAAATAGGATACTTCCTGACCTGGACTATTTGGTTAGGGTCTTTAAGCTTAATTCTTTCAGAGGTTATGGTGACCTGCCCTTGGTTTCGAGGTTGAGCCCAAACTTTAGGGTTCATTTGATTTTCCTCATCTTCCCTCAGCATCAACATCCTTTGGGCATGATCCTAGCACCCTGTAGTTTCAGATGGATAGACAATTTAGTAATGAGTTTTCTGCCCAATAAGTTAACTACTGCTTTGGGGACTAGTAGGAGTTTCCCAAGTATCTCAGCTCCCTCATATTCAAATTCCAGAACCTCACTCAGAGCACAAGAAAATTCTCCCCTTTAACCTCTGAGATGAGCAAGGTTTCTTTTTCCAATTTGGTTCCTTTTGCCATCTTTGTTATTGAAGATCTGGTAGCTCCTGTGTAAGTTAGAAAAACAATTTCTAGGGGTGGCTGGGTGGCGAAGTGAATAAACACTGGCCCTAGAGTCAGGAGGACCTGAGTTCAAATCCAGCCTCAGACACTTAACACAAAAAACAGCCATGTGACCCTGGGCAAATCATAACCCCAATTGCCCTCCAAAAAGCAAAAAACAAAACAAAAAAAACCGCAATTTCTTCTTTCCATAGTCTCATCCTCAGATTTATCAAGGGTTCAGGGTGAGTCTGCTTTGTGAACCCCTAACACCCCTAGTCTTTGATTTCCATAAGGGAAAAGATCTTTTGCTCCCTTTTTCCCTGGGGGCAGTCACGCTTCATGTGACATTCCTGGCCACATTGAAAGCAAGTGAGTGGGGTTCGGAGGTTGCAGCCCAATCTTTTACTACCATTCCCTCTCTCTGTGTAGGGCCCAGATGGCTGTCCCTGACCCCTACCCCTAGCTTGGCAACCTTGGGGCTTTTTCATAGCCACAGTTTGTATTGTCTGTAACATCATTCTCATTTGTTCTTCCTGCTCTTTTAGTGCCTGTAACATTATCTGAGTGTTTCTCTTGTTCCTTCTTACTCTCCTCCCCCCTCGCAACATAGACTTTCTGAGCTATTCCCAGGACTTCTTCCATGGGCTTATTCTGCCCCGCTTCTGTCTTTTGCAGTTTCTTATTGATGTCTGGCCATGAATTAGTCACAAAGTACACTCCAAGTAAGCTTTGAGCAGTGGGGTTCTCTAGATTGAGTCCTGAGAACTTCCTCATATTTTCTTTAAGTCTATCTAAGAAAGCCATAGGCACTTCCACTTTTTCCTGATGTATTTCTTGTACTCTATTCAGAATCTGGCTCCTTGGTACAGCATTCCTAATTCCTTGTATTATAATCTCCCTTAATTCATATTTCCTCTATGGGCTGCATTGTTGTGTTCACAATTGGGGTCTCGTAGGGGAAATTTCTCTCCACCTTGGGCCAGTGGTTGACCATCATCCCAGGCTTTCATGGCTGCCCTCTTAATCTGTCCCTGTTCCACTCCTGTGAATATTATGTCTAATATAGCCACCATTTTACTCCAAATATATAGATTTGGCCCCCAAAATTGATTAAATTGCTCAGCAACCCCTGAAGGGTCCTCTATGAGTTTCTTCATATCCTTCTCAAAAATCCTAATTTCTGAGCTATTGAGAGGGGCATTAACATACCCTATTCCACCTCGTGCCATTGGAACCTCCCATAGAGGGAAGGACTTAGTTGTTCCTGGCAGGAGAAAGTTTTCCTAATCTTTTAATTAACTGCTTTAATTATCTCCTTAAGGGAGTATATGGGGCGCTGCTAGGTCCCACCAGATGTATCAAATCCTCTCCGTCCTCCCTTCCCATGGGGGGTTGAGGGAGAGGGTTCTTGGACCAGTGCTGGGACAGGGGCTGGTGGAGAGATAGGAGGAGGTAGGGCTAACAAGGGATTGAATGGGTGGGGCTTGCGATTCTCCTCATCTTCTTTATGTTCCTCTTTTACAACAAACTGTCCTTCTGAGGAAGGCAACCAAAAGGCTGCATAGGAGCTTTTATCCATATTAAAGGGCTCCTTAGAGTTAGCATACAAATTCAGTTTTTGGCAAACCCAGTTTTCAGAGGACCCAACTTTGGCCAGAAGACGTTTCCTCCAAGCTGGGTGCCTGCTCAAATGAGACAGCAATGTTTGATAATTTTTCTCTTATCTCTCTCTTTATATTTTGGTAACCCATTCCAGTCACTAAATGTAGATCCCAAGGGACTCTCAGCTAGCACCTCTGGCAAGGATCCTTTGCCACTGCTTGACTATGAGTTAATTTTCCCCATCCTTACAGACTTGAACTACTTAGGAGGTTACTAGGGAAAATGTGGGACTGCCATTACAGACTCAAACTGCTTAGGGCTTCCCTTCCCATCCTAATCTGTCCCTTACAGACTCTAATTGCTTAGGCTGATGGAGTCATTCTGATCACCCAGGGGCTCACTGTTCTGGACCCAACCAAGACTTATGAACTCTAAGCCCTTAGAGGGTTGGGACTTCATGGGTCTTGCTTACCTGGGTGTGCATACAAACTTATGTGACACTAGTTTCAGTTTCCTAGCTGCTCTGATGTCTTTTTCTGTTACCAGTTTTCAGGGTTTTAGTTTTTCCTGCACTGAGATCTCTCTTTGAGTTTTTCTCTCTAACACGGGAGGATTGCCAGACAGTGAATTTGAGAGCCACCGGAAAGTATCAGCATGGCACCTGCTCTCACGGCCGCTTCCCAAGAGAATTCCCGGGAAATAGTCAATCCCGGATAAGCCCCCAAAACTGTGTGGGATGGGGAGAATTCTTACTCAAAGAAATAATAGAGTCTCAGTACTATCAGAAAAAAAGGAAAAGTCTTTTATTCTTTCTTGAGAAAGAGAACTCTCTACCCCTCTAAGATGGCATTCTCACAGAAGTTCATAGGCATTTTCAGAAAAGCAGAATTTATAGGCCCTATCCACAACTCCTCCCTTACCCTTTCCACAGCAACAAAAAAATAAGGACATAGGGGACTCGTACCCTCCTGGTGTTTATAGAACATTATGTGTCTCAAAACAACAAAAACAACAACAACATATATACAGTTTGAACCAGTTTGGGCAGGATGTGCTGAGGGGGCCAGGAATGGTTTGTAACAATCACAGGTTATGTAAGCATGCAGGCAGACAGCCAAGCTGTTCCCTGAGAGGGCTTCACATTCATCCCACTCACTATCTTTCTGCACTACTCTAGACTTTTCCATTGTGCCCCAGAGAAAGTTACTTTTCTTACAATCTCTCCACTTTTTCATCTTCTTTTTATGTATTATCACCCTCCTCCTTTAAATTGTAAACTTTTTCAAGGAGGAGACTTATCTTTCTTTGACTTTCTGTATTCTCAGCTCTTTATGCATGTCTGGTAGATAGTAGGTGCTTTATTAAGCCCTACTAAGTTTATTGACTGACTGAATGAGTGAATGGATGAAAGCAGAAGATCACGCAATGTGGATAAGAAAAGGAGCTGAGAAGGTGGAGTCTTGAAAATAGAAGTTGTGAGAATTGTCATCAGGACATGAACAGAAACAAAAATGAGGAAGGTATTTTGTACTTCCAGAGGACAAATGAATAAAAGTCCTAGTGAGGCAGATTTTAATTCAATGTTAGTGATCACAGTCTAATACTTAAAACTGTTGAAAAATGGAGTAAACTGCCTTGTGAGGTAGTGCTGAGAGGCAGGATTTGGTCTTTTGGTCCGTATCTAATGCAATGCTTTGGACTTGGTAAGCATTTAACATTACCGATTGATTGATAGGGAGGGGGTAGGAAACTGGAATTAATTAGCATTGTGTCTCCTTACAAATCTTAAATTTCCTTTTTTTCTGATGCTATCTCCTAAGAAGAAAGCATTAAAAATGGTTAATGTATTTTAGTGGGGTTGTAATTCCCACTAGAAATACCAAAACAGGAAAGGTAGTTACGGTGATAGAATTATGGTGAGATTGACTGGGAAGTTACTTTAATTGTTTTCCCATAAGAACTAATTTAAGAAAAAAAAATTCTCCTTACTCCCCCTCCCCCCAAAACAGTGCTATCAGATATAGAATATCTGCTGATACCAAAAAACATAAATATGCTCTATTAAAATATTCTTCAGGATTAACCCTTTCATTTATACCACAACCATACTATTATCCAATATGGGTGAGATTTGAAGATTAGAGAAAACTCCTGGGATTTCTTCATTAACAGCCTTACTAATGTTCCTTATTATTAACTGGACCCTCAGTGCTTCCCTTCAATATCCTTACTAAGATAGCTTTTAATAAAATGTCTTCTAATCTTTTCATAATCCTATTGCAAAATTCTTACCTCTATTCCTAACAGTTACCCCTTCAGTCACAGGAATAACCCTCAAATAAAGGTGAGCAGTGTACTTTACCAATAATATTTATTATTTTTTCCCTTCACTAATTATTTTGCTCCCTACATGCTCAGTAACAGAGAAACAATTTTTGAGAGGCAGGATAGGCCTGTGGAATAGACAACATGGTAAAGTGGAAAGAGAAATGGATCTCGAGTTCGAGAACCTGTGTTCAAATTCCAATTCTGTGACCTTGTGCAAGTCACCAAGGACCTAAGTTTTCTCATCTGTAAAATGAGTGATATCAAGGCATTAGGAGACCCCCTGTTTTCCAGCACTAAGGCTCAGCAAACAAACTGTGCCCTGAACTTGGCATAACAACAATCTTTTGTGCTCACCCTCTTAATGATCGCAGTTACAGCAAAATTGCAGAAGTGTCTCATATAATTATTGTATTGCTTTGACCTGAATCAGGTGTTCTCTGAATTCAGACAAGCACCTGCTGTATCCATGTCCTGCTCATGAAGCCCTGCTATGAATCAAACATGTCACGTTGTTGTTACCCCTCATTGTTAGGCCTACAGCTCACTGGGCAGGCATTGGTATAGGAACTGAGATCTCCTCACACTGCCTTGATCTCTCCCACTAGGGGCAGGGCTGTGGCACATGTGTCCTTGTTCCCTCACTCTAAAATTAAAAATCCTTTTTGGTTCTTGACTCTCCTTTCTCTAGCCTGCTTTGTGTGGCTACTGATACCTACAGGTACGAAGCTGGTTACATCTGCTTGACAGCTATTGGACAAGTTAACCTCTAAGGTTACTTCAATTCTAGCTCTAAAATATTATTATACTATAATTTACAGTGGGATGACCTAATTTCAAATTTGTATCTTCATCTGTAAAATGAAAGGCTTGGATTAAATAACCTTTTTAGCTACTCTCAAATTCTAAACACATGGTCCTCTGATCTCCAAGAGAAAGTAGCCACTCAAAACCACTGACAAGAATCCTAACCGCTGCTTCATGTATGAGGAACTCATTTCTGCATCATCAAATTGTATTACCTTACTTCAGATTTCTGTATTCAAGACCTAACAGAATTATATAGCCTTTTCTCACCCTGCAAATCACCCTTTCTGAACCTTCATTAAGGGAATTCCAACTACATCTGCAACCTTTAAAAGCACCCTCAAAAATCCCTGTCTTATTACCCACCCAATTTTTTGGGGGGAGAGAATGAAGAATGACTCTCTATGTTATCATGAGGTGTTATAGTAATATAGCTTGTGGATCACATGATCCTTTTTATAATTCTTATAAGAGGTGACTTGGAACTGAATGGGGATGATTTAACCAAGTACTGCTTGAAAATTGACCAATAGACCTAAAATAGTACCCCCCCTTACCTCACAGTAGGTCCTTCCTTCCTTCCTTCCTTCCTTCCTTCCTTCCTTCCTTCCTTCCTTCCTACCTCCCTCCCTCCCTCTCTCTCTCTGTGACCTTGTGCAAGTCACCAAGGACCTAAGTTTTCTTTCTTTTCTTTCTTTCATTCTTTCTTTCTCTCTTTCTCTCTCCTTCCTTTCTTTCTTTCTTTCTTTCTTTCTTTCTTTCTTTCTTTCTTTCTTTCTTTCTTTCTTTCTTTCTTTCTTTCTTTCTTTCTTTCTTTCTTTCTTTCCCTCCCTCCTCCTTCCTTCCTTCCTTCCTTCCTTCCTTCCTTCCTTCCTTCCTTCCTTCCTTCCTTCCTCTCCCTATATCACCCAGCCTTTTGGAAGTATAACAACTACTCACAATCTGGTTCTCACTGACTAAACAGCAAGGAAGCTTTGATCTCTTTTGTCCAGGCTGATGTGCCCCTCCTCAGGCAAGCTTCTGTTCTCCTCCTCCCTCCCCTCCTTCCCCCTTTCTACACCACTTTACCATATTAGTGCCGGACTTAGGAGAGTACTTTATTTGCCTTAGCACTAATCCAGAATTCTCAGACTCCCAAACTCAATCCATCCAACAGCACCTGTGAACTGCAGGGAGTTATTTGAATAACCTAAGTAGCTAAGAATGGTCAGTTAGTTTTTTTTTAATCTGACCTACAAATGGTCAATTTAATTATTTTCATTTAGATGGTTTCAGTACTAAGGATAGCAGCATTATGATTTAAAATATTTCAGCTACATTTGAACATTTGAACTATTATTTTTTCCTATTAGTGTCATTAAAATCATTTTTTGTTTCCTTTATTTTTTTAATTCATTCAAGAATTGAATCATTACCTCACCTTAAGAAAATGTGAGATTTAGTAGAAAGAACTGATATCAGGCCTAGAGTCAGAAGAGGCCTGCATTTGAATATTAATTCTAATATTTTCCAGCTATGTGACCTTCGATAAGTCATATAACCCTTTTATGCCACTTCTAAAAATGGATATACTGCTACCAAGAATAAGCAAAGAAAGCAGAAATAGTATCTACTCTTCCATTTCTCCTGTCTTTCACTATGTTGATACTTTAAAATTATTAGCAAATAATGACAACAGTTTAATTGTGCTAATCAAAGATGTCAAAGATGTTGCCTCTCGAAAAAATATCCTTATAATAATCTTCTAATTCAAGTGTCAGACCACATATTTAAATTTAATAAAACTCTTTAATGGGACTTAAATATTGATTGTTATGATATAAGCTCCAGAGAATGACTATATATGAGAAATATATCTCATTGCCATATAATTATCTCAAAAATTAAGGGGGTAATACATGTATAATTTCATTCCTGAGAATTGAAGGAAGTGCTTTAAATGTTTTAATTAGCAATTGACTAGATAACTACCACTATAATAAGATAAATGCTAATTAACATGCTAATTTTTGTCAATTAATTGATATCCAATCAACCCACTACAGTTATTTTGTTGAACACCAGTTAAATGTGCAAACTCTTTGCAAGTTTAATGTATCAATTAGGGTAAAATACCACATTTATTGCTTGCCTAGTTGGGTTAATTATATGGCAACTAGATTAAACTGCTCTTACTTATTTAAGTTTATTAAAATATCATGTATTTAGTGTATAAGAACTATTTTCATCTAAATTGAATGTTGGAATAAGTGCTAAAGTTTTATGTAAGTGTAGAATTGTTCCAGGCAGTTTAATAAAATTATTTCAGTAGTGAGTAATGCATTCCTATTTTTTATTTATTCATTTTTTCATGACAAATCATCATATTTAGAGCTGGAGAGGACCTTAGAGAATGTGTAGGTCTAACACTTCTTCTGCATATGAGGAAATTGAGACTGGAAAAGGTTAAGTATTTCACCTAAGAAGACCCTTTAAGTTTCTGGCTAAGCCAAGATGAGAGCTTGTGTTCTTTTGACTTCTGGAAAATGCTTGGCACATATTTAAAAACTATTTTTCATTTGTTTCATTCAATCATTCTCTGTGAAACAATCTTTTCGACACACCACCTGATAATTACCAGTAAGTTTTTAAGTGATTAAATCAATATAATTTTAAATATCTTTTAACATAATTTATTATTGTGGTAATTCCAAAAATGAGAAGCTAGGTTGCACAGTAGATAGAAGGCCAGTCTTGAAGCCAGAAAGATTGATCTTTCTGAGTTCAAATCTGGTCTCACACACTTAATAGCTGTATGACTCTGGGTAACTCAACCTTTGTTTCTTCATCTATAAAATAAGCTGGAGAAGGAAATGGCAAACCACTTCAGCATCTTTGCCAGGAAAACCCCAAATGGTGTCACAAAGAGTTGGATTCAACTGAAACAACAGAACAGAAATTCCAAAAGGAACATAATTGAACTATAACTTCATGAACTATGTCAATAGGTAAGGAAAAGCATCAGCTGCTTCTAAGTAGGGAAATGTGTCATCTCAGAGCTTTAACTCCATCAAGGTAATTTTGCCTATCTTTGAATGATCAGAAATGATTCATAAGCTGACATGAATATATTATATTTCCTAATGATGTTATTGTTGTTATTAGATAATAAAGTTGAAAGTGACTCAGGGGTCATGCATCTGTATATATTTCTCTATAAATAAGTTCCTTATCTTTGAAAGTGATTTATATCATATCTTAAAATATCTTTAAATTAGTTAATAAAAACAAAATTATTATTATTCAGCCAAGACCAGGAGAAAGTTAATTTTATTTAAATATCCAAGGGAAAAGAGGACAAATAAAGCTTAGCAATCAGAATTATCCACATTGACTGATTGTATCAGTAAATTGAACTTGATGGTTGTCAAACTACATATTCCTACATTGAAAGAACAGGTGGAATGGAAACTATATGAGATTAAGAGTCAGAAGACCTCAGTTCAAATCTTGCCTCTAATACTATGCTTTGTGAACACAGACAACTCAGTCACTGTCTATTTCTCCTTCTGTAAAATGTACATCATAATGCTTGAGGTTACATCACTTACCTCACAAGGTTTGAGGTACGGTATAAATGTGAATCTTTCCTTTAATTGTAAGCAAGCCTACTACATCTCATGCTATTCCAACTAATTGTAATCTTATAGCTCTATTTGCTATCACAGCAGTTCAGAAACCAAAGAATGAGAAAGTAGATAATGAATACAATTTTGTAGATGAAGAACTAGAGATTTGAAAAAAAATTGTTTTTTTATTGTTTAGTATAATGACACAGATAAACTACTAGGTCATATAGCCATTGAGAAATCCATCTGAAAAAACAAAAAAAACATAATCCAGTAAAGTCAATCCAAATTTGTAATAGTCACATTTGAGTCTTTTTCTCTTTTGTTTTTGTAAAATAAAAAAAAGTTACATCCTTCCAAAAGTCCAATAAAATTATTAAATTAGTTTTCTTTTGTCAATAACTGGATAAACACATAAACCCTTCAGACCATGGAGATCTTTCCTGTGCTTTTATGCAAATTCTCAGTTTAGAGTGGACTAAAGCCTGTCAAAAAGTAAGTCAATTCTTTTGAAAAAGCAGTTTGTACTAACCAAAGACCATATAAACTTTTTATGACACTTTGATGCTATTATGAATGGGTCACCTAATTTGACATTGTAAAATCAGAAAAAAATACTGACATAATACAAATTACCATTTATGCCTCTCTCTACTTTCTAATTTCTACACTTATATATAGAAAGTTAATCAGGGGAATCTGATTAAGTAGAGAGGGCTACTGGGAAATGAACCTTTGTTAGGGACCTTAATTACAGTTTCCTTATGATATGCGGATATGTACATTGGTACCTAAGTGTAAGGGTCTAGGATGTTTCAATAGCCTAGGTACTAGTCAACCTCTTAATGAGTGATTGTCTCAGCAATCAGGTAAAGTGTGATTGACTTCAGATATTCCAGATTTAGAGCAAACCTCTTTATATTGGAATGTTGAGGGAATAAACCCTAAGTTGACTTATTTGGTGTCCTTTTTGAATAATATAGTGAAATTCAGTCCATTAAGTTACAATTCTAATCTTTTCTCTCATATTCCATAGTGAACAAAGAAGAAAAGCAGTTGATCTATATATTAGCCAGGGAATCATAAAACTAAGGTTGAGTTCATAATTATTTGAATATAAGTGTGGAGCATTTATTGAAATAAGTTTAATAAAATGAAAATAGTAAATATTATTCTAATGGTTGAGGAAAGTAGTTTAGGCTTCAAGATAACTGATTATGTCCAGAAACACTTAAATAGAAGCAGAAATAATTGAAAAAAAAAATAGGCATTTGCAGTACTTTTAATTTTTTTTGGCCTGACCATAATTTAATTCACATTTTGCTTGATTTATTTGAATGCATTCTTGTTATGCATTTAGACCTGTCATGGATAAAAAAAATCTAGATAAAATTGTTAAATACCACCATTACTCCTTATTACTGTTTCCAATGAACTATGGAAATCATTACTAAAGGTAAATCTCTTTGCAAATAGACTAGTGGATACACAGAATTACAGACATTTAGAGCTTGGAGAGACCTAAGATATCTTCATTTCATAATAGAGAGAACTAGTAGTAATGGTCTAAAAATATGTGATGTGTTATAGGTTATACAATTTGTCAGTGAGAGCCTAAAATCGATAATAGTAACAACAGTGATCATCATGATGATAGATGACATTTACATAATATTTTAATATCTCCAAAGTATTTTACATACACAATCTTATTTCATTCTCATAATAATGCTGTGATGTAGCTGTGATTATTATCACCATTTTATAGAAGAGTAAACTAAGACTAATAAAAGTGACTTTCCCAGGCTCACACATCTCATAAATGTATGAGGCGGGACCTGAACTCAGTTCTTCCTGATTTCAAGTCTAATTTTCTAGCCATTGTGTCATACTGCCTCTCTCTACTGGGCAAAAAGAATTCCTTTTTAACTATATCATAGTATTATGGTTCATAATTGCTATCTTTTTCATGAACTCTCCAGAATCCCTATTTTCTGCCTCCTTAAAAAAGCTATCTCTTGTAGTACTTTCATCACTTTGATTATATTTACACTTTTAAAATTTGTTTTGTATTTCTCTTATTTATATACATGTCTTATCTCCCCTATTAAAGCTACAAAGATCTTGGGTTATATGTGTCTTACATATAGTGGACATTCAATAAGTATTTGCTGAATTGCACGTCAAAATGATCAGTCAGTTCTGTGAGGGGGAAATCAATTTAAATTGACTTATCCTCATAAAATAAATTGAATCAAATTGGAATTATGAAGATAAAATAGCCTGTTATTTGACCAATGTTTCCCACATTAAACTAGCATTTTTTTCTGTCTTGTAGACAGGGTCTCAACTGATCAACAATAACTGGAAATACTCATGCAATTTTCTTCTTTCTATATCCCTATTTCTACTTTTGGAACACTATGCTTATTTTCCAAGATTTCTTCCATGAAAACTCCCTTATTTCTTTAGTCATAAATATCTCCTCTTCAGAAATTGAATTGTACTAGGGGATAGAGAAGTTGGCCTGGAATCAGGAAGATCTGAATTCAAATTTAACCTCCGATAGTTAGTTACTAGCTGTATGACTCTAATCAAGTCATTTAACCTCTGCCTTATTTTCCTTAAGTGCAAAATGATAATAAAAATAGTATATACTTCACAGGATCGTTTTGAGGATTAAATGAGATATTATTTTAGAAAATCCTTATTCTCTTTTCCTTTCCTTTATCCTTCAATGTTTCTATATTCATGTGTTTTATGGACTACATTGTTTTCTAGTTAAATATGCATATCTCATACTATACTAGATTATAATCTCTATGAGGTCTGCTTTAACGATCTCTTTCCATGATAACTATTAAGTCAATGTGTTGCACAGATTGGGTAATTAACGTGTGTGACTTTGACTATCAGGTATATGTAAGTTACAGTTAATAATTCTTTCAGAAAGCATTTCACTTTATCTATTAGTGTATCAGAGAAGCAAGAAAGTCTAAGGCAAACTGACTTGCAGTAATTATGTAAGAGAAGTTCTTTCTTCATTCTATCTCTTCATTTAGAATGACAAAAATGGGTTGGAAAGGATTACAGAGACCGTGTTTAATATGTACCTGATATCCCCAGTATTACATGTCACAAAAAGTGGCCATTCAACCTTTCCTTGAAGATATTCAGTGAAATAAAATATAACAATTTCTGAGTAAGCCCATTCAACTTTGTGATAGTTCTTCCTAACTTTTAGATTTTTTTTTTACTTCACATCAGGCCAAAATTTGTCTTTTTACAACGTCCTTTCATTCCTTCTTTCCACTGTTCCTAGTTCTGCCCTGCGGGGCTAAACAAAGTAAACCCAATTGTTCTTCCATATGCCAGTATGGAATGCACTTGAATAAAACTAGCACATCATCGCCTAAGTATTGTCTGTTCTTAGATAAACATGTCCAGTTTCTTTAACCAGTCTTCAAATGATATGAATTTGTAGGTAATCATGCTTTTGGTTTTTATTTTCTGGACGCTTTGGAAGTCATCAGTGTGCTTCTAAAAATATAGTGCCTGGAATTGAATATATTCTCACCAGGGAAGAGTACAAATGGGTCTGTGACCTCATTCCTTAAAACCTTGCTTCTCTTAATGTAGACAGATATCCCATCAGCTTTTGGGGTTGCTATATCACATTGTTAACTCATATTATATTTAAAGTTCGCCAACATACTCATTTCTTCAGAAAAATAAAAAGCTAATGTCTAACCATGCTTCCCCCATCTTGTACAACTTAAATCAATTTTTAAATGTAAAGGCAAGACTTTAAATTTACTCTAATTCAATTTTATTTAACCCAATGTTCTAGGCTGTTGTTATATTTTTTAATTTTAAGGCTGTCTCCTGCACTTAAGGCAGTGCCTGACATTCAGGCACTAATGGTTGCTGTTTGATGCAGTGTATTAGTTTTGAGTAATCTTCATATTTAATAAGCATGCCAAGTTCTTCTTCAAATTTGTTGAGGAAAATGTTAATCAGTGGAGTGCCAAATAAAATATCTTTGGGTTACTCCACTGGAGACCTCCCAGGTTGATATGAAACCATCACTGATTGCTTTTTGGGACTGAACACTCAACCATCTTCACATTCATGTAATTGTACTAACATCTAGCCAATCTGTTTCATCTTTTCTACAACAATACTATGTAATACTTTAAAACTCTTTACTAAAATCTAGGCTAACCATATCTACAACATGGCTATGATCTACCTCTTAGAAATGGAATGAGTTTAATCTGGTAACATCTAGTCTCAATGAATTCATGTTGGATCAACAGTGATCCCTTTTGTAGATATTAACCAAGCATCTCTCTACTATTACTTACAGTTTTGCTTGGTACCTGAATATTTCACTTATCTCATGAAAGGTAGGTTCTTAGCTTATATAACCCAATGCAATCTTGAGAGAGAAGTGGGTAGAAAAATCATTACATCTGCTGCAACTATGCTTATCTTATAAATATGTATATATAAAATGAACTCACATTTACCTATGCTAGTATTTCATTCTGCTATCCTGAGAAGTGTGGCATATTTGGTAGAGGGCTGAAATTGGGATCAGGAAGACTGAGATTCAAGGCCTGCCTCTGATATAACTTAGAAGTATGACCACGGGCAAGTCACTCAACTTCTCAGGGCCCCCAGGAATTTCTCCAAGCCCATACCTCATAGACAAGTTTATGATTTGCATTGGTGGAAAGGAAATTCACACTGAATTTTAAATCAAAGGTGTCACAGACAGGCCTGCAATATCCTTGTACGAGAATGAGATGAAAATATAATGGAAAAATATTTTACAAAATAGGTAAAAATATATTAGAACATATATAATATTAATTTGTAGTTTTCTAAGTCAATATATGACCCTCAGGATCCTTAAGTATGATTTAGTGGCCCAGGGTTATTTTAATTTTTTTTTACATCACTGTTCTCAATCAATAAAATCAGAATTAAGAACTACTTGTATCCATTCAAAAAATAGAAAAGAAATTCAGAATACAATCAATTTTATGTTTATCAATTATTATTAACACTCAGTAGTGGTCAATAAAGGGACAGGTTTGACAAAGAGGCCACAGTATTAGAAGCCAGTAGGGCAAAAGGGACAGTTTGACATATAGACAATCCATCACAACCAGGGATTTGGTTAATATGGAGTCAAGGAAACAGAGAGATCACATCTTTTCAAGGGTAAAGTCTAGGTCAGAGCTAGAGACATCAGACCAATTCACAGGCAACAGGGAAAGTTTACATTTGTTGCGATGAGCCAGTGTCAGCATCCAGAAATCCAGAGAGATTATGAGGGGAGAGGCATTAACAATTGGAGAATACAGACAAGGGCCAGGGTTAAAGGTTCAAACCAAGTATGAGAGAAGAGCCAGAAAAATGTCCGGAGAAGGAGATATTAGTAATACCTCAGGATCAAACAGGCAGGCAGGGTAAAAAAACAGTGCAACCATTTTTTTATCTATTGATTATAGGACAAGAGTCTTATGCCCTCTGCCATGCTTTTAAACTTTCTTATTCTGTGATATTAAGGGCTAGGAGAAATCTGCTCACCTATAAGAGTGAGTGTTTCTGGCTGGTAATTACAGTCAGGTCCTCTAGAGAGTCCTTAGTTTCCATAACTGATACTCAATATAGTCGAATGTTTACTGCAGTCAAGATTAAATTTGGCTTCAAGCCAGAGAATTACCTGGTTACAGTACAGAACCACTTTCCTTGTTGACTTTTTGACATTCTAAAAGTGATTCTAGTAGTAGTGCTTATAAAGGATAGAGGAAGGAAAAGAGAGAGGGCAGTATAAGAAAAAAAAAGCAATAAGAGACTCCAAAGAACATGTTCACAAATGTGACCTTGACTGCTTTCTTTCTTTGTTTTCTTGCTTCCTTCCTTTCTTCCTCCCTTCATCCCTTCTTTTCTCCCTGCTTTTCTTCATAATAGAGTTAGTATGTCAAGGTAGTACAATTTCTAGGTTCACTCTCTATAACAGCAAGCACCCTAGCAGCATACCCAGGGTGGCTGCTAGCACAAGTCCTTTGATCTGCTTTATAAAGGAAAGCAACTTTAAAGGGGTCAACAATCTTCAATTAAATGTATATATATATATATATATATTCACTTAGTTCAGGGGAAAAAGTCAGCACCCCGAACTTCATAAAATACCAACAGAAATTACAAGCAGACAAAAAATACAGAGAGAGAAAATAACACAATTCAACAGACCAACAGACAGGGCTTCTAGTTGTCTGACAGTTACACACATACATAGTTAGTTACCAGAGAAGCACCAACATCGGGGGGCTCAATGACTACCCAGAGTCTCATCTGGCCAGATCACACAACTCTTCCCATAAGTGATCTCCAAAGCAAAACCTCACCTCAGAGTACATCTTCAGGGTCAGAGGATATCATAACCTTTGTGGCCCACCACCTAATTACAAAGTAACAAAAGGTGTGGGCCTTCCTGAAAAACCAGCCTCATCCCAATCAAGCTTCTCTCATTAGGCTCCAAGTGAGGCCCATTAAGGGGCAAGGAAGATCTTTAAATGTGCTTAGCATTAACACTCTCCCAATCCCTATTTGCAAAGGAAGGTGGGTCCTCAGAAGGTGCCTGACTACTCCCCTCAAGAGGGTTAGAGTATTCTTGAGGTTAGAATTCCTAGAACACATATCTAGTTCACAAACTTTCATCTTATGACCAGAATCAGTCAACCAGTGGGCATCAATTCACTTTTCATAAGTTAATAGATTTAATATTAGAAGGTATCTTGGAAATAATTTTGTCCTCTCTACTTATTGTACAATTAAGAAATTGAGGCCTACAGAGCCTTAGTGACTTGGTTGATATCACACAAAAGGGTATTCAATAAAAAAGCATAGCAAGAACATACTTAAAAAACAATGCCCCCAAAGTAGGGAACCCATTTTTCTTTTTCTTTTTGGAGGGCAATTGGGGTTGTGACTTGCCCAAGGTCACATGGCTAGTTTTTGTGTTAAGTGTCTGAGGCTGGATTTGAACTCAGGTCCTCCTGATTCCAGGGCCCTTGCTCTATTCACTGCACTACTTAGCTGCCCCTGGGAGCCCATTTTTCTAATGCACACATATGGTCCTGGTGCATAGTGGGCTCAAACTTAAAGCACAAGTCATGATATACACATACAGGGAATTCATGAAGCTGAAGGGTACCCCAAGACTCCTCATCCTCAGAATAATTTTCCTTATTCCTGGGATCCCTAACAAGTTACAATTCAAGTAATTGTGTTCCCTCACTCAACTGGGTTGGTTCCTTGCAGGGTGTTGTCTTGATTAGTAGGTCAGTTCACTCCTGAGCTTGATACTTGTGCTGGCTCTTCACCAGATATGTTCCGGTGGCTCCTAACTCTGTCAAGACTTGAGAATATCAAACCCAGTATCAATTACCTACATGTTTCTTCACAATATTAACTATTTATGGATGGCAAAACAGATATATCAGGCTAAATTTTTTTTATGGCAGAATTATTATGAATCAATCACCTAACAGAAATTCATTTAACATCTACAATGTACTAGGACTGCAAACCCGATTCTAAGGTTCAAGGCAAGCTCCATTTGGTAAAATGCGTCTTAGTCTTAGATTAGCCAAATTGCCTAGGTAGGCATCTCCAAAAATGCCCTGCAATGATTTTTTGTCTGTTCTCTAGGATAATTTATTCCCCCTTTTAAAATAATTATCTAAAGAAAAAATATACCCCCCACCTTATTCTAGAGTAATTATATAACTAAAGGCTTGTTCTTACATCCTAACATATGACTGTTTTTGATGAGACAAGCACCTTGATGAAGACATGTAGGATGCAATTACAGTTTGGTTTAATAAGGTTTGTAATTAAGACCATAATCTTTACTTCAGTACATATGCCATTAACCTTGCAACAGATATCTAAATATTTATGATTTTTAAAATCTTTATTAATGGAGCTAATTTATGATAAATGTATAGAAAATGTATTTATCTTCTTTCAAGGTATGTGATTAACCTGAATCTCCCAAAATTAAATGACTAATCTGAAAAATGACAAGTAGAACCATATAAAAATTAGATATTAAAGTTGTGAGAGACCCTATAGATAATTTTGTCTGGACCTCTCAATTTACAGGTGGAGAAATTAGGACACAGAGAGATTGAATATTTTTAATATTCAAATGAATAGTGGAATTAGAACCAGAATTTTGATTTCTTGAGTCCTTATCTAGAGTTCTTTCTGTGTTGGACTTCAGCTATATTACATGCAAACACACATTAATCATTATACAAGCAGATATTTCATTGGTCCTGATCAATCTTTAATCACAAGTTTTCACTTAAATGTGGAAACAGTTTTAGATTTTTAAGTATCTTTGGATTTTTGATTAGTAATTGCCCTCAAACATGAAAAACATACTTTTATCTTCCTACATGATAAAATAGTAACAGATAGGATGTACATGCCATATTCAAAACACTAGTTCTAACATTATAGGATATTGTGATTTTTTTGATATATGATATTCACTAAAGCATTTCTATGTATTCCTGACAAACTAATATACAACACAACACTATTTATTTTTCATCTCATAGCACTACTCTGGCAAGTAGTACAATTGTGAAATGACGCCAACTGTCTGCCTATAATTTAATATCCATAAATAGAATACAAAATACTCAAGATGGCTCTGTTTCAGCTCATTTTTTTGCATGCCATCTTGTTACGAAAATTAATACGTTAGTGGAGAAAAAATGCTATATTCTCTTTCCCTCTTAACCTAATGGGTCCTTTTTCTTTTCTTCCTTCCCTTTTTTTTTGTCTTTCCCTTACCTTTCCTTCCCTTACCATCTCTCCCTTTCTCTTCCTTCCATTCCTCCCTCCTTCCTTCCTTTTTTCCTTTCTCCCTCTCTCCCTCCTTTCTTTCCTTCCTTCCTTCCTTCCTTCCTTCCTTCCTTCCTTCCTTCCTTCCTTCCTTCCTTCCTTCCTTCCCAATATTTATTTGGAAAATAAAATAAGAGGGCAAAAGTTACCTTGTTTAGGAAAACAGATTAGTTTATTGCCCACAAACAGAAAGCTATGCAAAAATACTAAAAGGCTAGCAACAGTCTCAACCAATGGAATAGTAAACAAATTTGATTTTCTCTTTCATTTAAAGTCAAGTTCAGAATTATAAAAAGGGAAATCATTAAAAAATTCTTTAAATATGAAACAATATGTATCATGTAATTATTTTAAACTCTTTAGATTTTCATTTAAGATCACATTCCCAATATTTATTAAGTATTCATTTAACCATTAATCTTTAAAACAATTGTCTTACAGAGTAACTATTTCTTTGAAATTTTGCCCCTTTCAAATAGCTGCTCTGTTACTATCCTACCCCTTCCCCACTCTGAATTTCAGAAATATAGAATCACAGTTGGGAAACACTTAAGAGCACATTTAATTTACCTCTTACTGAAAAAAAAATATCTCTTCTACAACATTCCTTCAAAATGATCATCAATCATCCACCTGAAGATCTTTATTAATAAACAACTTATCATCAACTAGGGCAGCTGTGATGATAAAATTCCAATGTCAATTTCAGGAAGATGTGTTGCTATATGTTTTGTATTTTGGGCTGGTATCTGCTTCTGTGTAACTTCCATTCCTCTTATCAAGGATTGGCATGACTCAGGAAGTCTCTGTTATTTCAGGTCTCATGTTGGAACAAATATGGTACTCATAAATCTTTCAGCTATTAATAAAAAAGGTGGTTTACATAGTCATAACACAGAAAGGTTATTTATCAAGGATACACCAGCACTTAGCTTGGTTAGATTCAGTACCCTTCTCTCCATATCTCTGACAGTTCTTGGATTTCTGTCTGGTAGGACCAGACCCTACCAGAGAATGGTTTCTTTGTGCCCAAAACAGGGGCTACTAGAAAGCTACATTAGGAGAGGAAGAGCTTGAGCTTTGTCTCATTGGGTTAATCACGTTGCCAGGGCCAGATTTATCACCTTTAAGGGGAAACCAAAACCAAACCTACCCATATCCATGTTTCAGGGAGTACAGGGGAATGGAGAGGAAAGAATCCTGGTAGATAATGACCCTATCAAATATCACCCCCCCCCCCCTTGATGGCAAGGTCCTGATTCTTCTAGACTCATCTACCAATTAAATGCTTTTAGCTTTTATAACACAATTCCCAAAGTGGTTTAAAATAGTTAAGCAGATAAAAACAAAACAAAGACGAAAAAACACAAATGAAATTCACCTGAAAGAAAATTTTAAAAAATCAGTCTTCAGGGAGATTCCTTGTGGTCTCAGGTTCCCAGTGATCTCTGCATAATTTTCAAAATTCCATTTTTCAAATTCTTTTGCCAAAAGGGTCCTCAGTTTGGTCAGAGATCAATTCACATGAGGACAATAGTAAATACCCTACATCTGCACCACAACTTGTTTGTCCTGGCTGGTACTTTATGACTTTAGGTGACTCATACCTCCCCAGTTCCTGGTCCACAGTACTTCCTCATCCCTTTACACTTGTCCTAGCCATTAATGCCATAGGTGTCCAGGATTATAAAATTCAGCTTAAGAGCATTCTACCTTACCTTCTAAGCATTGCAAGAAGCTGAGGGGACACCATCCACAGCAACAAGAACTTGCATATATCTAATCCTTTTTGGTAGCCTGCCCACCTAAGATTTGTGCTGCTTCCAACTAGCCTGATTAGCCAGGGCCTGCCAGCTAACGGGGGTCATTCAAGGTTGCTACCAGCCTACTTGGCTCACCTTGAACCTTACAGATACTTCTGGCATGTTTGATTCACATTGCATCTGAGGCCTAACACCACTTGACTGGGTCCACACAATAAATCCCAAGCTAAAAATTTGATGTCCACTATCTCATCTTCTGCCTGTAAGAGCTATCCCTTTCATACTGTGTCACTGACAAGGTCTCAATGTTGTTTATATTGTAGGCTACAGAGTGCCACTATTTTCCAATTATCCTAGAGCTACTGGTCTTGTTAGTACAACTTGCTGTTGGTAGTGTTGTCCAAATATCACTGACCTCATCTCTGTCTGGGCTGCTAAGGACCAGGAAACCACCATTCTTTTGACATCTACAACTCTTTCAAATAATGGCAATCACATCAGATCCTATCCCCATGTCCACCTGTGAAAATAGGTATGTTCAACAGGGCAGGCTGTGACAATTCATGCATTCTTGAGATGTTTTGCCATATCTGAAGTGGCCTGATTCTATATAGGTAGATTTTTTTATACCTTTAGGTGACAAGGAAATTACATCAATGCAGGCAGAGGTTACCAGGAAACTAAATTAAAAGAGGCACAGCTTGAGATTTGTTTCTTGAGTCAATTGATTCCCAGGGATTGTTCCATCATCTTTCAGAGAAAAAAAAAAAACAAACCAAAACTAACAAGCCTAAACTATATTGAGTGTATTTAAGGAAACCATGGTAGATAGTGGCACTATCACACCTCATTCTCCACTTTAGATCTAAACAAAATACATCTTTCACATGCTAGCTGTTCAATTATGTGAAGAAACCTATCATGCCTTCCTAAATTTTCTTTTATTTAGGCCAATTAAAGGTAGTTCCTCAAACTCTAACTCAAGGGGTATAATTTCCAATCTTCCCAGAAACCTCCCCTGGCCCTGTTGACATTTTTTCAGTAATCTTTTTGTAAAGGACACTATTAATCCTATATTGGTGCCTCTGCACTTGTTGCCCCCATACCTAGTAGCTCGTTTTCTTCCCTTCTACCTCTTAAACTTTTTGGTTTCCTTTAGGACTCAGTTTTAAACCCAACCTTATGAAGGAGACCTTCCATGGTCCTCCAATGTGCTGGTACCTTCATCTCTCAGATGATTGTATATGGTCTGCATATAACTTCTATGTTTGTCATAGTTTTTTTCCCCACAAAATTTCAAAAATCTCTTATTCATCTCTTATATCAGAAGACAAGATCTCGAAGTCAAGGACCATTTTGCTCTTCTTTTTCATCCCTAACACTTAGCACAGTAAATGACATAAAGCTCGTGCTTAATGCATATTTCTTGGGGCAGCTAGGTGGTTCAGTGAATAGAGCACTGGCCCTGGAGTCAGGAGGACCTGAATTCAAATCCAACCTCAGATACTTAACAGTTACTAGCTGTGTGACCTTGGGCAAGTCACTTAGCACCAATTGCCCTGCCCTCCCCTCTCCAAAAAGCAAAAAAAAAAAAAGGAAAAATTTAAAACCCCCAAACAAATAAATATTTCTTCTTGTTGCTTGACTGACTGAAATCTACGGAAACCTATGCATAGACTAGATAGAGAAAATTCCCAGGGTTTTTTTTAGGGGGGCGAGGGGGGAGAAAGCCAATGGTTCAGACCCAGGATTCTCAGCTTACACTTTCAAAACTTCTTTCAGTTACAACCACTTCTTTATATTGCTTTATTTCTTTTCTTTTGCCGTGGAGGTACAATTTCCTTCATTCCTCTCAGGAAGATTATTCAGTGGATCCCTATATATTTTCATAACCTCTCAAAATATCTTTCCTCTCTTTCTCTCCCCTTTCTCTCTCATTACATAATAGCAAGGACTGTCCCTGAAGTTACTCTTTTGGTTTTATAACAAACTGTCTGAGGTATCTGAGTGCAATAAACAAGACTGAATAGTAATTTCAGCACCACTTTTATGACTTCTACAAAATGATATGCTTTAGCAATAATAGGGGACACCAGTGTTCTTTTTCAATATCTTCTACATTTGATTCCATGATGTTTTCAGTTAGAGATTTCTTTTTTGCCGTTTTTAGTAACCTTTGCCTCCACTGGAACTGCTTTTGTCTCCAAAAACAAATACAATTTTCTATTATGTATCACCCTCTATAGTGAGAGAAATGGATTTTTTTTTTCATTTCTTTAAGAAAGCTTTTTTTTTTTTTTTTTTTGCAAAAACAGGGGATGTCCTTTTTGTCTATACAGAGATGCTTAGGTTAAAGGGGAAAGCAAGATTGTTTGAATTTATACTCTCTCTTTGAGGCCCAGGGTAGCTTTTACTATTTTATCTTTGTCTTCTAAATCTGACAGTTTGCATTTCAGTTTTTCCAAGTTATGGCATTCCTGTCCTTTTTCCTCTGTTGGACTTTGTATCTCTTTCTATAGAGTATTGATTTTCCTCCTTATTTAAATATTGCAAAAATTACTATTGATTGTGTGGAGAATGACTCAGATGTATCTTATGTACTTTTCTCCTCCTCTCCAGTGTGTCTTTTAATCCCAGTGTCTTCTTGTTAATAGCATCAGGGTGACTTTTGTAAGTTGAAAGCTAAATTAAACTGGGGGTTCTTTTTTCTGCTTTGCCCTTGGAAATCTTTTTTCTATCTGTAACAGAACATTCTTTCTCCTTTTTTTTCATCCTTCCTGTTCTTGTAGTTTTGTACACCAACTTATTCAGATATGCAACTATGGTACTTGGTCCAGCTTTGTATCCATGGTAGCAATTTCTGCCCTAGTTTCATCTGACTTTTCCTTTAATTCTTCTGAAAGGGCATTCATGCCTTTGTGGAGGAAACTAATGAGGCAATAGCACCAGAGCCTCCATTCCTATCTGCCAAAAATGGCATCTTGCCAGGCTGGAAGGCACATGACCTTGGGGAGTAAAAGTCCTGTGGAGTAAATTTTATTTTTCAGCAACCTTCAAACACTGTCCCGTAATATTGTGCTTTAATAAGAATGGGAAAAAGAAGTGACTCAATAGATTGCCACTGAAATATTCTCTCACTTTTAGAAAAATCTTTCCTTGCTCTACCCACCCATATTTGTTGAGATTTATCAAGTTCTGCAGAAATAGAGCCAGTGCAGCTGCTGCTGATTCTAACACAAAGCAGTAAGATAATAGCTTAATTTAAGCTGCACTGTTATTTGCACTTAGTAAGATCTCAAAGATTTAAGTTGAATTTTAAAGTTGAAAAAAACATGTGAATCTCCTAGAAGTTGTAAAGAAGTTACATAACCTATAAATATTTTAACATTTTATTTAAAGAATGAAGAAAGACTGAAATAAAATCAATTTCAAGAAAAGAAATTATACTACAGGGAAGAGATTTTTTGGTATTTTGTAAGAAAACAAGAATGATCCATATAGAGATGTAGCCCTATTTTGAACTGAAAAAAGATAAACCTGGCACCATCCAGGAAGAGAGAAAGGGTAAGCGCTAAATGAGGTACCAATGGCAACAGGGCATTGTTTTAATTAAGCTATAGCATCAATGAGGAATTACCTACCCTCTAACCTCCCAGAATGATCAACACCAGGAAACAGAGAAGCCCAGAGAGTGGTCCTAGCTTTCCGTGATCCACCACTGATTAGCAACAGGACATCTCCAAATCTTAGACAAGGCCAAGATTGCCAGACCTTAAGGTAACTCAGCTTCAACACATATTAACTATTTAACAGATTACTTTGGCAGATATATGATTTCATTGCTATGGGTACTTCCTCCATTAATGCAGAGGGTATCAATTGTTCAATCAATATGCATGTGCCAAGTGTCTATTACATATCAGGCATTGTGTAAGATCCTGGGAATACAAGAACAAAAATGAAGTGATCTCTCTCCTCAAAGAATTTGGATTGTTTCAGGGAGAAATATATCTAAACAAAAAAAATATATAAAGTAAATGATATGTACCTTCTCTTATGCAATTATTTTCCATATTTTCATAACACCTCATCGAGGATCTACCCAGTGTAATGGTAGTCTTCATTATTATTCTTAAAATATTTTTTCATTTTAACATTAAAGAAATGAATTTCAAATTTTCTCTCTCCCACCACTGAGAAGGCAAGCAATAAATCAACTATGCATGTTCTTATTATTTTGCCCACTGTATCCAGCCAGCCCCAGAAAAACTTAACATTCCATCCAGCCATGTACCGGGGCTCAATCACCCATCTATCTGTTCTGCCATGAAAGACGAACCCCACCCTACTCTGCACCCCCTCTGTTTTCTACCTAATTGACTTTACATTGGCAATAATAATAAAATAAATACTACTATTTCTACCAGAAGATACCTGATGATCTAATTTTTTATGACTGCACTCAAAATTCTTGTTATTTCCTAGGTCCTCAAACTCTCCTCTAACTAGTTCTCAATTATAAGCACTGGATACCTCTATTAAAAGATTCTTAAGGACAAGGAATCCTCATGCCTACCATAATTAAGCAGAGGCTTAATAAATGCTTGTTAATTGAGCCAAATTACCAAATTACCAGTGGACCCCTGACCTAATTACTATTACCGGTAAATCAGTGTCCCTCTACTGTATTTTATTATAACTATGGGAAGGATCCATCTTCTTTTCCATTCACACCTATATTTATCTATAATGTATTTTAAAGCATTATGTGAGGGAAGAAGTTACTGCCCTCAAGAACTTTTTTTTTAGTCTGTTTACTGCCTTGTTGTGAAAATTCACAAAAGATTTCCTATTTACTTTCATTTAATCTCTTGACACTGGCTGGATACAGTGGGTGTAGTAGATAAATTGCTGGCCTTGAAGTTAGGGTTCAAATCATACTTTCCCAATGTGTTATCTCTTTGACCATGGGCAATGTACTTCAACTTCTTTGAGCCTCTATTTACCTCATCTGCAAAATAATATTTGTAGTGCCTATCCCTGAGGAGTATTAGCAGAGCAAAAAAAAAAAGTATTATTTATAAAGTGCCACAGAAATCTTTCACATGAGCAATAGCAGTACAAATGCTTATTCTATAATGAAAAACAGAGCCCATCCTACTCAAAATGAAAGAACTCATAATCTTATGTGAGAATTGGTACATTTTTATGGAATGCTCTTTTTTTATTTTGGTCCAAAACATTTTTTCTACCCCTCCTAATTATTTTTCTTTCAGAAAACAGTTACTGGTAAGACCATAATGATAATGTCAATCAGAGAACTTAAATAAAAATTAATGAATACAACACAAAACATCATCTAAAGAAGCTAGCAAATTAAATATTTTAAGTCATTTTTAAAAAACATTAATAGCATCCTAAAGAAAGTTTATAGTAGTTGAGTCAGGCAGGGAGTAGATCAGAAATTTTTCTTTATAAAATGAGTAGAGGCACCAGATTGACCATTTTTCAATGCTGTGTTTTCATATAATAGGAGTAAATTAATGGCATAGTTATTTAAACTATGAAAATTATCATTTAAAACTTTAAATTATTTTTGTCATAACTTTTCTACAACCTAAATAGCTAGTTATGTTCTTGACAAAACATTTATTACTATCAGTTAGACATAACACTAAATCTAAGCCTTTTCATTTTTCAAAAAGTAAGCTTACTAATTTCTATGCTATAAGAACAAAAATTTGGAGGCAATCACAGAAAGAAGTGGAAACTTCAAACCCAAGTAGAAATGGAGACCATTAGTCCCTACATAAGCATCCCTGTGGGCTGTATAATGCCTTAATTTAAAAATGCAATATCCATGTTTATTATATTTTATTTATTAAGCTAAAAATTTCCCCATTACTTGGGAACATTATGGACCTTATGCTGTCCTTCATGGACCATGTGTTTTCTATCTCTGACACAGAAGATAATTTTGTCTGCTTCTTTCCTATATTTACTGTGTTTTTCTTGTCAATTCAGGTTCCAAAGGAGTACAGATAAATTTGGATGGAGAAAAAGTCAAGCATATAACCTCCATTCTAACTTGACTTTTTGACTGAAGAGTGACTGAATTCTGATGATCATGGTTAGGATGACTCCTGGGATCTCTTTGCTGTCAAATGATATGTTGCCTACAATACCAGGTGTGAAGAACTACAGTCAGAGATATTCACTGTGGATGATTGAATTGCAGATCACACCTAGGCTTTGTGAGGAACTTATATTGAACTAGCTTTCTCAATGTAACTTTGTGCAAGTAATGCAGAAGGATGCATCCTAAAATACTCCCTAAAATATTCATAAATAAGCTATTATATGCTATCTCCATCTTGTATGTTAGGAATTTTGATAACTCTTGAAGCATTGCCATAGCAATATGGATAGATAATGCATTTATTTTCTTGAAACTTCCCCAGAAAAAAAGGAATTGTGTATATAAGATATAAGTAGAATAGCTTCCATCACAAATTAAGATTTTAAAAGCAATTTCTGCTTGGAATTAATGATGATGTTCGTTCTTTACTTTAAAAATGAAAATGCTTCTAAAGTAAAGCTCTATTTTGTTGAATAATAATCAAGGGTAATAGAAGATCAAGAAAAAGTCACAAAATTAAACTCCTTAAAAACAATGAAAAAATGATGAGAATGGAAAATGTTTTGCTTCATTTAAATGATATTTTAAGAAGCATAATCTCATTTTCTTTATCAGATACCATGAAGGAGACAGTGCCTGTTTGCTTAATAATGAGATTTGTCTGAAACTTAATAGGTGGATAATATCTTTAGGAGAAGAAATTTGAAGAGCACTTAAACTAATTATTTGTTGGTACATTAATATTAACCAGGGGGAAAGAATGGAAAAGGGAGCAAGGGAGAGAGGGTAAAAAGGAAGGAAAGAAGGGAGAAATGAGGGAAGGAAAGAAAAAGAGATAAGAGGAGAAGAGAGGAATGAGAAAGGGACCCAATATATACGATAATGAATTTTAATTAAAGGACTTGGTAAGAGAGGTGAAATAATCCTTATCAGCCTATGACCCGAACAGGCTAAAGTACCAGGGGTGAAGAACCTGGAGCATCAAGGTCACCTGTAGCCCTATAGGTCCTTAAGTGTGCCCCTTTGAGTGAATTCAGTTCAGTCTGAATTTTGATTTATGTTTGGCTGAACTGAATTCAGTGAAAGGGCCACATTTGAGAACCTTCAGGGCCACATGTGACCTCGAGGCCACAGGTTCCCCACCCCTACTAGATTATGGGAAAACTGAAATGACCCTAGGCTCATATGATCACTATAGTCTTAAAAACTTTTCTTATGTGTTACTTCTGCCTCTTCTGTATTTTCCCTCACATAAATGTTGCCTGTTCTGGTCAGAGGTTCTTCCCCTTCCAGATTGAGGTGTCTTTGTTTAAAAAAAGTAAAAAAGGCCATTCTCTGCCTCATTTCTTACTTAGCCTTAATCACTAAAGGGTTTTTGGCTCAGACAGACTGAGACCTGGGAAAGACCTTAGCTTATAAAGGCCAAGGTCTCCCACTGCATTTGGGGACATCTCCACTCGTCCTGATCTATGTCTTGCCTCTGGACCCAGATGACTCTGGAGGAGAGAGTAAGGTGGGTTACTTTGCACAGCCCTGACTTACTTAAATTCAGTTCATTTGCAAGTCAAGAAATCACTTTTCTGATGCCATTTGTCCTCTTTGAGAATGAAGGGGAAACACCAACAACCTCTAGTTTTCTCCTCTAATTTGCACTCCAAATCTTAGCATTTAAGAGTTTTGTAGGCTGAGTCCACAGAGGAGTGGCTATTTTTAATTTTCAAGAAGTAGCCGGTGGTGTCACCATTCTAATAGTATGGCTCACTCACAACTCTGTACTGGTGGACTAATTTTGTTAGTGGACATAATTAACTCTTAACAAAGGTATTTACTGAGATTACGTTGTAAAAACAGAGCTGCAAAATATTCTGTGACCCTTCCACCCCCATAACCTTGAGGTGTATTTTCTCTCAATACATATAGTATCCAAGAGAGGAGTGACTCAGACTTGTATGTCAGCCAATCATATGGCTCCTTTCTAACTCATTCAGAAAGATTTTCATATTTTCATAAAAAACACTAAGTACAGCAACAATTTTAGTTAGCATGCTACATTGTTGCCATATTAAAACCTCATAATCTGTGTCTACAATACTGTCACTGGATCAAACTTCATTTACAATGCTAAGATAATTTCCTCATGAATATTTAGGGAAACTTCACAAAATCATTAGATTCTACATTTAGTAACTGTTATGTTTTTCTCTTTCAAGTTATCTGCATATATCCCTATAATAAAATTTAAAAATTCGTCCACAAAAAAAGCAATTGAAAGAGATTTCCCAAATCCAGCATTCCATGAACTCAAAAGAAAGAGAATTCAAATGTGTAATTTAACCTAAAACTGAGAGAATATTGGAAGAATAATGGTTTAGAAGGCCAAAAACCTGCATTCAAATTCTGATCCTCATTTTTCCAGCAGCTTGATTTGGAGCAATTTATTTGAAGTCTATGAATCTCAATGCAAATCATAAATAAAATAAGAGGTTGTACCAGAATATCTCCAAAATTCCTTTCAGTGTAATCTTTACTATCCTAACTTCTCCAAGCCAATCAGGAAAATTTCTATGAATATGAATTATGACAAATTCAACTGTGTATAAAACCGATATTTTTACATTCTTGTGGTGTAATCCATTTCCCCACACAGGTGAATTGTTTAAGAGATTGGTCGTTGTATATTGATATTTTAGGTGAGAATGTTTGTGAGAATGATAGATTTTTTTTAATCCACCACTTACAATTAGAGATTCTATCTTAATTAAAAACTATAATGAAGGTTGGAATATATCATAAATATAATATTATGTGACATTTCCCAAATCTTTTCTTTACTCCTTTCGCCTCCCATTCTTCCCCAACCCTTTCCTTTCAGATGAGAACATTATCTTATATGTCACTGAAAAAATCAAGGCCATTTGCTGAGGGATGCTTCTTTCATCCTTATCATTTCATATTACTCAGATCACTACTGCAACTATCTCCTCCTTTACCCCTTCTCACATGAAAATGTGACCCCATATCTCTGACAAATGCCTCTACACTCAGAAGTAATCTCCAGCAGATTTCCTCCTCTATCATCCACAGACTCTCACTACATTCAATCTTTCCCTATCTATCGGCTGCTTCCTCATGCTCAAAGATCCCATACTTGGTCTCCACCTAGTTAGTGCCCTATATATCTCCTACCTTTTACGACTAAGTTTCTGGAGAAAGCTGTCTACAGTGGCCTTTCTTTGTATACTCTTGTGAAATCTCTACAGTCTGACTTCCAACCACATGCAACCAAAACTCATCTCTCCAAAGGCCACTGATGATCTCTTAATTACAAAATTTAAGGGACTTTTCTTAATTGTCGTTGTTCTTGACTTTTCTGCAGCCTTTGACACTATAAAACCCCTTCATTTTCTTGATTCTCTCTTCTCTCTAGGTTTTGGTGACACTTTTTTAACTTGGTTCTCCTCCAACTCATCTAACTAACTATTCCTTTTCAGTATTCTTGACTAGATAGTAATAATAACACCAATATTAACAGCAGCAGCAGCAGCAACAAGAAAAATAATGATAGATAGCATTTATGTAATGTTTACTATGTGCCACACACTTTGCTTAGCCCTTTACAAATATTATCTTGTTTAACCTTCACAATCATGCAAGATTGGTATTATTATTATCCCTATTTTATAACTGAGGAACCTGAGATAGAGTCAAAGTAATTTGCCCAGTGTCTCACAGTTAATTAATGTCTGAGGCCAGATTTAAAATCAGATTTTCCTGACTCTGATCCAGTACTTTATCAATTGTGCTACCTAGCTCCTTCATCCAGGTCAAACTTACTAACTGTGCATGTCCCATAACATCCAGTCCTTGGCCCTCTTTACTTTTTTCTCTGTACTATTTCATCTGATGATCTCAGCAGCACCCATAGATTCAATTATCATCTCAATACCAAGGATTCCCAAATCTACTTATTCATTCATATCCTGTCTCCTGACCTCCAATCCCATATCTCCAAGTGCCTATTGTAATCTTGTAGTAAATGTCCTATGGACGTCTTAAAATCAGTCTATCCATATTGAATTCATTATCTTTCCTTCCAAACTCACCCCTCTCCAAACTTTCCTATTACAACTTCCAGTCATCTTGCCTCTCCAAATACTGTCATCCTGATTTCTCCTTTCCTTGATCCACTGATATCCAAACTGGTACCAAGTGCTGTCAATTTTAACTTTCTAACATCTCTTATATATGCTCATAAAAGAAATCAATCCAAACAAGGGATTGCTCTTATAATAAAATTCAAAAATTTGTCCACATCAAAGCAATTGAAAGAGATTTCCTAAATCCAGCATTCCATGAACTCAAAAGAAAGAGAACTCAAATGTGTAATTTAACCTAAAATTGAGAGAATATTGGAAGAATAATGGTTTAGAAGGCCAAAAACCTGTATTCCAATCCTGGCCCTGATTTTTCCAATAGCTTGATTTGGATCAATTCATTTCAAGTCTATGAATCTCAAGGAAAATCATAAATAACATTAACAGGTTGGACCAGAGTATCCCTAAAATTCCTTTCAGTGTAATATTTATTATCCTAACTTCTCCAAGCCAATCAGGAAAATTATGCCAAATTCAACTGTGTATAAAATCAGTATTTTAAAAATCTTTTGGTGTAATCCATTTCCCCACACAAAGGGAGAAAATTTAGGCATAAAGATAACCACCTTGATTTTCAACTTGTTGAGCTTGAAATGTCAGTTAGAGTTGCTCCATATGCTTCATGTATTCCAACAGAAATATATTTGTCTCGAATAGATTTTTTTTATTTTTCATTTATCAGGATAGGAACTATTTATAGTATTTTCTATACAACTTGTAGACCTTTATTCCCATTATCTTTCTTTTTTCCAATTAAAACTTATTTTATTATTCATTCTTATTTTCCATGTACTCAGAACATCAACACCCAATTTTTTCAGGGTATACATGAAAGAGAAATTCTCTGGAGAATTGTGTTAGAGCTGTAGTTCTCCCCCGCCCCTCACATGATTGAGGTTCAGTATCCTTAGATGTGTATACAACTGTTTTATTTTTCATTGCTATAATAAAATTTACCTATTCCCCATAATCCATTTGCAGCCATGTTTCTATCTTAGTAGTGCTGTCATTGTTTTAGATCTCAGTGTTTTAGAGTCCCTCTCTGGCATTTTAATATGTTACATTACATACTCATACATATTAAATAATGGTGTGCATAATTCCATGTTTTAATTATATATATTTCAAATGATGTTCTATTAGAAAATACACTTCTGCAGATCTGCTCTACAAAAGGGGAGGCTGCTTATAACTTCAAATAATGTCTTTTGCTCCCTACTTTACTAATATATGTGCTGAAGCTGACTTAAGAACCCCTTTGCCCATTCTTTTAATCATTCTACATTTTATTGAATGTTAAATCTTAGAGCACAGTATTTACTTTTCCTCCCTCTTTTAAATCATCTGCTTCTCAGTTCTCTTTCCAGATTGTTAATAAATATGTTAAATAGCTATGGGCCTTGAACTAATCCTGGGAGATTCTGCCAATTTTTTTTTAACAAATCCAGTATGGGTCTATTAATAATGATACCTGTCTATTTAAAAATAATTTTATTTTAAGAAATGCACAGACTAATGCCATTTCAGGATTTTTTTTTTATTGTTCCAAAAATCTGTTTGGTAACAGAATTTATAAATGCTGTTTAATATCAATGTTAAATAAAAAATTAAAGAACACACATCATATGATGTTTAATATCTATGCTAAATAAAAAAAAATTAAAGAGGAACACACATCAAAGATGAACTAACATTTTCTTCTAATTTTACGTCCTGGTTTGACAAATGTATCGTTGTGGTACCATATCAAGCCATTGTCCCCAGGAGCTACCAGAATTTCCTACTCCATAAAATTTGCTGTGGAGCCTTCTGAGATTTTTTAGTGAGTTCTACAATGGCTCTGGAAGATTGAGGAGCATGTCTGGAGATTTCCATGGAACAATGTAAAATGCTTGTGCTGATGGTTCACTTGTTACTCTCAGTTGTGGGTTTCCCTAAGCAGGCACTTTTATTGATCCCAGAGTGACTTCCTTAGTGTACCTGCAAGTCTCTTGAACCAACTAGGCCCAAATTCCTTTCAATATTTCCTGAAATACCAGGGTCTAAAAATCACAGAATAAAAAAAAAATCTTAGACATCTCACAAGTCAGCTTTAAAAAAAATTTTTTTTTATTGCCTGTGATGAGTTGCCTTCGTGATATTCCTGAGAAATGATATAACCTCTGCTTGAAGATCTAAAGTGACAAGGTATAATGCCATGCACCAGCAGCTTTCCAGAGGACTGATACTGTGAACATCTTTTAAAGTTCTGATTATACAGTATAGTGAACACTCTATTTATTCCATAACAAATCAAAGCAAAATTAAGGTACAGCATTCACAATATTACAGCTTATCTCAGAAAATCAAAATATAGCATTCATAACAGCTTATTATTAAAATGGCCACATAATTTTCACCAAAGTGGCCACAATATTTCAAAGTACAATAGACAAAATTTTCCACTCATGGGGCAACTAAGTTAACTCAATCTGTCACTTATTCAAAGTCTCCTACTCATGGGGCAATTAAGTTAACTCAATCATTCACTTATCAATAACAATCATCTCAAAGTACAATAGTCAAAGTCTTCCACTCTTGGGGCACACTTGATTAACTCAAATGAGTCATTTATTCAGCAATCAATTACTAAGTATCACACATAAACCCTTCACCCCTAGGTCACTAGTAAACTACCATTTCATCATTACTCAGTATCAATGGAGTGGTCTTTTCATCTTGACTTGGGATCTGTTCTCAGATTCCCTAGATCCCTTTCCATGGTCCCAGATTCTACCTGGATTCACCAGACTGTCATTTAGGTTCAATGGCAGGGTAGGTCCTGCTCCATACTGAAGTTCACAGTTCCAGTTCATCTCAAATCCTTCACAGTTTCTGCTCCCAGGAATTCAAGGCTCAACCAAGCCACAAACAGAAAAAGTCTCAGTATCCCAGTCATGCTTCCTCAGTCTTCTACTTCCTCAATTTTCTCCTGGGCTCCTGGGCTTCTCTGTCACCTGGGTTTCTGGGCTCCTGGCTCCTGTTCAGAAGCTCCACACTACAAGTTCTCAGGAAATTCTGGCTCAATTCTCTATTCTGTCTTCTGTAGCTGCTCTGCCACCAGACGCTAGTCCCAAGAAATTGTGATTGTGCCTCTCTGGGGCTTCTCTTATATGCTTCCTGTTTCAGCCAACCCCTTCCTATTCTGTCAGTAACAGGAGACAGGAGTTCATAACTTCTGTTTCCCCAACAGAGGCTTGATCAATTCCTAAGTGTTAAAGTACCTGCTACCCTGCCAATACAAAAAGGGGTCTTCAAATTCAAATTACAGTACCATTACACAAGGGATTCATCACTTCCTAAGTCAGTAAAAGACTTTTCTATAGCACTGACTATTAGGAAGTTCTCCACCTTCCTTTTTTTTTTTTTTCTCTGAAACTTTTATCCACTGGACACTAATTCACTCTTCTGGGGACATACAAATCATGTCTAAACCTTCTTCTACATGAGGGTTATTATTTACACATTAAAAACAATAATCATGCCATTCTTCCCTATTCTCTTAACTATGCAAAAAAAAGCTAAAAGCTTCTCATTTAGCTTAATTTTAAAGTCTTCCCACCAACCTGGTCCCTCTTTTTCTGACAATTCCCGTGAAAAATAACACTTCTAAAGCATAGTAATGTAATGGAAATGCAAATTTAAAGATCTTCCCTGCCCCTAGGCTAAAGTGCACCTGGAGCCTGGGGTGGGAGGCTTGTTTTTCAGTAGATACTTCTTGATTGGCCAGTGGGTCAATAAGGTTGTTACATTCTCTGAGCCAAGAGAAGGCTATATAAGCCCTGATGTGTAGCTTTGTTTTGGGGGCTCACTTTGAGAAGTGTTCTGTGATTTGATATGGATTCTGGGAAGCCATTGTCCGGAGCCCTCCACCCCCCCCCCCCGGCTTTGAAAAACCCAGATGTTGAAACCCAGACGTTGACTGGGTATGGATGTAATGGTTGGACAGTTTGAAATCTGTCTACTAGATCTGTTTCTGTCTTGATAATTCTGTCTGTGTACTTTGAAGTTCGGGGTGCTGACCTTTTCCCCTGAACAAGGTAAACGATATATGTCTGACTGATTAAAGTAAGCTTGTTAACCCATTTTGAGTTGCTTTCCTTTAACAAAGCAGATCCAAGAACCTGTGTGGGCAGCCACCCTGAGGACGCTTGGGGTGCTTGCTGCAACACCAACCTGGTCCCTCTTTTTCTGACAATTCCCACGAACAAATAACACTTCTAAAGCATAGTACCCAGAATCCAATGCAACACATCAGATGTGGCCTTCCCCAAAGTAGAGTCCATCAGCATTATTATTTCCCTTATTTCAGAAATTATGGTTCCATTAAAACTGCCTGAGAATACTAGCTCTTTATGATGCCATATCCTATTATTGACTAATATTAAGTTTTTTTCTGTCCAAAAATAATCTCCCTCAAAATAAATTAAAAAAAAATCTTTTCACATGTATTTTTGTCTGAATTCATCTTCCCCTCTGTAATTATGTAAAGAATTATTTTAACCTGGGGTGGCTAGGTGGTACAGTGAATAGAGCACTGACCCTGGAATCATGAAAACCTGAGTTCAAATTCAGTCTCAGACACTTAACAGTTTCTAGCCATGTGACCTTGAGCAAGTCACTTAACCCCAATTTCCCTGCCCTCCCTCCTCCAAAAAGCAAAAAAAAAATATTTTAACCCAACTGTAGGATTTTAAATTTATCCCTGTTGTACTTTGTGCAGGATAACATCTTATCCTTATTTTCATCAGACTTATTAGCTAGCCCTCTCAGCTATGATTCTTATACAAGTTGGAGAAAAAAAAATGACTGCTTTCAAGGAAATCGTTTAAAAAATGTCACTGTCAACTTTGGCAAGTCATTAAGCTTTCTGGACCTCAGTTTTCTTATTTGTGAAAGGGGGATATGTGTGGACTAGAAGATTTCAAAGACCCCTTCCATTCTTAAATCCTATGATCCTGTAGAGCTGAGCTAACAGTATATCCTAGGGGAAAGAAGAAAAGGAAAGAAACATTGATTTACACACCATGAGTCAGGCACTGGTCTTACAACTTTAAAACACTTATTTTATTCCCCTAGAGATCTTTCTACAGGATAACATGAATCTATCAAACACTGTATCTTATTGTTCAACCTCAACTGAATCCACCAACCTGTAATATTATATATGTCACATGTATCAAATTTGTCTAAAAGAAAAAATTGTGATAGACCATGCCATATGCTTTCCTGAAATTCAGTTATCTTGTGTCTATGGTAGTCTGATCTCCTAGTTTAGCAAAACTGTCAAGAAAGGTAATGAGGTTAATCTGGCATGATTTGTTCTTAATGAATCTGTGTCGGCTATAGTGATCATTACTTCCCTTCATAAGTAAAAATGTGTCCCAGAAGTTCACCAGGAATTACTGTCAAGTTCATCACTTTACAGCTTAATATTTTTATAATTAAAAAAGTCATTTTACTAGTTTTCTATTGTATCAGCAATGCCATATTCACAATGCCTATAGAGATTACAAATATGCTGATATAATTATCCATCACAAAATATATCAGGTTTGCCATATGGGGAAATAAACTAGAAAATTTATTAAGATACCAAAAGACTGAGTCCCAAAACCAGAAAGTGAAAGCCATCAGAGTAGTTATGACAATGGCACAGGTAGATAAAGTAGAAAGCACCCACATTTTCAAGCCTTTCAAACAGAACAGGCTACCTCAGGCAAAGGTCCTCCTCTCCCCACTAACAGCAACCACCCAGCATCCGGGAAGCGCGCTCCCAGCAGCTCCAGCCCCCGACAGTGCTCAGCAGGAGTCCTTAGCAGAAAGTCCTGCTCCCAGCAGCTCCAGCCCCTGGCAGTGCTCAGCAGGAGTCCTAACTAAAAAAAAAAAAAAAAAGGGCAACCGCAAACGCTGCCAACCGCCAACAGCAGGACCGTTAGCTCAGCTTTCACTTTTTCTCGCTTTCTGCTTTCTCTTGCTCTGCTATGTCAGCACGTCCATGGGGCATGGAAGATCTTTAAAACCCATAACCCTTACATTCGGCCCCAAGATCTTTCATGTCCCTTACTTGGCAAAAATACAGTAGGAATAACTGGTGTCAACAAAATTTCACAACAATATAACAAGAATAGCACACAATAAACACAAAAAACCATATTTTAGGGTGGGGCTTGAGCACAAGCTCCCCATCATTCCCCCCACCCCGAACAAATGGGGCCCCAAAATCTTGTGGTAAGGGGTGAAGATCTCTTCTTCTATGGCTACTTGCTGCTGAAATCGGATGTATAGCTGTCCCTGTCCTAAGAGGTCCCATTTGAGAGGTCAGTTCTTAATATGCTTGATGCCAGGTCCAAGGGTGACACATCACAGTTGCAGACAGGGGGTGACATCCAGCTTAAGCTATCAGGCATCTACAGATGGAGGGTACCAAGCCTGTGGAAACAAATCTAACAAACAAGGTGAACAAACAAAAAATCAAGAAGAAGCAAAGAGACAATAACCAGACTATTGTAGCCTCACTCACGGTAGAATAAATGACTTAAGGGTACAATTTTGTAATCATCTTCTCCAGAATAAACAATAGTTACAGTGTTATCCTTCCCATATGCTATAATCTCTGCAGCCTTTGGAACATCATCTGGCTTCCGTTTTACCCATACTTTAGCTCCTGATTTTATTCTATCAGTAGAACCAAATCCTTCAGTTCCTGTGACAGTTATTTTGGAAGGAGGGTCAGTTTTTACAAGTGGCATTGTTTTACAAGGAACGATAATCACTTGAACTATCCTATCATTCTTGTGAATCTGTATGGGCCCTTCACCTAAATTCTGGAATGTTACAACAATTTCTCCTTGATAATTAGAATCTATTACTCCAGCCAATACATGTATTCCTTAAGCTGCTAATCCTGATTTGGGTAAAATCTGCCCAAAGTGATTTTTAGGGATTCTTATGCATATCCCAGTGGAAATTTTTCTTACTTCTTTCCTGTCCAACCAAAAGTCCTCTAAACAATGTAAATCATACTCCACCGAACCAGGTGGTCCTGGGTACGGTGCTGGGACATCTGGCCTCAAGGTCCAATACTCAATATTTGGGATCTTGTGTGTTTGTTGTTTTCTAATTTGCAGATTGGGGGTCATCATTCTGGCTAGAGGTGTACTTCCTCCCAATGGTCTATTATTCAAATTACGCAAAGCCATGAACAAATTATCCTTCCAATGGTGATATGAATTATAGGAACTTAACTTCCTCAACTGTTCTTTCAGTAATCCATTCATTCTTTCAATTAACCCAGATGCTTCTGGATATTGCTTTTTGCAACCTTCTGCAGCTAAAGCTAGAAGATTAGTTTTGTTATTTCCTCCTTGCATATGGTGATCCCTAAAAGCCTGGTGTACAAAAGGATTCTGACTGATACTTATGAATTTTAAACAGTCCTCATTGTCCAGTGTTATTCCTCCCGCGCCTTCATCAGTGATTCTTACTATCCAAGACACTAAAGACTCCCCCATTCTTTGGGTAAATCTACTCAATATATCAGTGATCTCCTGTTGAGTGAAATCCTCAATTATCTCCCTGGACTCTGTTTTGCCTCGGTGGTTCTCCTGCCTTCTTCTTCGTATGGGGAGAGCTTCTACATTAGGAGACTCCTCATCTAACCTTGTTCCATTCTCCTCACACACATTCTCCTGGAAGCTGTCAGGGCAACTCTGCCCAGCCTGTACAAAAGCTGCATGCACATTCCTTCTGCTAGTTTTTTTGCTTCCTTTTAGCTACATGAACAGTAGCTTGCTCCTGGACCACATGGGTCCCTCCAGTTTGCTCTTCTGAGTGCTGTGACACAGAAGAATCCTCAGGCAAACCAGCTGACTCCCTAGCCATCCTAGCTCTTTCCTTCAGCAGCTTATCCCTACTTTTACACATAAGGCGATAACTTGTTAGCAGCACCCAGCCTCTCCTGCACACTCCTGCCAGTTCTTTGCCTGGTTCTATGGGTATTGCTTTCAAACATCTTTCCAAATCTCCAGGTTCTCCCTCTTTTAGCCTTGGTTCCCAGTTTTCACAGGGCCCTGTGCTTTTAGCCCATTCTCTGGCTAGAGAGGAATAAGGCAAATCCTCCCATCCTGGAATAGCCATTTCTCCCTCTAAAGCCCCACTGCTTCCAAATAGAGGCCTGACATTTTGTGATCCCATCCTGGTCGCCAAATGTATCTTCCTTCAGGTAAATTCAGAGTCATGCCTGTCAATACATCTATTCCAATGATGTATTCAGGAATGGGTACAACAACCACAGCATATTCCTTCTTAGGTAACTGCCCAATTTTCATTGTTATTTTAACCTGTCTGGCTGATATTTCAGTGTCTCCTAGGCCTGTGATGGTAATAGGAGTTCCATGTGAGGAAGATAGGAATTAATACAGTTTTAGTGGGAAAAATAAAAATGGACCCAATCACTTTGCCTGAACCTTCTGAAGTAATTACTTTAAAACAGTATCATGTGCCAGGTGGGCAAGATGAAATTGCTACTACTATAAAGGAATATGTTGAAGCAGGAGTGTTAGTCCCTACAACCACAAGATGGAATAATCCTGTCTGGCCAGTAAGAAAATCAGATGGGACGTGGAGAATGACTGTGGATTATAGACAGTTGAATAAGGTGACTCCTTCTTTGTATGCTGCTGTTCCAGATACCATCACCTTAATAGAAAGGATCCAGAAATATGATGGGACTTGGTATGCAGTTATTGACTTGGCAAATGCCTTCTTCACCATCCCAATAGACTCTAAACAATGGGACCACTTCGCTTTCACTTGGCAGGGTAGACAATATACTTTCACTTGCTTGCCACAAGGGTACATACATAGCCCCACTATTTGTCACAGGATTGTGGCTGAACAGTTGGATGAATTAAAGCTACCTGGTGTACAGCTTACCCACTACATTGATGATATCATGATACATCTATCTCCAGTCCCATCTCTATGTAGCACCTCCCTTTCAGGCCTCACCTAACATTTATGCACTGTGTTTTCCTCTAATACTTCTTTTGCTCCCATGTTTCCATGAATGATGAAAAACATTATTTTTTTTTTCATTTGAGAATCAACTTAATTATAGTCTTTAACGTTTAGGTTTTTAAACACACCTGCATAATGATGAAGGTGTGGTCCCATAACACATTTTGTGTCAGAAATGCATCTAAGGTTTTCTCTGAAAATCTTTTTTCATTATAGGCCAAACCCTTATCAGAAACATCCTCTTGCCAACTGAGACTGCTACCAAGTAATTTTATAAGAAGCCAGATTTTGATGAAGAGTCTTGCAGACAAGTATATTCTTTCCCCAGATGCTTTCTTGCCAGGTAGTAAAAAGGGGAAGAAATACAGAGACCTAACCATGTGAGGAAAATTTTTCCTTAGGAAAGCCAAACAGTGCACTGGTTACCTGCCCAGTCTCTGGAGATTCACCTAGCTCTACTCTTTCTCTGTGAATAATCAAAAACTGCCTATCTAAATATTGAGCAACCTAGTTAAATCTCCTGGAAACTTGTAATATTGGTTACTTTTCCTTAAATATCAAAAGTGCCCCCTATGGTACTACATTGATAGGGAATGTGCACAGATATGATATTTAAATCTATGAGAACTGATGAGATTGCCGAGAGTGAAATATATAAAAGAAAAGTAGGCTTAAGGCAATCTTTGCAGTACCTGCACAGTTAGGACATAGGATACAGAATAGATAATGATCCATCAAAGGAGACTGAGAAGGAATGGTCAGACAGATAGGAGGATAACCCATGGAGAGTAATTTTCAAAAAATCCCTGAGAACACAATATGTCCTTGAGGAGATTTCAATCATTAGGAGAGTTTTTAAGGAGAATGAGGATTTTTTCTTAATGAAGTTTATCCCACATCCAATGAAAAGCTCTTCAGCTTTCTTATATTGCTTTATTTGTTCAGATATCATTCTTCCTTTCCTCCTCTATATTAATAAATTGCACAACTCTCTGACACCCATATGGATTCCCCTCTCTCTTAAGAATCTTCTCCTTCCCTTTGTTTTACTATTTTAGCATTTCATTCTTTCAAAGAGTGCACCATTCTCCTTTATATTCTAGACAACAGACATATTTCTATAGCCTTTTCAAACTACTCTTAATAAGTCAACCAGTCTGCACTTTGAGCATACATAATTGTTGAAATATCTCTGGAAGAAACAAAGAAGTAGCACAAACCCTGAAAGTTATTGGAGCATTTCCCCTTGATCTCTATGCATACTGAAAATGGATCCTCAGTTTTCTGAGCTCTTCCTAGCAACTACTACTGTTAACTCCCTCACAACTTGTTTGCTCTTCATTCCCTCATTTGGCCTTTGCCACCAGGGACTCTTCACACTCCTGATGCATGCTGGACTTTCCTGTCTTTGTGATCACATTATCTTGCATGACTTTTCCGGACACAATTGCACAGCAATTAGTAGATTCCTGCTATTGCCCTAATGTAAGCAGTAACCCAATCAGTTATCTGTGATAAGGTCTTCTGAAAAAATCCAATCTTCACAACATTTTCTGTTTGTTCTTTTCTCTTATCTTATCTCTCTCCCTTGGATAGACAGTGGATGCTTGCATCTTTACTCCACCACTATCTTAGACCACAGTTACTCTGAATAACAATGATGTTTTTATGTTTGCTAACTTGGCTGTTCTCAGTATGTTTCTCTTAGAAATATGTATGTATGTATGCATGTGTGTGTGTGTGTGTGTGTGTGTGTGTGTAACCCGAACCACTTCATTTCTCTTATTTTCTGCTCCCTTTACTCCCTATTGGTAAGTCACAACTTGAAAGTTTCTTGTGTCTACGGTGAACTGCTATCATCTGTCTTACATTATAGGCCAAGTATATTTCCTGCAATCCAGAATTAGTAATAGCATTCATCCTTGTATTCATAATGTATATAATGGTCTTCATGTTACTTCTGAAAAGAACCAGTCACGGTGGGGTTACTTCTACCCTCAACTTAAAGTCACAAGATTGAATAGCTACTCCTAATTTTTTAAATGATTTATAAAACAAAGATTCCTATGCAAAATTTGGATGAATTTTTTGTTGGCCTTTTTCTCAATAGGATTTTCTTTCTGAGGGATCTGCATTGTAATGAAAATCTTGTACAGAATTGACCCTCACATTCATTCTTTTTTTTTGTTCTGTTTTGTTTTTTGGAGGCGGGAGGGCAGGGCAATTGAGTTTAAGTGACTTGGCCAAGGTCATGCAGCTGGTAAATATGTCACATGGCTTAAGGCTGGATTTGAATCCAGGTTCTGCTGACTCCAGGGCTGTTGCTCTCTTCATTGTGCCACCTAGCCGTCCCACCTCACATTCATTCTTTAAAACATTACTTAGACTACCTACAAAAAAAGCCACAGACCATTTAAAATATGATAGAACAAAAATGATTTTATTGCTAAACAAAAGAAAATAATTTCTTTTTAAAAAAGATATTCACTCCTCTAGCAATTCTTTTCTTAGAATCTTCATTGGATTTAGCCTCACAGTGTGCAGGTAAAAGTTTAACAAGCAGCTCTCTTGACAGAAATATTTCTATCAACTAAATGTCTCAGTTTAATCTTAGTTATTGACATTTTTCCCACCATTTTCCTAAGTATGGAAAATCTGTAAAACAATAAAGCATGCTCTGATTTGGGTTGCTGTTTTCTGACTGTAAATATTTACACTGAACATTTAATAATTAGCTTTTTCAAATGCATTAAGCCCCTTAGGATGTAGAATCTTGCTGCTTACAATTTCTTCTCTTTCCAAATTAATTTTTCCAATGCAAATTCACTATTACATTGTTAGTAATAGTCTAATTTGGCAAACATATAAGTCTTTACTCTCTGCCTAGAACCACAGTTTTGTTTAGAATACAAAAACAAACAAAAAACCAACCTTGCCCTTTCCCTCAAAGATACCATATTCTCCTCAAGTCAAAAAATATATACACAATTAATTTGAAAAAAAGCAAATTTAAAGTAAGCTCCTGAGGAGAAAGCATTAACTCCAGATATAATCGAGAGAAGTCCCATATGCTGCTTGTTGATCTTTGAAAATAACCAGGGATCTCAAGAGCAGAGACAACAAAGGGGAACATTCTAATCATGGGGCATAGAATATAATTTTACTGGACCATAGAGTGTGTTAAAGGGAATTTAGATAGATAGATAGATAGATGATAGATAGATAGATAGATAGATAGATATACGCACATGGATATAATGGAATAATATAATATTACATATCTATATCTATATTTATCTCTATCTCTATGTATATCTATAATTGTATCTGTATCTATCATCTATCTATCTATCTATCTGTCTATCTATCTATGTTTGGATCTAGTTTTGAAAGGGGATTGTCAAGTAGTAAATTTTATTTTATCCTCTACAAGGCATAACAAATGCAACAAACCTTTATAGAGAAGAGAAATGATAATTAAAATAACTCTGAGCCACCATTTCACACCTATAAGAAAGGCTAAAATTACATAAGCCAAAACTCATAAGTATCGGAGATGTGGAAAAATTGATCAAAATAGGAATTGCACCAACCATTTTCAAGAACAATTCATAATTATGCCCAAAGAGTTATGAAACTGTGTATACCTTTTGACCGAGCAATATCACTATAAGAACTATTTCCCAAAGTGATAAGGGAAAAAAAGAAAAGTGTACATTATATACATATATATGTGTGTGTGTGTGTGTGTGCGTGTGTATGTATACACACATTTATAGCAACTCTTTTTGGCTTGGTAAAGAATTGGTAATTGAGGGAATGTCCATCAATTGGCAAATGAGAGAAAAATTTGGGGTTTATTGTTATGATGGAATACTACTCTGCTGTAACATATGACAAGCTGGTTAGTTTTAAAATAATAAGGAAAGACTTCAGAAATAATACAGACAGAAGGGAAAAGAACCAAGAGAATTGTATTCAGTAATAGCAATATTGTTTGAAGAGTTATTGTGGATGACTAAGCTATTCTAAGAAACATGATCATGCATATAAAATATGAAGGACTTATCACGAAAAATACTATCTCCAGAGAAAGAAATGATATATGGAAGTATGTATTGTATGTTTCCACGTATATATCTATATCAAATGCTGGCTTATAATGTGGGGTTCTAAGGGAAGGAGGGACGTGACTTGGTGTAATGGCAAGCACAGAAGTAGTTCACACTTTGTTTCAGCTATTGAATTAACACCTTGTTTCAGTTCAAGTTTCTTTTGAGCCTAGTATCAAGTCTATTAAGAAACAGAAAGTGTGAACCCCACAACTTGTGAACCCTAGAACTCATGAACTCCTGCAACAGGAAGGGGAGGAGATAATGACCATATATAAGGAGAGGTCTTGGCTAGAGACAGCAGAACTGAGAAGAGAACTCTTTTGGTGGCAGAGTCAAGAAGTAGAAAACTTGTGGTATCCCTGCACTCTGTCTGCTCTGTGTTGATGTTTGTTTGTGATACTTTGTACATAAACCCTGGAACATTACTGGAAGCCCTGAAAGAGGACTTTCTGATTGTATGTTTACAGAAGTCCTGGAAGAGGGGTTTGGAAGTCCTGGGACTTTACCGATGATTTGTGCTGACTTCTTGGACCTTGTTGTGTGTCTCTGTTGATTTCTATGTTGATGATTTGTGCTGACCTCTTGGATCTTGTTTGGGGGTCTGTGTTGATTTCTATATTGATTATTTGTATTGAGTTCTCAGATTTTGTTGGTGGGCCTGAGTTGATTTCAGAATGATATTCAGTTGATTTCAGGAAGATAGAGAATTGATGATGGTGCTGGCAATGGGTGTGAATATTATTGTGGCTCTGTCAAGCTTTGTCTTCCCAGAAACAGGAACTGTGAAGGACCTGAGGTGCACTGTACACTGTGAACTTCAATATGGAATAGGAACTGGGCAAAAACTGGACAAGGAGCTAGACAAGGAACTGGTAACTGCCTGCCTTTGAACCCATGTTGCAGTTGGAGCTGGGACCATGGAAGAGGAACCATGGAAGCTAAGAGCCAACCTTGAGTCAAGCTGAAAGAAGACTTTACTTGGATACTGTGTACTGACTTAGAAGATTATGATTTGCTGTGACCTAGGGGTGGAGAACTTTGACTTTTGTACTTTGTGATTGAATTAAGGATTTTTTGATTGACTAAATGAATGTACTTTGTTTAAAACTATGTGAACACTTTGGTAAAAACTATGTGGCTATTTTAGGGATAAGTTATTGAGCTGTGACATGGTAAATGCTGTATTTTTATTTTCTGTGACAAGTTGTAACATTGTGAATATTATGCCTTGATTTTCTGTGAATGTTTTGCTCTGATTTGTTATTGAATAAATAGAGAGTTCACTATACTGTGTAATCAGAACCTGAAAAAGCTGTTCACAGCAGCATTCTTCTGGAAAGCTGCTTGTGCTTGGCTTTACACTTGGAAATCAAGAGACAAAATTAAAAAAAAACTATTTATTTTTTTTAAATATAAGAAATTCATAAACAAAAAAAAGGAAAAAAGAAAGAAAAGAAAGTGACACTCAATTTAAAGTCAAGAAGCCTGGCACCATACCTGTTGTGACACTAGAACTTTGTGACCAGGGTAAAGTAATGATATACCTAAATTTAAGTTTGATCATCTGCATATTGTGTTAATAATATCTGCACTGCACATTTTACAGGGTCATTATAAGAGTACACATACATACAGAAGAGGGAGATAGATAGATAGATAGATAGATAGATAGATAGATAGATAGATAGTTAGATAGATACATACATACATACATACATAGATGGATGTAGATACATGGGGTATATAGGTATGTATGTGCATATGTGTATGTATGTATATATACAAAGACAGAGACATACACATATGTGACAATCAGGGTTAAGTTATTTCTCCGGGGTCACACAGCTATTAAGTTTCTGTGGCTGGATTTGTACTTAGGTTCTCCTGATTACAGGACCAGTATTCTATCCACTGTACTATTTAGATGTCCCTATTATTTTAAAATTTTTTGTGGCCATAGCCCTATACTGAACAGAAGGTTAGTATTATGATAATTAACAGCCTATGGTTTTGAAATCACAGGACTTGGATTCAAATCCTAAACCTACTACTTAGTATCTGAGTGACCTTGAGCAAGTCAATTTACTTCTCTGGGTCTGTTTGTTCTTCCTATAAAGTGAGGAGGCTAGAATAGGTAGACTCATAAGTCTCTTTCAGCTCTAAGTCCTATGTTCCTAGAAAAGCATTAATTTTATTATTTAGTGTGTTATATTGCAAAAAGCCTTTAAAATAATTCTTAAATTTTCATCTATTTGTTTAAATGTTTGAAAAACCATAATATAAAGTTATTTAAATAACTTTTAAAATATCACTATTTAAAAAATCAAAGGAAAAAAAGAAACATTTTGAGAAGATAGGCACCTTAAAAAGCTAAATCAAACTTGTTTTTTTTTAGAACTTGAAATCTATTTGATAACATTTCAACTTGGTTTACTTCTGCATACTGGCAATGATCAATCTAAATTATATAAAAATAGCATTGCTAGACCTCTCTTATTGCTCTTTCCTATTATATGATGAATTATTGTTATCCTTAGTCACAGACCTGGTCATGCAACTCATATGCTCAAAAGTTTTCAATATGTTTTGCTGCCAACCTAGTTATATTTCAGAATTTTTTGTAAATCTTTAAGATGCCCAGAATGTGGTCCTACCTTACATGTGCAACTTTACCTCAGACCACTCCATGTTCTACTCTGAAACTAAACTGGGCCTTATCCTAACCCTCATTAATGCCCTACATTTTCCTGCACTATGCATTTGATCATGCTATTCTCTCTCCTAATTCTGTTTTGTGATTCAAAATACAACTCTTCTTTTAAATCCCAAATCAACAGAAGACTTAACATCATAAAACAAACTGTATGCCTTTGCCCAATTGATTCTTCTGCCTCAGTTGGAATAACCTTTCTCCTATTGAACTTAACATTTTGTTTCCAGTACTCATATGCATATAACTTAATGTTATGGAAAGAGCACTAGATCTGCAGTCAAAACCCTCCACCACCCCCAATTTCCAACTCTGCAACTAAGTAACTCTGTAATCTTAAACAAATCACTTAACCTCACTGGATATCAGTTTGCATTTTTATAAAATAGAGATATTTTAAAAAGGTGACCTCTGAAGTCTCTTCCTGCTCTAAAATTCCGTGACTCTTTTCTCTTAGTCTAAGCATTCACTTTAGATCATGGAAGAAATAACTATGACACAAAAACAAAATACATCAATAAAACTTAAAAATTCACATACATATGTTAGCATAACTGACACATAAATGTGCTTTCCTCTCCTGGGTGCCCATCTAACATTACTTATCATTAGAGGACTTAAGTTTCTTCTGCTTCTTAAAGACTTCTGGATGACTCAAGCTAATGCTGGTTTCTTTTTTTAATCCCTATGACATACAGAAAAGCTAGGTGGTGGAGTGGAGGGAGGGGAGGGTTGGACATTATTGAAATGACTGAACAGCAAAATCACACTCATAGCTCAAATATCCATTTGGGAAAAGATTATATAGACCTGTTCACATTGAGATAATCATCACACCACCACTCATTTGGTATGATATAAAAATGGTCATTATACCTTTTTATGAGGAAGGAAATACTAAGCTATATATTCAAAAGCTTTACTCCATTCCTAATGAATACTAGTTATACAAAGACTATAACACATGTTTCTTATTGGCTTCTATAAACTGGGTTATTTACTATGATAACCCAGTTTATAGAAGCCAATAGGAAACACAAATCAGAGTAATTACAGAAATTAGAATATACCATTTTTTGGGTTATAATTTTTTTTTGACATACAAAAGGAAACTTCTGTTTGTTCAACAAGAGTTTAGTGGGTATGACAGTGTGCATAATATTGTATCAGATGCTATGATAACTATAAAGTCCTGTCCATAAATATCTCACAATCACTCCTTTGTAAAAAGTTAAGTAAGAATATAGCAATTAGCAGGTGGCTAGGTGGTACAGTGAGTAAAGCGCTGGCCCTGGAGTCAGGAAGACCTGGTTTGGTTCTGGCCTCAGACACTTAACACCCACCCACACACACACACACACACACACACACACACAAACTAGCCATGTAACCTTGGGCAAGTTACTTAATCCCAATTAAATTGCCCTCCAAAAAAATGCAAAAAAAAAAAATATAGTAATTATCAACCTTCAAAGGATAGATAAATACTATACTTTCTAAAAGTAATAAGTATGACAGATCACTGTGGGTTGCAATAGTTAGAAAAGCCTACATGGAAGAGATAGAACTAGAGATTAATCATTTAAAATGGACAAGGACAGGATAAGGAAAGAAAGAAATTAGGAGTTTTAGGTAGGAGAATCAATGTGGACTGAAAGTTGTTAGGAATACAGATAACCCAAAATTTCTGACTAGACTATCTGACTAGAAAAGAGAATTTCTATAGAGAGAATTTTAGATGATAAGGCTAGATACCTAGGTAAGATTGTATAGTGTCTTGAATGAGGCCTTATGGAAAGGTAAGATTTTTAAAAAATCATATTATTTAATGAATGATATACTGAAAATATGGAACCAAGAAAAAAAAAAGATATGTTCAACCTATACTAGGTAGAACACAAGACCTGGGATCAGAAAACCTGAATTAAAATCTCGACTCAGAGCCTCACTATCACTACTTCAATTTCCTAATCTGTAAAGTTGGAATAATAATAGCACTTATATCTCATCATTTTGTGAAGTTGAAATTTAAAAATTTTTATAAAGGATATTTCAGACTTTAAAGAGCTCTATAAATACAATGGTGATGATGATGACAGTAATCATAATAACATTTTATGCTGGACCCAATTAATTATTTTAAATTTATAATTGGATTAAAAAATGAAAACTATATTATAATTTCTGTCTTTATCATCATTATCCTCATCATGACCATTGCATTTATAACATCAGCTGATTACTATCATCATCATCATTATCATGATGTTCAATATCATGATTACTACCTTACCATCAGTTAATTGGCCTACAAAACAGAAATATACAATTTTGAGTGTCTAATTAAACAACCCTTCCAAAAAGTGTTTGTTTTTTAAATATAATTATGACAAAACAAATCAGCAGCTTCTTTATTCTCTAAGTATATAGTCAGGAACAAAATGCTATTCCTTGATATTTGGGATATAAAAAGTAATCATCTCTTTGGTAGACTCATTCAAAATAATATATCATATGAAATAATTTGTTTTATGGCAAATAATCTATAAAAGTCCCTAAATCATATTTGTACTCTTAGCAATCTTGGTTAAAGTGCCTTGCTTCAATTTAAACTTATAAACTGTTTGGACACAATGGCTAAAATTTCCTTATTGCTTATTTATAGCCAGTCACAGCAAATCAGAACTAGGGACCGGAAAAGATTGTTGAATGTTCAGTATAGCAGAGAAGAAATGACAACTCAACATGTTGTAATTTACCAAATGATATTCTTGAAACATAAAATTCTTTTTTAAAATGTATATATACAATTTTAATACTTTCTGTGAAGACTTAATAATTTTAGTTGCTACATTCATAGATTTTGAAATATATGTCAGACTCATAAAGAGAAAAATTAAAACATTAACAAATATTCTTTCAATATTACACACTCAAGGAATTTTTGAAATCCCATCGGGAAATAAAGGAAAAACATTTTGAAAGAAAGTTTTATCATTTTAATAAAGTATTATATAATTAATACACTGAAATAAATCTTTGTTATGGAAAAAAATTGAAAGTAGGATTTTATTTTGAAGACTTATCGATGTTTTCTCAGTCTGTACATCTGTAGTTCTTTGTCCTCCACTCATAAATTCTGCAAAGTAGGGGAGGGGGGGAGAGGAGGTCTTTTCCTCCAGAGGTTGGGTTGAGAGACAGAGCAGTCGTTCATGAAACCCAACTTAATTAAAGAACTTAAATGCTTTATGACCATATAGGTTTGACATATCATATCATATCATTACCTCCAAATAGAGAGCTATAATAGTAATGGGAATTTGAAGATCTTCTCTACCCATTAATAGACTGAATGTAATCACATGGAACCTATGGTGGGAGGAGATTGCTGAATGGTGGAGCAAGAAGGGATAGAGCACAGCTGAGAGGAAGCTGGGAGTCAGAGCAGACAGTATGGAAGGAAGAAGAGAGAGAATGTAGGTAAGGAGACAGTTAGGCTTGCAAGTATTTTTGGGAAATGCCCAAGCAGGGAGAAAATCTTGGTATGGTGTTGTTTCCTGCAGTGATAAGGTTATTAACTTCTTTGGTGTTATGATGGATTCAGTTTTCTGGTACTGTGATTTGGCTTTCTGGTTTTGGGATTTGGCTTTCTGCTGTTTGAATAAATGTTTTGCTTCTATCTTCAATATGTAGAGTCTGTTATATTTTGTGATTGAGAACTATGTCAGCATATTCATAGTCACCAATAGTCCTGTGAATATTGCTTTGGCAATACAACAGCTCTGCTTGGATGATTCTTCTCATTTAAGCACCTATATTTTGTAATTAACCTATTAACTTCCTGGTTGCTCTGTAGCTTTGATAGTTGTGCTTGGAGCCAGTCTTACAAATCTTTAAAATACATGAGACCTCCTTAATTGGCCCTTAAGTTACATATTTAATTCTTCCAAAATACTAAAATATCAATGGAGAGCAATTGAAAGTTTTTCTCTATTAACTTCTCATTTGGGATAAATTAACCCTATTAAATTATAATACCTTAAAAGAATACTTAGCATCCTAATTAAATTACATACAAATAAATCCAGATATATATTTTCCCCCTTAATTGAAAAAACCTTTATTCGCTAGAAGCTTCAATTTTATTGGAGATACTGTTAAATAATTGTGAAGTAATTATGAACATACAAAAATATAGACCAAATAAATACAGGAAATTAAAAAGAAACAGTTAAACACAAGGTAGTGAGTCTGGAAGGTAACTAGCAGTTAGTGAGAGATTAGGAAAAGCTTGTGGTGGAACCTGGTGCTTACTCTATGTCTAGAATAATGTGAAATATTCTATGTGGTGAGTTTTAGAAGGGAATGGAGTAAAATATAATGATTTACTATTGTATGTTAGGAATAACAGAAAAGCAGTGGAATCTGAACTTTAGCAGCTGTATGGAGTATGCAGCTGAATGAGTAAGGAGTCGATTCTCATTTAAAGTAGAAACTATGAATGAAGGGAAGGGGTTAGAGATGAGAGTTGGACAACAGACAATAAGATGTGTCAACTTATTGGAAACATGGGGTAAGAGAGATCAAAAAGTTATGGGTAGGGTTGGTGAGGCTAGGTGGCACAGTGAATAGAGCACAGGCCCAGGAGTCAGGAGAGCCTGGGTTCAGATCTGGCCTCAGACACTTAACACACCCAAAAAACACTAGCCATGTGACCTTTGGCAAGTCACTTAACCCCAATTGCTCTCCCAAAAAAAGCTAAAAAAAAAAAGAATTTATGGGTAATATTAAAATTATGACCATGGTTGATGAAAAGAATGGTGGTACCTTAAACAGAAGCAGTAAAGTTTTCAAGATGGGTGTGTCTGTGGGAAATGTGTGTGTACATGCATACATACCTATACATATACACACATATATACACATACATACATACACAGACACATATATGTATATATGTATATACATATATATATGTATATAATCTTTGTGTAACAGCAAGCACCCTAGCATACCCAGAATGGTTGCTACCACAGGTTCTTTGATTTGCTTTTCTAAAGGAAAACAAGTCAAAAGGGGTTAACAATGTTACTTTAATCAAATATATGTATAAATGTAGATAGATAGACAGACAGACAGACAGACAGAGATCATTCACTTCATTCAGGAGGGGAAATCAGCACCTTGAACTTCTGAAAATAGAAACAGAAATTACAAGCAGACAAAATATACAGACAGAGAAAATAACAGTTCAACAGACAGGGCTTCTAGCTATCCACCTATTACATACATACATAGTTAGTTACCAGAGAGAAAAGCACTTACATCTAATTTTTAAAGATGAGAGTCTCAGTGGCTACTCAGAGTCTCATCTGGCTGAATCACACAGCTCTTCTCATAAGCGATATTGGCCCCAAGATCTTTCATGCCCATTACATAGGCAACATATTTGAATTGGCATTAACATTTCCTAAGTACAACATAATCCCCACAACATGAACACATCACATTTGCAAGATACATAACATTACAACTCATTACCAGAATGGCCAAACAGCCTTAAACAAACACAAAGTACATAATGTTACAATACTCTCAATCTAAAACAAAAATGTCCAAATAAAGTCTATTTTGGGGGTGTGCCCTTCTCTGCATGCTGCTCTTGTAGGCTTCTTCCTGGCATTCTCAGGTCCAGGTTCTAATGATCCAAGTCTCCGTGTTAAAATTGCTCCAGCCCCCACTTCCAAGTCCTGAGGGGTGGCTGCACAAGAAAGGCAACAGGGTGGGGATATTGGGGGTCCACAGCAATTCCCACCCACAGCACTTCCCACCACCCCCACATAGACATTTAGACATATTAAATTTGAGATATCTAAGGGATATTCCATTTGAAATATCTAACAAGTAATTGGTAATGTGAGATTGAAGTTCATGAAAGATACTTGGGCTCGATATAGAAACCTGAGAGTCATTGGAAAAGAGATGATAATAAAACCCCAGAGAACTCATGAAGTTACCAGGAGAAAGACTGTGGAGAGGGAAAAAAACGAATACCAAAGACAGTACCATATGAAACATCCAGAGTTTAGGGGTATGATATGGATGATGATCCATTAATGACATTCAGAAGGAATGGTCAGACAGGTAGGAAGAAAATCTGAAGTTAGTAATATATTTTATATTTTTTATTTTTAGAGAGAAATTTTTTTCAAGATAGCAATGTTAAAAATAGAAAGGAGAGGATAGTAAACAAAGAAGCAGAGAATGATCAACAATGTTAAATGCAGTACAGTGGTCAAGAAGGAAGAAACTGAGGAAAAGAACATCAGATTTGCCAGGGGCAGCTATATGGCATAGTGGATAGAACACCATGACTGGAATCAGGAGGACCTGAGTTCAAATTAGACCTGAAACATTTACTAGCTCTGTGTGACTATGGGCAGATCACTTAAAACCAATTGCTGCTCTGTGTGTGTGTGTGTGTGTGTGTGTGTGTGTGAGGGAAGGAGAGAGAGAAAGACAGAGGGAGAGAGTGCGAGAGAGAGAGAGAGAGAGAGAGAGAGAGAGAGAGAGAGAGAGAGAAAATGAATTGATAAATCTGGAGAAAGCAGTTTAAGTTAAGTGATGAAGTCAGAACTGAAATCTGAAATCAAAGATTTGAGGGATGAATCAGAAGAGAGGAAATGGGCACAAGTGAAAACATTTTTCCTTGGAGTTTGACTGAGAAAAACGGACATGTAATATAATAGTTTGAGGATATATAATATATTAGTAAGTGTTTACTCAACTTAAATTTAAATCCTTTTCTCCTAAATTCCTCAAAGATAAGAAATCACAGCTTCTATTGCTGTATAACTTCTTCTGAGTGGCTAGTATTATGCTTCTTATGGCATATATCTTAAATTTGTATGTAATCTTACAGGTCAGGATTTTTCTAGAATGCCATCTTTTAAAGTTATTAGTAATGGTATTCACATTAGCAACATGATACAGTGGATTTAGCATTGGCCGTAGAGTCAAGAAGACTAACACTGAAGTCATACCTCTAGCACCCATTCCCTTTGTGATAGTGGTCCAATTTAACTTCTCAGTGTCTCCTAGCAACTCTGTAAGATTTTAAGTTGTATAACAAGTGCCAATCTACATTTATAGAAGGAGTTGTCTCACCAAGGGTTTCCTGTAACAATGAAATCACTGATGCATTCTCTAAAATATCTATTTCATTTGCATGTCATGTTCTACAGTTTACTTGATGCATTGAATTTCCTTATCGGGAAAGTCTTGAACTGATAGTATAAGATTGTTCTGTAGTTTCATAGTTTTCAGGAAAATGTGTTTCTTTTTTTTCCTTTTTCTTGAAAATAACTTATCAATACCAACATGTAAGATTATTATCCATACCAATATGCAAGGTGTTTTGATAGAGAAAATGAATTAAAAAAGCTGCTCATTCCCCCCTTTTTGGTTTTCCTTTTAGCAGTCATTTCACCAGTTTTATATTCCAGTTAATAGCAAAAGTGATTAGATAAGTACTAAGAATAATTAATAAAATTAACATTTTAAATATCCTAGTTTTCTAATTAAATAATACCCCCTTCTAGACTATTTTTCTCATTTGTTTTGTTAATCTTATAGAATGAAACTTGTTTTCTCCTTCCAAAGATTTCCCTGGAATATATGAATGCAGATTTTCATATTTTAGATTTATGTACTTTGTATCATCAGATGAATTATATCTATTCATGCTTGATTTACATCGATATTTAATAAAGAAATGCAAATGTGCCCCTTTTCTCATTAAAAGACCAATAATATAGCAAAACACCAGATTTATGCTATTCCTTATAATTTTTATGTGAAGTCACAGAAGTTGATAGAGAATTTATTATTTTCTTTGTATAATTCTTACTGTAGTATTAAAATTGGTTAATAAAAATAAGTTTGACAAAGTCTAAGCTATCATCTACTTCTATAAATCAATCTACAAATCAAGTCACTTGCCATATGATGAAAAGGGATTTTGTGGACCAGTTTTTACTGTTCCACAGTGTTTTTAATCAGTTCTGAATGGTGAGGAGCCAGATTTTCTTCAACTTTGTTCTCATATCACTGAGAAGTTGTTGATGCAAGATAGATATGTTTAATAATAGAGAGTTTAAAGCTATATCCATATAGCTGAGATATGGTGTCTTTGAAAATTATCAGGTTCATTTTAGAGAGTCTTGTCATCAGTCTGGATAAAGAAAAAATAACAAGTGAGAATTATAGTACTTAAAAAAAACTGATCCAGAAGAAAAAAAAAATCTCTACTTAGAATGTGACCTTTGAAAAAAGTAAGATCAAAGAAAAATAAAGTTGAGTGAATTTAAGCATAAAATAGACCACACTTTAGAGTTGGTATCCTAAAAGGAATAATAAGATCAGTTTATTTTCATGTCATTTCAATGTAATGTTTAACGGAGATTTTGACCTGATTTTGAAGCAGTCAGTAAAAGTTGAGATAATTGCGTAGTCAGATGCCGTTTTCTGTTTCAAATAACAAGTAATTTATCAAATCCTAGAATTTTAGGATTTGAATTTTGCCAAGAAATTTCAGCCATTATTTCAAGCATCTGGGGATAGATTAAAATGTAATGCAAAAAGTACTATCTTGGCTTCAAAAAACTCATGAAACTCAAAAATCTTCTTTCCTTTCAACAGTAATGTAGTGGATTACATGTGAGTATTGCTTAAATTTCTTTTAGTCATTATACAGTTTGGTTGCCTTTTGGCCATAGTTTCAATTTTCTCTCCAGAGATCAGTTTATTTATTTATTTATTTATTCCACCAATAGTGAATTAGGGCCCCCAATTTTCCCACATTCTCTCCAACATTTATCATTTTCCTTTTTTTTTTTTTGCATATTAAGAGTGATCTGGTACCTCACAGTTGTTTTAATTTGCATTTTTCTAATCAAAAGTGATTAAAGCACTTCTTCATATGCCTATTGATAGCTTTGATTTCTTTATCTGACAACTGTCTGTTCATTCTTTGAAAATTATCAATTGGGGAATGCCTGCTCTATAAATTAAATTTGAAAAGGGACTCTCATGCAAAACTTTCAATGTTGACTTTTGTCCTTTTACACAAACAAAATCATTGCAGTTAAAATTAGAAGAGAAATATTTAACTGGAGAAAAAAAGTTGTATAAAAATTTTCTTTGATAAAGAACTGATATTCAAATTATATAGGAAATTCATTCAAATATATAAGACCAAGAGCCGTTTCCCAACAGTCAAAGAGCATGAATAGTTAGATCTCAAAAGGAGACCAAAAAATCAATGACCATATTAAAATGCAAGTATTGATAACAAAAGAAATTAAAATTGGATCCAAGTTTCCACCTTATGTGAACCAGTTTAATAAACATAAAAAATTAAAGTGATAATTGTTGGAGGGTCTACAACAGTAACTTCCAATGGTATAGTATTGATGAAACTATGGATTTTTCTAGGCATTCTGGAAAGCAGTTTGTATCACAAAAGGTATCTAAACTGAACATAATATTTGAGAAACACCACCACTAAGTCTAAAGAAACAAGAGAAAGAAGGATAGATTAATATTTTAAAATGTTCATAGTTGCACTTTTTTATTGAAGCAAAGAACTAGAAACTAAGTTGTGTATATCAATGGGGGAATGACAACAAATTGTGATCTAAATATGTAATTATGAAACAGATTCAGAGAAATTTAAGAAGACCTTTGTGACCTGATTATATAAATACAGTGAGTAAAACCAAGTAACTAGGTGAACAGTTTAATAATAACATTGTAAATATTTATTAAAAACAACTTTGAAAGATTTAAGAACTTTGAGCAATGCAATGACCAATCATGACTACAGAAGCAAAATGGTGAAATGTATATCGCACCTTTTGTCAAATAAGTGTTGAACTTGAAATGCAAAATGAGATATATTCTGACATAGCAAAAGTTTTTATTTGTTTTGCTTGATTATGCTTATTTTTGTTTAAAAATAGAGAATTTTTTTCCTTTGAGGGATAGAAGAGTGAGGGGTGGAGAACAGAGCTATCAAGAGTGATGTAAAAATATAATAAAAGAGAATCGATAGAGCATTTAGAAAAAAAAGTCACAGAAGAGAAACAGAAAAGTGGGTCAGTTTTTCAACTAACATACAGAATTTAGCATAAGCCATTTTTTTCTTAAAATTTATATTTAAAACTCAAAGCTTAAATTTATAACTGTTCAACTTCACTTAGATTGCACAGCCAATCAGCATTCTGTGGCAACTTAAGATTCATAAGTAAAGCAATTCACAGGAGATTGAGGGGTAGAAAAAGGAGGCTCAGTGAAGAGAGAAAAAAAGGTACTACTTCTTATGCTTATGCAACTGGCAGAATGTATTATATAAAGATATTTCCTATTCAAAGTCAGGAGAGAAGAGGCAGTGAGTGAGCAAATTTTTTAAAAAAATTATCTTTATTATTATTATTTTATGATTGTGATAGAAGTCCCTTTAGCCTACACCATAGGGTCCCTTTACCAAGGACTAGAAGTAGTTACAACAGTGGAAGATATCAAATTACCATCTTCCCACATAGTTTGTTATATTTTAATTCTCTTTCAATAGAGGTTGGAGACTTTCCGCTATTGGCCACCAGATGGTTGGAGGATTTGCCCATTAAGCTATTGCAAAATATTTGAAATTTTTATCCCCTCACCTACAACCTCATAACAGTTAGTTTGCAAGTATTTATTAAGTGCTTACTGTGTACCAGACATAATGACATGTGCTGAGTTTCTTGAAGATGAGGAATTATGCAAGTAACACTATTAATTTTCACAAGGACTGGATTCAGTGGCTAGTTCCTTATTACATACATATGAAAGATAGGAGGCCAAAGAAAACTGAGTACTTGACGTAATGTCTAGTAGTCAATAAATGCCAACAATATACTATAAACTGGTTGCCCCGAGTCCTGTGCCAGTGTTCTTAGCACTGTACCTCACTGTTCAACATTTTGAGGGCAAAACCATACCTTAAATAAGAGGAAATAATATTTAAAAACATATATACATGATGTGTACACATCAGCATTACCCATAAGGTGAGTTCAATCAGTGTAAATAATTATATATAGATATACACATTCATGTAAATAGTTATATATAGATATTTATATTAAACTCACCATGTCAATAATATTACTATATACACATAAAGTCATTCCCATTGTAAATCTAGTGTTAAGAACTCTACTGAGGTTTTATAAAATAATTTTTTGTGGAATCATTTAGAAAATCTTAATTTTCTACACAAGTTTCTAGGGAACCATAAGGAGTGGTAGAATGGAATTTGTATCTTAAGAAGTAGTAATCTGCCTACTGCAATCACTTCTGTGAAAGTCTTCTACTTTAACAATATTCTGAGATAATCAGTCACCTTGTTTTATCCCTTACTTATGGAGATGAAGTAATCCCATTCTTTATCTGCTATATCTACAGGCTAGCTCTAGAAACCAGACTGTTTTTCAGATTTACGTTGCATCCATATAACCATCTGCTTGCCACTACTCATGGACACCTTGTATACCACAAAAAGAAACACTCATCCTTAGTCATTACTCCCCTATATATTGTTAGAATATGCATTCTTTGAATCAGGGGATCTCTTTTTTTTATCATATCTATACAGTTTAGCACAGTTCCTGGTATATAAAAAGCACTTAATAAATGTTTTTACATTCATTCAGTCATGTATTAGTAGTAAAAGATTCTTCTTTCTTTCTGTTCCCTCCATGCACATAGACCTACAAAACCCATAAACAGCCCAGGAAAGCAAATCCTCTTTGGTTCATCACAAAATAACCTTCCCATTTGTCACAGATTGACCAGTTAAACATAATATTTCCTATGATATAGGCAGATTCTATCTTTTTTTTTTCCCAAATAGACTGGGGGTGTCAATGTTCTCAACTGATGGTATCTGTGGCCTCAGGCCTGATTTCTTTAGAGAATGGCAGCTGTAGTCAGGCTTCTCACGATCATTTGCTTGCCCAGAACTACTTGTTTATTTAATTTCAAATTTATACTCACACTGCTTTATACTTAGATTTCCATATGTTGTCCCGTTCTGTTGCTGAGTACAGTATGTTTAGTACAAGGTGTCATGTGTTTCTCTAATTTCCATATTTTTTCTTTTACTGTATTAGGATAGATATCTAGAATTCAGGACTTCATGTATTTAGAAATAAATGAATTCAGTCAGAGAGAATGAAAAACAACAGAAAAAATATACCTACATACAATATTTAACAAGCTAAATAAATGAAAAGTAGACATTTTCAAAAGGAAAATTCTCAAAATGTTAATGCTTTAATGAAAGGGACAGTGGTTATGATAGCAATTAGAAATCAGATAATCTTTCATTTCTACCAAGAAATACAGGGTAAATTTAACCTCTAACGAGAAGTTCAGTATAAACTACTTTTCTGATGCCTCTACAGAGGATAAGAATACTTCTCAGTTGCCGATCAATTTACAGTTTTTTATGGTATTTCAAAAAAGCTATATAATTTGTACCAAGCATTCTGTGTGGTAGCCTTAATTTATGTTGTGGTTAGGGGCAGCATTGTATTTTCTTTTTTAACTAGGTAAAATATATCTGTAGATGTAAAAGCTTCTAGCTATTTGTATATTCATTTGATTAGATAGATATTAAGCATTAATCATTATTACTTCATATAGCCTAACTGCTCCCCCAAAATATACCAGATGAACCTCTCAAATTTAACTCATGTTCCAAAAAGTGAGAAACATTGCATACCTGAAGAAGTTAAGGCTATGCAAAACAAAACAAAACACACAAACACAGATACACACACACACAAGATCAGATTGATCAGTTTTAATGTTGAAAGTTCTTCAACATAATATCCTTGGCATCTTTTTACATCCTATCTTCCTCCCCCTGAAAAAAGATAGCTCCTTGGGAACATTGGCATCTGACTCATAGCCTTTTCTAGAAAACTTCTTACTTGACTCTATCTTTACCAGAAATCTCTGTTTCAAATATTTTTACACATGTGTCTGAGTCCTTCAGCATTCAAGGGAAGGGCTGCTCAACTCCTTTTCTTAATTCTGTTTTTATCAAAACTCAGATACTTTTCTAGCTAAACACCAACCAACACACAAACAAATGGGTAGGAGGATTGTGCCAACCCTTCTCAGTGTAAATAAAGTTTATTTGACTATCGTCTTTCTGCCCCAATGTTTAGGATGTGCATTTGCTTGTGTGTATGGTTGTTATTTTTTTTAATATATTGAAACTCATGTATTATTTCACTACTTCCTAATAAAACCAATGTTAAGCGTGAGGAAAATAAATATGGAAGGGGAGGGGGGAAAGCACTTGTACAACTCCTACTGTATACCGGGCACTGTTCTAAATGCTTTTTAAAAATATTATCTTATTTGATCCTCACAACAACCTTGTTGACGGTAGGATAGATATCTAGAATTTTGTTAGGTGTCAAGGCAATAAGCAATAGGTAAATAACCACAAAAGCCAAAGTTATAGTAAAAAAAGGAAGTCTGTTTGGTGCAGGTAAACGAGTGTCTCTCAAATAAACTTATTTTCTTTTATAATATAAAATTTAAAAAAATTCATAAAATATTTCTTCATATAGCTTTTCATAAGAATACAAAATAATTTCCATGAAACAAAAGAGAAAGACTTACGATTTAAAACTGCTGCAACAATGTTGATTGAATTTCATTTTTAGTTTTTGTTAGAAGTTTGCATGTTATGTTTTCTACAGGATAAACATCTTAACCTTTTTGGAAAGTCTAGTTAGTTCACCTCACCTTTTCTTTGGGTCATAGCGTAATGGAAATGTGTGCTAGTACAGTGTTTTTGTGACTGATAGACTGGAGAAATTCCTCTTTTATGCCTCAGTAGTTTTTAATTTCACTATTTCAATTTCCCAAATTGTATTTAGTTTAGCAAGGCTTCGTATTGTTTACTGTTCCCCATGTCCTCTATTAGTTTTTCACTGTGGTTATGCGTGATTGTTTCCTCAGCACTCATTTGGCTGATTTCACCTTTGAAAAATGAATTCTGCTTGCTCCTAAGGATATCCTCAATTCAATTCAAGGAATATCTTTTTCTTTGTTTATCTCTTTTTGTGTGCAAAGCCTTAGAAGCTAGAGATTCAAAGACAAAAACTGTGCTATTAGTGTACTCAAGGAGACTACATTCGAGGAGGAAATTTGAAGGAAAGGAGACCACTAGCAATTAACAAAGGAAAAGACCAATGAATACTTCAAGGAGGAGATGAAGATGAACTAGGAACTTATTCAGAATATATGTATTGATTCTAAATTACTGAGATGAAGAAGAAGAGTATTTTAGGTGGGGAGAGCAGGATGAATTATTGCTAAAGAGATAAGATGTTGAAATTAAGGAATAGCTAGTAGTTCAGTCTGGCTGAAACATAGAATATATAAAGAAGAATAAAATGAAATCATTCTGGATGAGTAGTCTGTAGCCAGATTGTGGAGAGTCTTAAATGCCAAGCTAAAGAATTTGCATTTCACCCTAGAGACAATGAAGAAGTACTTGTGATCCCTAAGCAGGGGAAAAACAGAGTTAGAATTGGTTTTTTGTTAGTTTGTTTGTTTGTTTGAAGAAAACATTAGTAGTTATGTGGTAGATGAATGGGACAGAGGGGAGACTGAAAACAGGGAGGTGAACTGGAAGGCTATTACAATAAATTCCTGGAAAGAGTGATGAGGACTTAAATAAAACAAAGTGGCATGTGTATACAGAGAAGGAGATGGAGAGACATTATGGGATTTGAATCAACAAGACAGTAAATAATTTCATATGGTTGTCGGGTAAGGAAAGGAAAGAGTCAAAAATGACTCAAGATTGTGAATAATTATCTGTAGCATGATTTTCTCTTATATTATGTTCCCTTTTAGAGGCAATGCATCAGGGAAATAATAAATAATCAAAACCACTTAGCTACTAAAATTCTTAACCATTCATAGACATTATATATATCATCTTATAATCAGTTTGCATATTTACCTATATATTCAGTTAAACATAGATACTAATGTATGTAACATTCATATGTACAATTTGCTTAAATATGTATTTCTAGTGCTGTCCAAGGCACAAGGAGTAATTCCAAGAGGGTGATTAGAATGCATTCTTTGGAACTCACAATGTAGAAGCCACTTGATTTCATTGTTTCTATGTCCATCATGGAATAACTGCATTAGTTAAAAACACAAGCACACAAACTGACTTTATTTTTCTCCTTTTACCTTTTATGCCTCCTTTACCCCATTACACATAGGAACAGAAACTAAATAGGGACAGAGTAAGAGGTAGAAATAGCAATTATTTTTATTTTATTTATTTTTGGGGCAAATAAAGTGAAGAGAACAGTTAGGGATAGGTCAGCAGTTGTTAATTTTCAGTTATTTTAGTCATTACTGACTATTTGTGTGCCTATTTGGGGCTTTATTGGGAAAGATACTGGAATGGTTTGTCATTTCCTTCACCAGCTCATTTTACTGAACTGAGTAACTGAGGCAAATAGGGTTAAGTGATTTGTCCAGGGTCACAAAACTAGTAAGTGTCTAAGGACAGATTTGGACTCTAGAAAATGAGTCTTCTTGACTTCAGGCCCTGCATTCTATCCACTGTACCTCCTAACTGTTCACAGCAGCAGTAGAAAGGAAGAAATGGATCTGCACTATGAACAGGAGTTGGACAGCTTCAGCGATAGACTGATGTCCTTAGAAAGAAAATATCTCGAGTTCCAGACCTTCTGAGGACAAATATCTACTTATAGAAACATCTTTATTCAAAGGGAGTGAGCACCCTAAAGAGACCCTGAGAACTCCAGTAACAGTGGCCAGATTTCTTAGTTGCTGATTCCGAGTACTGTGCTCCTGGAAAACTGGACCAGGTGCTAAGGTAAGGGAATTGAGTGTAAAAGATACAATGCAATGCAATGCAATGCAATGCAATACAATACAATATACAATATGATGCAATATATAATAATACAATGATACATAATAATACAATGCAATACAAACCTTGCTTCATTAATAATGTTGCCCAAGGTGAGTCCTTTTTCTTTGTCCTGTTTATTCTGCAATGTCAACAGGACTAGACAATGATGTTCTGCCTAAACACAATTTAGCCTTGATATCCCAAAGTGAGCATTGCCAGGGTTAGGGTAGAGGGGTTCTGAAGGATCTTATTCATCCAGTATCTTGCTGATATGTGTAGTAAGTACGGTACCTCCTGTGCATGGCATGTTTCATGGAGACTTAGACTGTGCATTGATAAGAAAAGGGAGGGGAGGACATTGTTTTTCATATTATATAACACAGATTTGAAACTAGGTCTGCAGAAAGTAAGCATATATATAGTTCCAGCCTGGCACAAAAAGAGCAGACAATTATGTAGCACTTTGAATTTTGCAAAGTATTTTATACACATTATCTCATGTTAGCCTTATATATACCATGTGAGATAGGTACTAAGGCATTATTATCTCTTTATTATGAATGTGGAAATTCAAGCTCAGAAAGATTCATTGATTTACCCTGAATCATGCATCTATTAAGCATCAGAAATAGGAACTGAAACTAGATATCTATTCCCAGGCCTAGTAGTCATGTACCAACACAATGCTGATAGCTAGCATATTTGTGAGTTGGCAGAGTATGTGATATTTTCCATCTGTACTTCTGAGAATGAATTGGAAATACTTTATTAGATAGGAAGGGAAGAATCTGACCAATTATTCTGAAGTGCAAATTATATTTATATATAACATTTTTTAAAGAGAATTGTTTTTTTCCTTGTTTCAAGTAATAGTAATATGTTTTATCAAAAGCCAACTGCATTTCAGCAGCTTAGAAGAGCTTAAAAAAGTTGAATTAGAAAAATAGGTCCTTTATATACTCATACTATTTCTATTACAAAACAATCATCTTAGAAAATTGAAACACTTCCCTGCTTGTCATATCTTCTTAAAAATTTTCTTAACAGAACACAATTAGTTTAAATATTTGACTGACTACAAACAGCTAAACTCTTCAGTAGTTTGAACTGAGGACAAATGTGATAAACAATTCAAGAAAAAATTACTAATCTTTAAAGAAAATAAAGAATTCTTAAAGCAACTTGTCCAGTTTATTGTATGTTGATCAGAAATCAATGCTCTAAAACAAGAAAACACTAATTTCATTATATTTTCTATGAGCCCATATAAAAAACATAATAATTTGCTCATTTCTCTTTTATTGTTGACATCTTATAAATTTTTTTCAGTTTTATTTATGTGATAATATTTTTATCCTCATGAACATCAAAAATCTTCATCCAAACAAAAATATACAAATGAAAACTGCCTGAATAGAGGCAGGCCCTGAGCAGTTGTGGATAAAACACAAAACAAAACAAAATTTAGGCACTTGCTTGTCTTTACTAACTACCTGGTCTATGATTTTAGGAAAGTCACATATTCTCCTTAAGCATCCTATTTTTCATCTGTAAAATAGAACTATGTATACCTATACCATCACTACCACACAATGATATAAAGGGGGAAAAACTATTACATAGTATCCAAAAATATGGGAAATTACCCTCAGCCCCATCATCATAACCAACAATTACTGTCATTACTAATGAAAGTAGTCTCTCAAGTGGCTAGGTTATAAGATAAATTTCTCATTGTTTGAAGACAACATTTAATATTGCTATTTCTCTATACCTGAAGCCTTAATTTCTGTCCTTGGATCATTTAAATGAAGTTGACCTTTTGACTTCCAAGCCCTGAACCTGGATTCATAAAAATGAACTACACAAGGACAGCAGGCAAAGACATGGTTGCAGCATGGTTCATGTAAGGAAAACTCAAGGATGATAGTTGAATACTAACTCAATATTTGTCAGCAGTGTGATGTCTCAAAAAGCTAACTTTGTCTTAGACTTTCTTTGTAGAAACATTGTCTAGAATAAGGAACAAGTTCCAACAATGTGAACATTTTTACTACAGAGATCATCAAATGCTACAAAATAGGTGATTTATTGTTTTGTTGATTGCCTAGACTAATGTAATGATGGAGATAATGTTAATTATGTAGAGCAAACAAAAGTGTGTCATGTATACAACCTCTCCTCCCTCCAGGGAGCTGTTAAACATGTATTAGTATACTACTGTTATAATACTGTGATGCCATGCACTGGTCAATCTGCAGTAATTTGTCCACTTTTGAGGGACACATCTCACAAGGTGAATTCACATTCTACAGTGTATGTAGGTAAGGGTGATCAAGGTGATAAGATTCACTTAGATTCCATATAAGCAGTGAAAGGAGTGAGCCTGAAGAGAATACAGAAATAATGTGATATCAGTCTTTTAATATTTGGTATATTTTCTTATGGAAGAGGAATTAGATTTATTCTGATTTGCCTTGGAAAGCCAAACCAAAATCAAGGGATAGAAATTACAAGGCAGTCAGATTTGGGGTCAGTATTGAGAAATAATTACAAACAAGTAGACCTATCCAAAAATGGAATAAATTGCTTTGGAGACTAGAAAGTTTTCTGTCACTGGAGAAATTCAACCAAAGGCTATGTGGAAATTTGTTGGGTGAATGAAGAACAGATTCATGCTTTGGTTATGGGTTGATCCCTTCAGGTCCCTTTACTAGCTGTAAAGGCAGCTTTGTCTATGATTCTATAAATACAATTCCCCCATAAAGTTATCTTTGATTTTCTCAGTCTGAAAAGAAATATTAGTCTTTTCAGATCTCTCCTAGACCTTTGCCATTAATTTTCCTTTAGTTATTTTTGTATTAAATCATTTGTGTAAATTTCTTCTCCCCTTCTCTATTTCATTGTAATTTATTTGAAAGCAGGGTTTATACCTTATGTATCTCTGTCCTATAAAGCACCTAGCATTATGACTTGGGCATGAAAAATCTTTTAAAAGTAGCTAACAAAAGGCACAGGCATAGAGCCTGAAATTCACTCTCTGCTTGGAATACTCAGCTCTCTTCTTCAATCAAGGTATCACTATTGATATTGCTAATGCTCATTGTCACTCCTTACCTCAGGAAGCTTCATGGACACTCCATACTCTTTAATTAAAAATGTAAATTCCTCTATTTGGAATTTAAAGACATACAATTTGACCCCAGTTTATCTTTGCAACATGATTACTTACCATGCCCCACTCTTCTCCTTTACATTCTCTATACTTCAACCAATTGCAGTACTTGCTGTTTCCTATTCCTACCCTGTGCCTTTACACAGGTTTATACTCCATTCATAGAATGCCCTCGCTCCCAGTAACTGCTTCTTTGAACTCCTTGCTCATTCAAGGCCCAGCAGAACTGCCTTCTTGTTCAAGAGGATTTTCCTCATTCTTCTACTTTTTTATGTCGCCCTGATTGTGTGTGTCTATATGTGTGTCTTCTATTTACTTAACTATTGTAAATATATTACATCTCCTCCCCCACTCCCCAGTAGAATTTAAGCTTTTTGAGGGCAAGGGTCATTTCGCTTTTACATCTTTAGTTTCAATACCAAATATCAGCTTACATATAGTGGGCACTTAATTAATGGTTGTTAATTGATTGTATCTGTAGACGTTAGTGCTCTCTCCCTCCTCAAATTACCAAGGATATACGTAAGTATTGCCATGGCTATTTTTCCTCAAGAGAATTTAACTCTATTAAGAAAATGGTTATTTGTTTTGTGCTTATATCCCTAGGACTTAGCAAAGTACTTCTTAACAGAAGGGTGTTTAATAAGTGGTTGTTGTAGAATTAGAATTCTTTCTATTAAATATTGACAAATAAATCAGAAACCATTTTATAAGTGCCTACTAGGTACTGGGAATCATGCTAGGTGAGAGGGATACAACATAAATACTAAATAGTCCCCTTCCAGGAGCTTGTGTATGTATGTGTATGTGTGTATATGTGCATATGTATAAATATATGTATGTACACTCACATACAAGCTCTTGGAAGGGGGCTATTTCATATATATGTATGTGTATATATACATATATAAATACATACATGTCAGTATATAAATTCAAATGCATATACACATATACAGATTATATATAGTTATACTTATATATCATTACATATTTATAAATGCAATATATACATAATTAACATAAGGTAATTTTCAATGAGCAGGCACTGATAAATGAATAAAGGTTTAATTTTGGAATTTGGGCTGAGCTTTGAAGGACACTAAGGATTTTGAGGTACAAAGGTGAGAAATTAAAGTATTTCAGGCAAGGAAGAAGGTCTGTGAGAAGGCAAAGAGACAACAAAAGGAATGGCAAGCAGGAGAAAGATCCAAGAGACTGCACTGATTGAATTGGAGAGCATGGAGGAGAGTAATGTACAATGAGAATGGAAAGGTGGGTTGGAGTTAGTTTATAAAAGACTTTCATTGTCAAATACAGAACTGTTTTAACTTGTCCTAGAGGTTATGGGGAGTCCTTGCTGTTTATTGAGCAGGGGAGTGGCATTGTTTTTACCATACTTTAGGGAAAAACAATTTGGGAGTTGTGTAGAGGATGGATTTGAGAGGGGAGAAATGAAGCAGTCTGACCATTTACAAGGCAATGATATAATCTAAATGAAAAGTGATTAGGATTTGAATTAAGTTTGTGGTACTGTAAATAGAATGATGAGGTTGGATGTGAGAAATGTCGTAGAAGTAAAATCTGTAAGATTTGTTCTGGTGAGAATGAATGAGCCAAAGATAACATTCAGGTTTCTAATCTGGGTGATTAGAAGAACCATGCTGACATGGCTAGAAATAAAGAACTTTGGAAGAGGGGTTGGGTTTTGCTACGAGTTCAATTTTTAGGCATGATAAGTTTGATATGGCAACATGACCTACAGTTTAAAATGTTCAACAAGAAATTGGTTATGTGGGACTAGAATTTAGTAGAGAGACTATCAGATAGCCAGTTCTGATTATGACATATATAAACAAGTTATCTGGGAAATATGTTGGAAAAAATGAACTTGAATATAGAGACAGGCATTGGTTTTGAACCTAGACATATTTTTTAAAAAAAGTTTTATTCATTTTGGAAGAGGTCAAATTGGAGTATATTCTACAGAACATGTTAATTTCTATAAAAAGTTATTAAAGTTCACTGAACCCAGGTAGACCTTGCCTTTTATGCATGCTTCCCTAGTGACTGTTAATGGGTCATATGTGAATGATGAATAAAGTGACAGACTGAAGATGAACATCCTTGACAGCTGCATAGGGCATTAAAGATAAGACAGGAAGTTAACCTCCTCTACTGACTCTTTGTATGTAATCTAAAAGCACAAAAAGCAGTGAAGACAGGGGCTATAATGCAGCCTCCTCTGGCAGAGTCACACTGAAGAACTCTGTATTCTATTTAAAATTAAAACATATTTTCTTTTTTTTATTTTAAACATTTCATATACTACCTGAGAATTTCAGTGTCTGAAGTACAATTCCCTGGAGGAGAAAAAAATTAAAATGGAGTAAGGAAAATGTTTTATAAAGACATTGGAACTGTTGAGATAGAAAATTAGCTATAGCTGGTTTATGGAATAAGAAGGGGAAAAGAAAGGGAAGTGGGCTGGCATTGAAGAAAAACTTTGCCTAATTCACATTTTTGCCTGGGGCCTGCCTTGAGGACAAGGGCTGTTCCATACAGTGCTGAGTTCATTTTCAGTGAAAATTGAAATGTGTAATTTAGACTGTGTCTACATGATTCCAACATAACTAGTTAAATAGTGCACAATTCAACTGCCCCCAAACCAGAAACTATTTCTTAAGTTTAATAAGATGCTAAGTAACTGGATTGTGGCTCTCTTATTTGTTTCCTTTGACCTCTACTGTGATAATGCAGATATGTCTTTCATTCAATATTATCTATTATAGTGGTAGTCAAATTCAGGAATACTGATAAGACAAAATGAAACGATTTGTGTGCTTTCTAATGAAAGATCCAAAATTTTAGTGAGTCATTTGACTGACCTCAAAAATTTCAAGTTTAAAGGTATAATAGTAATATGTTCTAATATTTTCACAGGCTAAGGAAATATAATAAAATGAGTTAGCACATTTATTACAGGGCATGCTACTGGAAATATGCTGTAATCCAAATCTAATTAATAAAGGCTTAGCTTAAATTACTAACCTAGCATCCAGCTCTCAACTTTCTTTTATAGAAATGAGCACAAGAAATATGTTTAACAAATCGTCTAAAAAACTGCATAAATGATAAACTTATACTTCATAATATGTCTGTAAAAGGCATAAATTGATTCAGCAGACCAGCTAAGTAACCAATGGCAAAAGATTTTCGAAATATATTCCATAGCATTGTAATCTACTTCACACATATTTTTCACTATCTAGCTTCTTTTTAGTCCCTGCTTTATTTTTTACTGCTACAAAGCAAAAGGTGAAGGAATGCTTTCACCAAGAGCAAGGAATTAAAAAATGACATTTGCACAGATTTTGACAGACAACTTTGCAAAAATTTCTAAAGAGGTATGAGGTGACTTGATGGCTTTAGAAATGATTGATATCAGGATATCATTTTTCTCATTAAAATGTTACTCTTGGGAAGTGAGGATATTATAAATATATTTTTTTCTTGAGTTGTTATTAGTCAGCTTTGTTACCTTGTGTTATTGACAGTATGCAAAATGTACCTGCCTTTTAACTGATGAATCAACTCAATAATTTTATGTTGGTCCATTTTATCCATAAACCATATTTTTGCTTCACTATGTCAAATGCTCTTGATAGCTTTGGTTTGAGATAAGGTAACAGAAGAGGAAATATTCTGTTATATACACAAGACCACAAAATAAAAACCAAATCCAGGAAATTTCCTTCTCTGTCAAACATGTTGCATTCTGCCTTATAATAGCGACTTGAAACCAGCCAAACATTCTGAATATAAATATCCAAACAAGTATTGTCCTTAAAAGATTTTTTTTTCTGAACATTTCAGAACTCTTGAAATAAAATTCAGACCCACGTTATTCAGAACACAGGAAAAACTAAGCCATCGGTATTATGCTGCTCCTAGAAGTCTGTCACTATGCTAGGCACTGGGGATACAAGTTTGAAGAATGATGCCATTTCAGTTCACAATGAGTTTACTCATAAGATGCTATTCTTTGGTTGTTTTTTCCTGACTCCCTTCTTTTGGTCTCCCTAGTTCCAGTGCTTCCTTTTGAAAAGCATCTCCTTAGCCTTCCCATGTCTTGCACATCCTTTCACTCACAGAAGATGTTTGATAAATGTTTGTTGAATTGGAAAAAGAAAGGTGATTGGTTCACTGTAGCCTGTCTTTCTTGGGATATATCTGAAGCTCTATTTTCAGGACCCAGAGCCTAGCACAGTGTTTGGCAAATAGTTGGTAATTTCATATGTACTTGTTGATTAAAAAGCAACTTTGGCTAGCTGGGTGACATTTACAGAAGGTTGGTCACGATGGTAAGAAAATGAGAAATGATGTCATGGAATACAGTTGACACTGTGTATGACAAATCACTTGAAAAAGACAAGAACAGGGGAGAGGATTCTGGGAAGATGACAGAGGAGGTCAGATTTTCCCCCACAAAAGAATTTTAAAAAGCACCTCAGGGAGAACAAAGTGTGGGTAGAGATAAATAAGAATAGGGGCACAACCTGGGTCTTCCTGGGACAATTTGAGAAGATCAGAAGGAAAATCCCAGGACAAGGTTTGGTCCTTGTGAAAAGTAAACTTCTCTAGGCTAGGTTCTGTTTTAACAACAAGCAGCAAACCTCTTAAATAACATGCAGCAAGTGATGGGGTTAGTGGGTTTGAGAAGCTACATTGGCCCCAGCTACAAGAACTTTTATCCCTGATGGTGAGGGGAATTGGGAGTTTGAACCTGGGAAGATTGAGGGAACCTCTGCTGATAAGGAATGCCAGAGCCAGTTGTGGGGCAAAGGGCAGCAGGGGTGAGAAGGAATCAGCACACACCCAGGGAGTACCAAAGCAGTGGAACAGAAAGCCCCTGATTGTGGATGCTTACAGGAGGTTGGAGGTTTGGTTGTGGTTCCAGGCTAGATGGGAGAACTGACTACCTGGGCAAGAAGCACCATTTCCCATACTCCAAGGGTAGAGGTGATTACAAATTATTATGCTATTACCACAAAAAAAAGTTCACAGGCAAAGAAGAAAAAATACAACCATAGAAAGCTATTATGGGAAGAGATGACCAAGGTTCATCTTCAGAGGAGGATATTGAAGTAAAGAAACCCCCCAAAGAGTAACTTCAAATGTCCACCTGCCCCAAAAGAATTCATAGAAGATCTTTAAAAAGATTTTTAAAATCCAATGACAGAGATAAAGGAAAAAAAATAAAAAGCAAACAAAAAACCTAAAAAATTAATACAAGAAAAAAATAATGGCATGAAAGGAAAGTCAGGCAGTTAGAAAAGGAGATCCAAAATGTTAAGGAAGAAAATGACACCTTAAAATTAAAATTGGGCAAAGTAAAGCCAATGAAATTATAAGAGATCAATAAATAATTAACCAAAAATGAATAATGAAAAATAGAAGGGAAAGTGAAACATCTTATGAGAAAAACAATAGATTTAGAGAAACATCAAGAAGAGAAAATATAAAAATAATCGAACTAACTGAAAGTTGCGATCAATAGAAGAATATTGATACTATTATACAAGAAATAATTAAATTGTCCTGAAGCATTAGAACAAGGGGGAAAGTAGAAATAGAACAAAAAAAACTGTGATCACTCATAGGAAAACTCATAGGAATATCATAGTCAATTTCCAGAAACCCTTAGCTCAAGGATAAAATATTCAAAGCATCAAGATTAAAACAATTTTAATATGATGGTGGCACAATTAGAATTACACAAGACCTAGCAGCAGAAACTGCTAGTCAGCAGAAAAGACTGCAGGTTTTGGAGCAAAATAATTCACAGAGCAAATGAACTGGGGTTCCAGCTGAAAATATCATGCCCTGAAGGGTTAAGTATTATCCTGAATGAAAAAAAAAAAGGGCATCGGACAAACTCTTAGACTTTTAAGACTTTGTTTAAAAAATCCTGAACTTAATAGAAGATTTGAGATATAAGAACCAAGAGAAATATAAAGTACATACCAAAGACTGATTATAAGGGATTCCTAAGGACATACTGTTTACTTATTATATATGTAAAATGTATGGCTAACATTCTTATTAATAATTGCATAGTTCACAACAAAGATTGGGGTAAACCCGAGTATGGTATGAATTTAAAAAGTAAAATTATGTAGGAAAAGCTTTAAAAAGTAACTATTTTATACAAATGAGGTGCAAGAATCGATACGGAGGCATTGGAGGAGGAGGGCTGGTAGTTCTGGTAACCTGCTTTCATTAAGAATGTACTTAAGGGGGAACAATACATTTATATTTAGGAGAGTATAAAAGTCTTCTAAATTCAGAAGAAATAAAAAATTCAGAAGAAAGAAAAAAATAGGGAGGGCACAGGGAGGGGGGACAGGACAAGGCAACTATCTTTAGAGGGGAGGGTGACACAATAGGTAAAAGGGGGGTATAGAAGGGTGTTTAGATTTATGGGAATGGGAGGATAGGGGCAGGATCCTTGGAGGGGAGAATGGCATGTAATAGGAGGGCAAGCTAGTTGATAGAAGTCAAGTAGAGGACTCAGAATGGATGGGAAACAATAGGTATACAAAAACATAAAAAACAAAGATCAGGAGTAGAATATGTTTGGGAAAGTATATATCTCTATATTATGTACATATCTATAGCTATAGAGAAACATATGTGAACTTTATTGTTGTCTTTTGGAGGGGTAGGGAAAAGAAAAAAAAGAACAAAGTAAAAATGTGCACAGTAGAGCACAAAAGAACTTACAAGGAAGCAAAGAAAAGATTGACAATTCTCAGCACAACATGTATTATTTATCATACAGGCTTTCTTGAAATGAAAATTTATTGTTACATATTTTGAATCCTCTCTTATGTTCTGCTATTCACACAACGTGTTTTTTTTCTTTCTTTGTATTCAAGTTCCAATATCTAAGTTTATGATATGTTTTTGCTTTTTTTCTCTATTCTGTATTTGTATTATGGCCCTCGAGTCTAAAATTAAATTTAAAATAATAAATGGGGGGTATGTGGCACACATATATCTTAAAATATTTGAAGGTGTTTGATTTTTTTTAGTTGTGTCCAGCTCTTTATGACCCTTTTCCAAGTTTTCTTGGTAGAGATATTGGAGTGGTTTCATTTCCTTCTCCTGATCATTTTATAGATAAGGAAACTAGTGCAAACAGGGTTAAGTGACTTAGCTAGGGTCACATAACTCATAAGTATCTGAGGCCAGCTTTGAACTCCTGAAAATTAATCTTCTTTCCTTCAGGCTTGGCACTCTATCCACTGTGCCACCTACCTGCCCTACTTCTGGAAGGACTATACTTACTTTATGTGACTTCAAATAGTAATAATACAGACAGAAGGCAGAACTTAGAAGAGGCTGATTTTTTCAGTAGAAGGAAGAACTTGATGACAGACTATAAAAGCATTTATGTAGAGTCCGGCAGTCTCAGTTCAAATCTTGGTTCTGCTAATTATTACCTGTGTTTCTTTGTTAATTTCCTCTCTCTGGATCACAGGTCTTCAACTGTAAAATGAGAATTGGAATAGATGGCTTCTAACGTCCCTTCTAGTTCTAAACCTATAGATGACATGACTATGGCCCTATGGAGTAGAGTTCCATTCTATGAAATGCAATGCACTTCTGTGTAAATGTGGAACTGCCATCCTTCAAAGTGTCCAAACAGGTGTTTGGTTAATATTTTGGAGACATATTTTCCAAAAGATTCACCCTTTAATTAAGGTTTTGACTTCTAATGAGATTCCAGTTCTGTGATTCTGTCTTTTTTGTCTGTTTGCTTATCAAATTAGCTCAATGTCTGAGTTTTAAGGAACCAAATATATTATTAAAAGTATATTTTTTATTTTTTTCAATTATATTTTTGTAACAGGAATGGTTGATTTTATGGTATTTTCCCCACTTGCATTTTATCCCTCAAAATCTATCTTAATTGCTACATATAACTATCATAACTAACAGATTCTCTATGGTGATTTATTTTCCTTTCTTCATGTTCCATTTCCTAGGTCTGATGCGGAAGAAAAATAACTTAGAAAAGTTTCTTTAATGTAACAGTATTACAACTCTTTGACAGCTCCAATCATTTACCATGCAGAAAAAAAATTATACTCCACTACCAAAATAAGTAGAATGAAGCACAATATCTTCCATATCATTTAAATATTGGCTCAAAGGAAATGTCATTTTGTTGGAAAGGTTAGATGTTCATATCAAAAAGTACTTAGGATTAGCTGATAATTTTAAAATAAATATATTTGCATGTTTTTGTTATTATTATTATTATTATTTTGTCTTACTAAATTGACTCAGGGCCTTTGTCACCATTTGGCATCAGATTTCTTTCAGGGACTTTTACTTAAAATATATTTTAAAAAATATTATAATTTTACTGCTCAATGAACCTTACAATAACAACATTTTAGCATCTATCCACTATGGCAGATGGCAAACTAATGAGGCCTGCTGTAGCTGCATACTGATATCTTCCATACACAACACTTCTCTGATCCACAGGGAGGTCAAAGAGTAACTTTTATTTATCTCTTTTGTCTTATTTGATCCTTGAAAATCATAAGACAGATTATTAGAGAGGGTAGCTTTTTTACACCTTATAATTAGACATATTAATGTTCGTTTCTTGTGCTCAACCCTCATAACTGGGGGGAAAAAGGACACAGTTGGTGCCTGAGATTTGTCCTATTTAATTTTGCACTTTTTTTCTTTAACTACATATTCTTCCTTGTTGCTTTTCAGGGCTCCAGTTAACCATATAAACACATTACTTAGAATGTGTTTTCAGTGAAGTTGAGCACATATTTTTAGATTAAAATTTCTTAAATATAGTTAATTTAAATTAAAAAATAGAATCTGTGCTGAAAGATATGAGTGTCCCTAATCATTTTTAATACTAGGGCATGTTGCCACCTTTCAAATACTGGACATTCTACATTAACTCTAGCTGAAGTCTGTTCAAGTTATATCTTTAACACCAGGTAATATTTTATAAAGAAAAAAAAGAAACATGGCAAATCATTGATTTCTTAATAAACATTTTACCTTGATCATCTTATATACTTTCTCGAGATGTCCAAAGGGTAAATGTGAAACCAAGGTATTAGACAGTGAAATGGTAATGAACAGAAAGGAAATCAAGCTTGACTTTTTTTTTCCCTGCACATTGAACAAAAATTGGCTAAATAGAGATTGAATATTTAAATATTTATTCTTAAAATATATTTTTAAAGGCAAATAGAGCAAATAATGTAAAATTCTATTTTAATTTTAGCAAAAGTACCTTGCATTCAGGTCCAAATATACTCTGATCCTCAGTATTATGCTAACAATTTATCTTTATACTCCTACTTTTTAAGTCAAAAATTTCCCCCCTTTTAAAAAAGTCTGTACTTCAGGTTTTATTTACCATTCCTTCCCCAAAACACACATACACCCACACACATACACATACACACACAGAAAATAAGATTTATACCCAAAGCACAAAGCAGTGAAGTTATTTCCCCTTTATTTTGGGCCTACTAAGAAACCTATACTGTCCTCCCAAAGTAAGTGTAATCCTTCTACTGCAGGGCTCCTAAAAGGTTAATAATAGATCAAACAACCTTCCTGCAGGCGAACATATTTTCCAGGAATGAATACAGTCTTCCCAGTGTAGTAACTCCCTTCACAATGTACAATTCTTAATTGATTTGATTACCTTCCAAAAGGAGAAAAGGTCCCTAGGAAGTCCATCTTTCACCTGAACCTATTCAACACAACATCCATTGGACCAGGTCTTCTGTATTGAGACTTTGCCGATTCTGTGCTCTTGGTTTAGCTACATTAAAAAAAAAATCCACTGCAATTGCAGGAGGCTAAGATTGAGTAATATCACCTCATTTTTAGAAGGATTGTGACCAATTCAAGCATCTAGAGAAGGTAAAACAAGATAGTGAGAGGTCTGAATACACTGCTAAGATTAGTTGGAGGAAGTGGGGAATATTTACCCTAGAGAGGAGAAGACTTACGCGAGATGAAACTGTCTTATAGGATTTACAGGGAGATGAAAGACAGGGATCTTTGAAGAAGAATCTATTTATGTTGAACAAGAGGACTCATATTTGAAAACATCTTGCGACCTCTGTTTTAATTGGATCAGTGAATTTACCTCATTTCTTTTCTTAAGGGTTCTATGATAATCATATGCTGAATAACTGGTTAATAGCTGAGGTGCAATGCCCAGTTGCTGAACAGGTTCCTAGACAAAGTCCCACAGATACAGGAAAAGTCCCATTCATGTAAGTTTACTGAGACTCCTAACCATAGCCCAAGATGACCTGCTCTCCAAGAGGTTTTATTAGGTCTCCAATCATGCTGGCGTATGAGTGAGAATTTGCTTTGCTTAACTCTGAATGTTTGTTAAAAGGATTTTGTTTTTCTTTCTTTCCCCTCTCCCCTTGTAGTGGTAATGGGAATTTGAAGATCTTCACTGCCCCTTAATAAGCCTAAGTGAATTTGGGAACCTTTCCTGTTTTGAAAATAAACTCTGCCCCCTACTAGGATGAATGTAGTTACATGGAGCCTGTGGTGGAAGGAGTTGGCTGAAGGGTGGAGCAGAGCCCACCAGAAGAAGCTTACTTAGGGTATGCTTGAGATATATATATATATATATACATATATATATATATATATACATATATATATATATACACATATATATATACATATATATACCTCTCAGGTAAGGTTTTGCTTTGGGGCTCAGTTATAGGGAGAGTTGTGTGATTTGACCGGATGAGACTCTGGACAGCCCTTGAGCCCTGGGCTTTGAAAACCCAGATGTTGGTGTTTCTATCTCTGATAACTATGTAGGTATGTGATAGTCAGACAGCTAGAAGGTCGGTCTGTCTGTTTATTTGTGTTATTTCCTCTGTCTGTATTTTTTGTTTGTTTGTATTTTCTGAAGTTCGGGGTGCTGACATTTTCCCCTGAACGAGGTAAATGATATATGTTTGATTAAAGTAAGATTGTTAACCTTTTTTGAGTTGCTTTCCTTTAGAAAAGTGGATCAAAGAACCTGCACTACCAGCCGTCCTGGGTATACTAGGGTGCTTGCTGCTATACCCCTCCCACCCACGTTGGAGAGGGATAGGTGAGCAAGAGAGAAAATAAATACTTATTAACTGAAAAAACAAACAATCAAAAATCAAATCCAAAGTAACTGCATATGTTTGATTTGCAGAAAAAGGACATTTCAGCAGTACATGATAGCTGTCTTCAAATATTTTAAGGGATCTCAAAGGGTAGTGGAATTAGAATTGAATTTCCTGTCTCCTGAGGATAGAACCAGGAGCAGTGAACTAAAGTTTTAGAAAGGCTGTTTTAGGCTTGGTGTAATGAAAAATTCCAAATATTTTTATGTATCCAAAATTGAAATTTAATGTCCCTAGGATGCAACCTAAGGTGTGTGTGTGTGTGTGTGTGTGCATGCATGCATGCATGCGTGTGTGTGTGTGTGTGTGTGTGTTCTGAGGAAGAAATGGGAACTGGAAGGACAGTTTTATTCTTCATAGAAATAAGTTCAATAGAGGAATGTGTCTTTATGCAGAGAGATAATGCAATTAGATATATGGACCATATCAGAACCCATTCATGCCTATTCACATCACATCACACTTTATTCCATCCAAACAAACAAAAAACTGAAAAGGCTTCCTCTATTTACTGGCTCCTCTTATTTAGTTCAGGATACAGCCCAACTTCTGTGGTGAGATGTTACTGCTGTAACCATGAAGTTATCTGGAAGGCAAGGAGGAATGTATGAGGTATGCTGGGTGGGAGTGAATTTTCCCAGTTTCATCTGTGCAGTAGCCTTAATGGGCCAAATGAATGTTTTCATCCTTCATTTTCAAAGATGTCATTTTCAATGACATCAGGAGGGTGACGTCTTGACTTGCTTTTGAATTGGATGTGAGTGAAGAAGGGCTGTGCAAAGCTATCAAGTCATCAGCCTTACCCTCTCCTCCTGAGTCATCTGAGTCCAGTGGCAAAGTACAAGTCAAGATGACTGGAGACAGCCCTGGATGGCAGTGGGAGACTGTCCTTTATAAGTTAAAGTCTTTTGTAGCTATCAAATTGTCTGAGACGACATCCATTCAGTGATTTAAGGCTAGGTTAAGAATTGAGGCAAAATATGATCTAGTTTGCCTGCTCAAACGAGTCAGTCTGCTTAATTGGCCTCTAGGTGCTTATTAGTTTGTGGGGCATGGATTGGGGGAGTATTGGCAAATAATGGCTAGATATTGTGGGAGGCAATTATTTTTTTAAGATCATGAAGTGACATCTTCCTGCAGTCTAGTTGGTTGATTACATGGCCCTTAGGACTGTGCTATAGCACCTAAAAGTAGCTAGGAAACCTGCTTTAGAAATTATTGATATGCATGTTTGGAAAGCACTAAAGATACTCAAGAAGGGGTGAGACAGGGGCAGCTAGGTGGAACAGTGAATAGAGCACTGGCCCTGGAGTCAGGAGGACCTGAGTTCAAATCTGACCTCAAACACTTGACACCTAACCTAGTGTCACCTTGGGTAAGTTTCTTAACCCCAATTACCTTGCCTTCCCCCCTCCAAAAGAAAAAGGAGTGAGACATAGACTTGTGTATTGGGAGCCAAATAAAAGAAAGGATGGAGTTGGGAAAGGACTTGGGAATAATGACCAGTTAAGAATGAATACAATAGTTCAGACAAAAGACAATAAGATTATAATGATTAAATGATATGATATTTATAAAGTGTTAATCATAATGTCATCTACTATGAGCTGCTTATTTTATGCTTGTTCCTTTCTCCCTTACTCCTAATGAAGAGAAGAGGATTTATGTAAGATATATTGTGGGTGTTAGTTATATAGGACTTTTTGAATCATTGTATATATTGAAAGAGGTGGATGGAAGAGTCAAAGATAACAAAGTCTAAATGGGAAGATAGTTGTTTTGTTAATAGAAATGTGTTTGTTAAAAGGAAGGGCAGATTTCAGTGAAACATTGATATGAGCTCAGGTTTGGACACATTGAATTTTAGGTGTTGGAGTAACATTCAAGTGAATATTTCTGTCTTTTTTTTTTTTTTGCTTTTTTGGAGTGGGGAGAGCAGGACAATTGGGGTTAAGTGACTTGCCCAAGGTCACACGGCTAGTAAGAGTTAAGTGTCTGAGGCCAGATTTGAACTCAGGTCCTCCCTACTCCAGGGCTGGTGCTCTATTTGCTGTGTCACCTAGCCTCCCCACAAGTGAATATTTCTAACAAGCAATTATGAAATGTAGGAGGGAACGAACTAATGCAGGATACTGAGAATTTAGGAGGATAAAGACTGAATATTGTCAAGGTGTACAGGGGTAAAAAAATCTATCAAGGGTAAGATGATACTAACAGTGACTTCAAAATCTGAAGAGAAATGAAGGAAGATGAGGAGTGGGTTTTATAATTTAAAGTCTTTGGTGATCAAAGTGAGCAACAGTATATGTGCTTAGAGGGTAAGCTTAAAACAGAGTAGCTCATGTAAATCAATCACATCTGAACTTCACCACATGCTGGTTGGTACTTTTTAGTCTTTTGAAGTGAATTGATTTTTATCCAAGACTTATAACCTATCTAGTGCTTGCTGTGTTAGACAAAAGTTGTCATTAACTACTTAATCTCAAATGACATGAAAAGGAACTTTTATTTTTGGATTGTTCAACAGTAGCAATAAAATTAATTTCAACTTTACAACTTGAATTTATTTTTCAAGTGAGATATTTTCCCATAAGACCTCAATGGGTTTATCATATAGGATTGCTCAAAATTTACAATTATTTAAATATATTAAATATATAAAGCTAAGCATCATGGAAAAGATAACATAGTACTAGTGATAAGATAACTGCTAATATTATACTGCTTCATTATGAATATGAATAAAATACACAAGTAGTCATCTATTCTTTAAAGTTATTATTACTCAAATTAATAAATACTAAAGATGCTGGATATGATCCACATTTACCACAATGTGAACAAATTGCCTAGTTTTCTTGTTGCTTATTTATTCCCAGCTCTCTTAACCTATTCCAATTTATTATTATTCCCATTCTCAGTGATTATGCACTGCAAAAACAATTGTAGTGGGGAAAATGAATTACCCGTCTGTACTGATAAATTGGTATACTTCTATTGAAGCTGGACAGGTGCCCTGGTCCCTTCCAGTGGGTTGGAGCCATTTCTAAAGGAAATGCCACAAAAAAGGGGCTTATGGTTGATTATTCTACACATCCTACAAATTGAGGGCTGTGTCAAAGTCAATTGGTGGCTGAGCAGGAAGAGATAATTCAGTGGACTTTAAGTAGAGGAACATCTTCTACACTTAATCTCTTCTTCCTCTTTTCTGAATGTGTCAGTTTGCACTCTGACAAATTTTCTTTGAACTTCTCAAAGTAGAAAGGGAGGCAGTTTCTTTTTCCCTTTTACCAAGACAGCAATGACAACAGGCCACACAAAGGAAAAAGTATATGTATTGGCTTAGATAAGTAGGAAGCTATCCCTCAAGTGATCACTTATATCTTCTAATGTGTGTTTATTTCCCTGAGCACAGATGATGAAAGAGCAGTTCAGAAATGAATGTTTCTAAACTTGTTGGCATCCTCATAAGTTCAAGAAGTCAAGAACTCCTGGGCCTAGTTGCTGGTAGCCCAGTAGAAAGTGAATCCTGCCGCTAAATGGTCCTTTGAGGACATGACCACTAACTAGATATTGACTGATTTGTCGGGTTGCTAGAAATGATGGACCTAAAGTGAGTTGTTTAGACAATACAGAGCCAAATTGGAAGTGATTTGCCTATTGAGAAGTCCTACGTTTCACATTTTAATGTTTTGAATATCAGCCTCCCAGGAAGAAAATAGGTGATGGGCTACTTTCTCCTATTTTTTGTTGTCGTGCACTTATGAGTTATTTGTGTTTTATTAAATTTGTGTGGTGGATAAAATAAATATTAGTCATGTACCTGATTTTCTTCATGTGCTGAATAACTTTGCAGTAGACCTTCTCACTTCCTTTTTTTGGGGGGGAAACTAAGCAAACTTAAATGTTGTTTAATTATGCGCAGGGTCTTTTCAGGAGTAGGAATGTAATTGGCCAGAGAGTATGAGAATATCTTTACTATCCTTGTTCAGAAGTCAGGTTTTCATAGGACTGGCCTCAGCCTTCTGAAGCACAGAGGTAAGGCCCACTATTAGGAGAGGAAAAACTTGCCTCCTGGTAAACTATGTCTATTACACAATAGTATCAATACAGATAAACTGATTCTTCAGAATATGAGAAATGGAAGAGAACTAAACTTCAACTCCTTTTCCTCTTCTTCCTCTACTACCAACACCATCACCCACCACCACCACCACCACAACATAAGATGGACAGAAATGCGGAGACTAGAAAGTGAAATATATCTCCTTCCACTCAAAAGACACACCAGTAACTAGTCTGGTCAAATATTGTGTTCATTGTCAGATGAGGTCACAAAATTAAATGTTTTCCTTTCTTATAAGGAAAAGTTTTATTTCAGAAAAGGCCAGGGATGTTTTCAAAAATAACCACAACATAAAATTTAAAGGGATCAATAAAATACCATAGAACTGTATCAACAATAAGATATACTTGAATGATCATAATAGTCGAATAGCAGGTTTTAATCAAACATCAGATCAGTGCTCACTAAAAGTAGAAATGGAAATGTAACATTTAGAATAAGTTTATAACATTTTTTATAAACACAAAACTTAAACAGAATCAAGCAAAAAAACAAATTTTTGCCTTGGTTTGAGGAGCTAAATTAACTATGGAAACAAAGGATAAAGAAGTAAAGCAGATGTCATTGGATTTCTCATGGAATTAGGCATTAATCACATTCTGGAAATAAAGAGGAGGCATTTCATAATAGTAAAGGACTGGAAATTCAATGATATGGGTTTAGCACTGATAGGATAACTTTAGTATTTTAGTTATTTCATGGAAATTCTCATCCTAACACTGTATCTAACTGCCTCTTGTGGATGTTTCTGTTTTTGGTGTATCTAATTTTGTTTGTGCTTGGCTTTAAAATAATCTATTTGCTTCGTGATGTTTATTGAAATTTTCAGGTTAAATTCAGCAACTACATATTATAATGAAAAGAGAACAAATCGTCATGGGGCCTTGGTCTTCCATTAACCAGGTGCATGAACTTATGCAACTTTTAAACCTTTCTGAGTTTCTCATCCTATAAAACAAGAGGGTGGGACATTTTGTAGAGTTCAACTTCTATGACCTGATCATTTTCAAATACTAATAAGCTATGGTTTCTGCTAGAAGTAACAAGATAGATAAAGTACTGGGCCTGGAATTAGGAAGACCCGAGTTCAAATGTGACATCAGAGACTAACTAGGTCTATCATCCTGGAAAGAAAAGTCATTTAATTTCTGTCTGTTTCTACTTCCTCAGTTGTAAAACATGGATAATAATCACATTTAACTCTCGGGCTTGTTATAAGGATCAAATGGGATCTCATTTGTAAAGTGCTTAATACAGAGCCTGACACATAGTAAGTGCTTAAAATGTATGTTTCCTCCCTTCCTCCCTAGAACCACTTCTCTGATGTCTCATAGTACATGAGTACTCATGAGTACTATAAAACTCTATGAGAAGAATATAGACTCTGACCCCTCCTGATAAGCAAAAAAGGTTATGTGTATAAAGTATGAAATTATATTTCTGTTGTCCAGGGACCAACCTAGAGAATTCTGAATGGCAAATGAATTCCAAATCAGTATTGGAATAACAGATTTTTTTTCACACCAAAGTAACTTGCAAGCTACCCCAGACAAGCAGCAGAGGAGTTAACGTGTCTGTTGATGGAGAGTTGTTCTACACAGACAAAATCATAAATCCTTGAAATGTTGAAACCTGTTCCATCACATGCATTCTGGAGACAAGACTCAGCATCATCATTGACTGTGAACATTCTCAAGGCAGAACACAGATTTAGATCTAACCTGTTTACTTCTCTAAGTCACCTTGTCACAGTACACATTGCAAGAGAAGCATTTGCTTGTCTCTGCCACATACTGTGGTCAAAGAGGGTAATGTCCTTATTTATGGATTTGGTAGACATACCCTACATGATGGGATTTGAAGAAAGTAGGAAAGAGAACTCTCTACTCCAAATATCATTCCCAATAGCCTTTCACTGACGTCTGAAATTCCCCATATGAGTCACAACATTGTTTAGTTCAGACACTGTAGTGCATTCCCATTTAGTTATTTTAAACAAAAAAAAAAATTTACTCATCTTTATAAATAGTTCATAGGGGAAAGAAGTCAATATTTCCTTTCCCACTATCATGGAACCTATATGTTAATATAGAGTAACAATAGCTGTATCACTAATTAACTAGCATCTAAGTAGGAATCTCTCTTCTTATGAAGTAATCAGAGCATAGTTTAAATTGCTAGCAGCATACTTTGCACATAGTAGTTACTCAATAAACATTTATTGGACAAATACAGCTACTGAGTTTTCAAACACTTACAAGGTAGAAATGGGAGCGATTTATTTCATTCAAGTTTTTGGAATCCTTCTTCCTGTGGTCAGCATGAAAGCACAGACCTCCAGGAAAATGAATGAGCTAGTATATATTTAAGGAATAGGCTCCTTCCTGCTAATCTTGATTGCTCTGTATTTCCATGTTTACGTAGTATGTTATTTAGGGGATTTTTAATATATCTACTCAAGACGAGAGGCTTTTATGAATATCATTAAATACACAGTAATCTATTCATTATCTTAATTATTTGCCATGGAATGCAAATTATAGTCAGAAGCTGCTCAATCAATGTATTTTTGGAAAAGTCATGCTGGGAATCAACATTAAACAAGTATTTGCTTTCAATTAGGAATGTGTGACTTTCTTCAGCCTATCATTTGAAAATATAATTTGTACACTAATTGTAAATCGCAAAGTCATCTTGTCGTTAGACTGCTTGGTGGCCTTTTATTTATTTTTTTTTATTTTAATTTGCCATTTCATCTCTAGATGGTGCTCTAAGTACCTGTATTGAAGCCAGCATTCTTAGCAGTCTCAATACACATCCAGAGAATGAACAGCATGGAAAAAAAATGCGTGAGATTCAAGAAAATGATAATAGAAGAAAAAATCTCAGTCCTTTTTGCTTTAAATCATATGTTGTCAGGTGATTATATCCAAGAAAATTTTTGAGTGCTCTCTTTATTAGGAATTAGAAATAACCAATACAGAAAAGTGACCTAAACCTGGCTAGAAATTTCAGAGATGATATTCTAAACATCAACTATTTCTAAATTTCATTTGCATTTTTATTTAGTTCTGCTCACAGAATGAAGTCATAGTCTAAAAAAGAAACTTTTTGGTTACTCATATTAACAGGAAAAAAATGAAAATAAATCTGAACCCAAAAGTAGATCAGGCATGTCTATGTGTAGTAAATAGATGGACAGAGGCATCAGTGATCAATGTCATTTGTCTAAATGAGCACTATGAATTTCTACATAAGTGATTCCATTGTATTAATTGTAATGATGGCCAAAATGAATATATTAGCTTGGTTGTATGCTGGTTAACATACACTATGTATGGCTGCATTACTTCCTTTCAGCTCACTGATCTACTTTTGGTAATTAAATTACTGCCTCAGTAACTTATGAAACCTTTCAAAGCAGAATCAGATTAATAGACAATGTCTTTACAACTCTGAAATAATCTTAAAAAAAAGTAAAAGACTTAATCATATTGATTATTTGACCAGATAGTCATGGAACTCTGACAAGATAGAATTCAGCATGCTGCTTTTTTTTTTAAACCTAATTTGGTCAAATTAAAAACAGGCATAAACATAATCTAAACATAGTTGCCCAGATTGCCAATAAGTATAAGCTTATATTGTTTAGTCATTGACATAATCTTACTCCTCCTAAGGTAACAGGGAAGTCTCTTTAACATGCTTTTTATAAAAAAAAATAAAGATTTTCAACAAATCAACTTCACTTTTTTATCCTACATTCAAGTTTTCATGCATCGCTTTACAGTAGACAATATTGAAACGTAGGTAATTTTTCTTTAGCACCCATACATCTCTCTTTTTCAGTATCCTTGGCATCCTTTTATCTTCTCCACTACTTCATCTAAACACAGTCAGATATTCACTACCTTCATACTTCCCCTTGGCTGTTAAGGAGTCTCTTATTTTGTCCGCAATTTCATGATTTACCAGTGCTTACAAAGTGCATCAGAATGTATATCTTCGAGATCATTATGAGTCCCTCCATTACTCTCCCTATATTATATGCTAATGGGTCACTAAAGTAAATACATCTTTGCTAATGTCTGTTTCCTGGGTTTCATCCTTTAATGGAGCTTGAGAGTTATAACGCTCGTATAGGAAGTATTGGAACCATAATAAATCATTTTGCTGTCTAGGACCAATAAAATGGGAGAGGAGGGGTTCAGGTAGAAGTGAAATAATATAGCTAATCAGGAACTTGAGGATGAGTTATCAAAGATCATACAGTAAATTAGTGACAGAAGTAGAAATATAATACAGGTCTTCTGACTATCAATTCAGTGATTTGTCCTTGTCACCAGAACTGTTAAATATGTGACTCACAACACTTTCAGGCATGACCCAAATCAGATAAAAATGTAATTTCCATCTGATTTTAATGTAATTGATCACATCAACAAAGAATAAACATATGAGCATATGTGGTTTTTTTGTAATTCAATATGACTCCTATAGGAATCCTTACATACATTTTAGTGTCCCATTTTTATTTGAGTGTGACACTACTGCATTACACCATTCTGCTTCCCCAGAGAACAGTATAAAGAGTAGATCTAAACAAGTAGCTTTGTTGTCACTAGCAAGAACTCTTAAATTGGAGAGAGGGATGATGATCTTCCCATCAATCTTTGAATTCTATCACATTGGTGATCACTACCTTTCTTGAGAATAAGACCACTCCTAACAGTAGCTCAGGATAAGCCAATTAATTATGGAATGTGGAGGAGGATGGGTCTTGGAGAAATTCCAGAAAGGTATGACCCAGCAGGTGAGAAAATGATTTCTTTCTTTCTCATTTTAACTCATTTTTCTTGCTAACCATAATTAGTTACTGGGTCTTCTGTATAGAAAATCAACCTTGGAGTCAGGAAGATCAGTTTAAGTATTATAAATCATATATGTCATCTCTGTGGCCCTGAGCAAGTTATTTAGACTCTTCCTAATCCTCTAAACAATTCTAAAATTAGAAATTGTGGTCCAGGCTCCAATCTGTATTAATTGAAAAAGTTTTTTAATCAGGAATTCCTTGCACAAATGACAACACAGGACCATTAAATCATCATTATCATTAACAGCAACAGTAACCGCAACAATATAAAAAATTACAATTAAAACAATACAACTACAACCCTCCAGTTGGGTACTAACCTAATTTTTTGTTTTGTTTTGTTTGCTTTGGTTTTATTGTTCTTATTTTTGTGTTTTTTTTCTTATGGAAGAAGCATGGGTAATGGCAATATCAACTAAATTTTGTGCCCTGGGGAACAGTTTTGCTCACTGTAACTTAGTTGTGGTTAGGAAAAAAGGAATAGAATCTAATGTTCTTCAGGGTAACATACCTGCCCCGTCCCTTTGGATCTTTTCCCAGGTCTGCAGTTGCTTTTACTCCAAGTTTTACATAATGAAACATAGGAAAGCAAGCACCCTCAAGGAAAAAAAAATCTTTTGGAGGCACAAACAAAAACTCTGCCAAGGGTCAGCCTAAACACATATGTATACACAATCATTCAATTAATCAACAAAACCAGCCAGCATTTTTAAAGCACTTATGTGCCAAGCATGAATGTGCCAAGCACTATGTCGAATGCTAAGGTTGCAAAGGTAATAATAAAACAGTCCTTGCCACCAAGAAGCTGATATTTAATTGCAAGAAATAACAGGTATACATATCCAAGGTAGGTGGAAATGGTTATGTAACAAAGATTGAACATACCTGCCTATGAGAGAATTTGCTCCCAACATAAATACCTGTATTTCCTTCTTAAAAATCTTTTTGATGAATGTGGCAACAGAGTTAATATTGTAGAAATACTAAATTCCTCCAAGGCTTAAGTAGAAACTTCAGCTTTTCTGATTTTGCAAAGGGCTCTATTTTGTGTTTGGCTCCATCAGCTGCAGAGGTAATCATAGCCTTGACCAAATCATTTAAATTGTTTATTAGCCCAGTGAGCATCCCCTGGCAGGAAATCCCTGATTTCTGACAATAAGTAAGCTAATATGCTATTGCTTATATAGAAATGGAAATTCAGGCACTGAGACAAAGGTGGTTGAGATATTTGTATGAGGAGGGCCATTAAAAATATTTCAAGATACCGCAAACACACATTCACTGCCCGCTGGTGAGAATAGCTCTGCCCCTCAAGCTCATAGCCTTGTCATTGCAAGGTTTGACTCTCTACTTGTTGATCCTGTCTTTCATTCTCCCTTTGTTTTCTTTTAATGCCACTGCTCCTACTTGCCCTTTCTTTTATTACTTCCCACCTTAATGAATATAAAATAGGAGGCAGTCGCTTAAAATAGAAAGAAAGGGGAAGAGACACTGGAAAAAAAATTCTGTTTTCATCTTCTTACTTCAATAAAAAAGGACAACTCTAGTGCCCCATTTCTCTTTCTCTCTGGCCCTCTCCGTGTGATATTAATTTAGTAATGGTTACTAATAAGAAAACTAATCTCTACTAATGTGTATGTGTGACAAGTCTATATTTTCCCTGACTGTCTTCTAATTGGAAACACAGGTGGCTCCTTCATTTCATATATTCATGTCTTTAAAACACTATGGAGCATTCAACCAATTACTTGGATTATTCAGACAGTAAATTTACTTTTGCCTCAAATTCTCTACTTTACTTAGGTCTAGAAATTAGTCCTTAAGCATTTATGCATGTTGGATAAGTATTTTTATATTGAAAACATAAACATTATACCTAAGTGGTAAACTCCATGAAGGTAGGATCTAAGGATCTGTGACATGTCTAAGCTTGGTATTTCACCCAGCACTCTCTACAAGGCATTAAGAATAACTCACATTTCTAAAGCACATTAGAGTTCACAAATTTTCTTTATAACAATCTTATAACATATGTAGTATAAGTATTCTTCTGGTATTACATATGGGGAAGTGAGTACACAGGTGTAATGGTAGTCTGACGGTTACATGACCAGTAAAGGCTAAACCTGGGAACTAAACCCAATTATTTCAAATCTGTATCCTCTCTAATTCCAACTCTACCATACTGTCCTAAAATGTTTGTTGAATTCAATTCAGGTGAGGAGAAAAGGGCAAAGAGGATATCAACATTTTCATTAACTTAGTTATAAAATCAAATCCAATATTTAGTAAAGCTAATAAAATAAAGTATGATTGCAATTATGATTCATGTTTCTTCAGAAAGCAAACAGCTGAACTTTTTCCTATAGCATTTGAAATTAAAATCTTGTTATTAAAGATATAGGGCATATATTCTGCTATATTTGGGGAGATTTGAAATCAAGAAAAAATGAACTTTCCTATTGTAACAAAATTAAGTCACATGCATGTATATACATATACATATATATATATACACACACACCCCCATATATACACACATATACAAATATGTTATATTGACACAAGCATTTATGGATAACATAAATAATAAGACCATGAAACATTTCTTCTAGTCATTTCCTCTGGCTAAGTGGCCCAACCAGGTTGCTGTATAATCTGATCTATTTTAAAGTGATTGGATATTAACATGGTCAAAAATACAAAATAACCACAAACCAGTTTGGTGACTGAGTATACAGACTTTAGTAAGGTACATATGATTTGGTGATAGGGAGAAATTCAGTATCTTGTTGATAAGTTTTCTATTAATCACGGCACCTTGTAAAAGATGATATTCTTTAAATTGCCTAGGCAAGTGTTATTATTATGTTCAAGTTTTTAGTGAGCATACCACAGAGACTATATGATTTTTCTTTGCCTATAAGCTTTTATTATATTTAGTAAAATGAATCATCCCAGTATTTGCTTCTTTAGGCATTTTCTATCCTTCTTGGAAACTCTTCTTCAGTTCTTAGAAAAAATGTATTGTACAAAAGTCCTTGAAAATGATTGTGTGAATATGGTTATCCTTGCAGTATTTTACTATTATTACTAGAAACTATGTCAAAGTATTTTGGTAAATACTCTATGAAAAACTCTAAAGGCACTGGCTATAGAACAGATTTTGCTGGCAAAATTATCTTAAAATAATCTCATCTACAATGGACAATAAAACCATTTTCAAAATCATTTGATTTTCCTAAAACTACACTGGAATTTGGAAGAAGGAGAGAGAGAAGGGGGAAAGGGAAGGGAATGGAAAGGAAGGGAAAAAAAGGGGGGAGGAGAAGAGAAAAGAAAGGGAGAGAGAAGGAAGGGGGGAGGAGAGGAGAGAAGAAAGGGTGGGAGAGGAGAAGAAAGAGGGTGAGGGAAAGATGGAGTATAGTAGAGCAGAAAAAAGATATGATAGGGTATCACTAGAACTGTGCTCTTAGTTTGGTAGTGTGATGACAAATGTCTAGCAACTATGTCTCTTAGGGGAAAAAATTAAGCAGTTCACCCTTTTAAATTAAATCTTCGTTCTTAATGTCTCCTCCATGCCATTCTTAAGCCTAGAAAATCAACTAAACAATATTAATTAATTAATTAATTAATCTCCGTTTGGTAGCATTTGCAAATTTCCAAGGTGCAAATGTTGATACTGAAAATGAAATAATCAACTCTTAAAAGCTGATTTGAGCTAGGTTCAGCACATCCCTGAATGAGGTACTGTCTCTCTATGACTTTATGCAAACTTAGCCTTTCTCATGTCCAGCATCCTTCTTTTCCAAATAGTTCAATTACATTAGCCATCTACTATACAGGGTAACTTTGAAAACCTATTAAAATGAGGAAAGTGACAGTATTTTTAAAAGTGTAAAGCATTCTATAAATATCTGTTGTACATCTCACACTCACTATTCAAACCCATCTGTAATTTCATCATTATGTATAATTCCTTCAGTGATGCAGATTACAATCCATGAATGTCTGCCTGTCCTATGTAACTTTTTTTTCATGTCTTCCAAAGAGAGAATTCATACCCTTTCTCACTATCTCTTTCAACTCCCCCCACCGTCAACCCTAAGGAGCACTGAGGAAAATCATGGAAAGCTTAGGTGTGGCTCATGTCTAGGGTATGCTTACCAGGGATCAAAAGGGTAATAAATGTACAACATCAATGAGGTAGAGATCACATATTTATTTCCTTCACTACAAAAAACAAACAAAATAATGTTTAGAAAACAAAAAAAAGAAAGAACAGTACACATTGTCAAATTCTTAAAAAATGATGCAGTAATCTTTTAAATGTTATTGTCCTCTCCTGGAAGGTGATACATAAAACAAACAAAAAACAAAATAGTAGGAGTGCTGAGAAGGCGTTTTAATTTTACCTTCTTTTTATTCTTTAGGAATAATTTTTCAGGTCCATTTTTTCTGGCATTACCAAGTCAAGGTTTAGGTTCATGTGTTTTGGGTGATCTTTTCTTAATATAAAGAATTATATTACCTATAGCGACCAACACTTTGAACAGAGAATCTAGTACTGACAGAAGTGTACAAGAGCTCCCAGCATTCTGAGGCAACCATTCTGGGAAAGCCCATCTCACATGATCATTGATCTATGCCTAGGGAAATACATTGCTTATTATGGGAAGTCTTTAAATTGGACTGAATGTTGAATATGAGACCCTACTCTACCAGCAGGGATAGAACATCAGATAGTTGATGCTTTCTTCTCTTGCTGCCTCTTGCCCTACATGTATCTACTATCCATGATTGCTACTTGCCCTTGGATCTTCACCCTGAGGAACAATTGTCCTACTTAGTTTTCACTGGATCTGTGACTCAACTATGCAGTTTGAGTGACAGAGGTGCCAGTTTGGACTTATGCCTCCTGTTAGACCTTTTTGTGGTTTGATCTGGGACTTTTTCTTTTCTCTCTCTAGTGTATAGCCATAGGTAGCACCCGTTCACTATTGCATCTGGAAAGTTTTTGCACTAATGCTCCTGGCTAGACTCATTCCCAGCATCAGTAGCTCTCTTTTAGTCTCTATGCAACCATGAGTTGGAAAAAAAATAACTTACTTGATCCTTTCTCTCTTTACCTTGCTCTCATTCCATATTTCTGCATCAGGAATTAGTTTCTTAAACTTTCTAGGTCTTTGTGTAACAGATGTTATGGGGACTGGGATTACTCCATCATTCTGTCTCCTTATCCCACACTAAATATTTATTGAAGTTAACATGGTAGTAACAAAATCTCCCTATTTGTGCCTTTTTATGACTTTTATTTTCTCCAGTTATATTAATGTTTTATTGATATCTTATAATTTTTATATCTTTATCATTACCTACTAAACCTTAACCACCCAAACCTCAAAAATTAAAAAAAAATATCCTGATTTTTAACAAACAAATAAATTCAAGTAAAAAAATCAATACATTAGGTACATCTGAAGATGCACATATCATTATTTACCACTGGTCCATCACCCCTCTAACAGGAGAAAGGACTTTCATCATCAGTTCTCTGAAGTCATGACTGTTCATTGCGTGGATTAGAGTTCTATAATCTTTTGGAGTTGTTTTTTCCTTACATTATTATGGTCAGTTTATGTGTTATGTTTTTGCTCACCTCTCTAATCATATCAACTCACAAGTGCTTCCGAGTTTTCTCTGAATTCATCACATACATTTCTTTAGCACAATTATATGCTGTCACATTTACATAGCATTTTCTTTAACCATTACTCATGTCTTTCTAATTCTTTACTACAATAAAACATGTTGTCCTAAATCCTAATACAGCTTTTAAGAACCTGGTCTCATTAACAGTGACTTTTTAGGAGGAAAGTAACTGATTATGTTATTTTTGTATTTGGCATCTCAGATGTTTGCAGAATATTCATATTAGAGAGAAGTGAACTATATCTTCATTCTATAGAACTCAAATCCCTGCATATAACTTCAGGTTCATCATTCATACAGTCTGAGCCAAAGGCTAAAGAATATCATATTTTCAGAATCATTAATTCTGTTTTTAAAATTTCAGTTCATTGAGGACATTTTCCATGTACATTGCCATGCCTTCTAATCATGACCAGCCCCAGGCCAATCAGGTGTCAAGAAACAGACCCTAAAGCAGAAAGGGAAAATTACTAATCCAGTGATTGAAATGTTTCTTTTTTAGTGGGGAAAGCAACAACAATGACAAAATTTGCTTAGTAGGTCATAATCTAACATGTTTTTTTGTTATCAGGATGTTTAAACAGCCATTAATCTCACTTTCTTTACACATTCAAAATATTTTGTGGTATAGTAGAATAGTCAGGAATAGGAGTTAAAAATCTATATCCTAGTAAGTGCTGTACTACTTCCCAATTCTGTGGTCTTGATCAGGAACTATAAGAACATGAATAACAGCCCTAAGAAATGGCATTACTATGGACTCTGCTTATGGAGCATGAAGTAATTTCCTCACAGTAAAAAATTTAAAAAGAAAAATAAATAAATAAAGCTTTGTTATTCTCAGACCCAGGACTCAATTTTTCTTTTCTCTTTGAAAGAGATTCATGATTCTTTCAATATACTATGCAATTAGGCATAATCCAACCACTCTGTACTCCATCTCTTCTGCACACAGAAAGCATGTATATATGTGTCTGTATATGTATATGTGTATATGTATATATGTATATGTGTGTATATGCAGAGACACATACATAATCTCATAGGTGATTTAGAAGTTCCTTTCTATATCTGAAGAGTTACAGTCCTGTGTTCTCCTTATTTTATGAACTTGTGAACTGATTATGGATGACTTAATTCTTTCTTATTGGTACTCACTTTTAGATACTTTTAAAATTATTTTACTTCAAAATGTTGATGAGGGCATTATAGTTTAGCTTTTCCTTTACAACTTTCAATAACTTCATATGCCCTCACCTTATTATTTTTGTCTATGTTCTTTCATAAATGCCCAACATATTCCCAAGCCTTTTATTCAATCACTTAGGAAACTTCTAAGTTTTTGGCATCATTTGGCCACCCATACAGCACACTGATTGCCAATCTTTTCTCCCTAACTCTTACTACTGCAGAAGCTCACATCCTTTTCTGGTCACAGACCTTAAATGATATTGTTTACTCCAGTTCTTTTATGAAAATACCTGTTGGTAATATACTACCTATTTTTATCTACCGAATATCTCTCTAATTCCCTTTGAAGACACAAAACATTTCTCCTTTTCCCATTGCATAAAATATAATTCAAATATATAACATTAGTGGAAGAATGTTGGTGGTTTTTTTTAATGGCATTCGCTATAGGGATAATCTTGGGGGTTATTGAAAATACTAAACATATCACCAAATCCTATCTGGCATGCGTCTTTCCACTTATTTCATTCTGTGACAAACTGCTCTGCCATTTGTATTGTTTGACCAACATAGATATACTTTTAAAAAAGCTCAGTGCTCTATATAACTAATTTATTGTCATAGGATTGGATATCAGGCCTTCTTCTTTCTGTCTTATATAGGAACTCATCTTGTGTGCCATACTCTTTAGTGGTTGTACAGGGTCTACAGTAATCTACAACTTGATACATATGTTATTCTGTCATCACAAATAGGAACATCTAGATGATTTTCTTGTTAATATGCAATTTTTCTAATAATTGGACCCTGACATAGACAGTATTGACCACAGGGGCAAACAACTTTGGTAAGCATATATATCCTCATCTCATATTTTGCTTCATATATGTTATAAGAGATTCTTCCCATAGTTATCTCTGTTAAATTAACAAGGAGTATTCTGTGATCTTTATACTTACTTTGCTTGCCCCTTGTCAAAATACCCATTGAGTCTGCAGTTTGTTCTGCATGAAGAAAAGTGCTTTTTTTTTTCATAGTCAACCAGTAAGTATGGCCAGGGTCTCTCATTGCATTCTGGGTCATCTCTAGTCATCCTGATGAATATCTTGTCACTAGATCCATATCTCTGGAGGAGAAAGTGAAGCTGGTGACCTTGTGCAGCCCTTCCTCACTCAAATCAAAGTCAACAATAGGCCATGTCATCATTTCCCTGATGCCATGGTCCTCTTCAAATATGAAGGAAAAACACAACCTGTGAGTAGACCAAGCTGCCTGAATGGGGACCCAAATAGTTGGGTACATCAACTTATCCTCTCGTTCTCCCTCTCCCTCTCCTCCTCTCCATAGGAAGGTGAATTTTGATGAGCAGAAGCTGCACACTTAACTTGGTGTTTACTGACTACCTTTCCTTCCTTCCTCCCTTCCTCCCTTCCTCTCTCTCTCTCTCTCTCTCTCTCTCTCTCTCTCTCTCTCTCTCTCT